>NC_136954.1:59352462-59582462 GCF_032717465.1 Coenobita brevimanus | reverse complement strand
GAGGGGAAGAGGTGGGTAGAAAATGAGGGAGGCGATTAAGGGGGAGGAGCAGAAGGTAGGAGAAAAATGCAGAAAGAAAAAAGGAGGAGGAGAAGAGAAGGAGGAGGAGGAGAAGGAGAAGAGAAGGAAGAGGAAAGAGAAGGAGAAGGAATAAAAGAAAACAGCAACAAACCTACTGGTCCTTTCGGGTCTGTTTATATAGATAATAACTAACGTAACTTCTCTATGGGTCAAAGACACGGATAGAAAACCAGAATGGCTCCCCCCACCACCACCAAACCCTTCAATCAGGCCGGTAGGAAATAGTGAGAAGGACTACCATTTATTGTAGAAAAACTGTTGGGAATTTTATAGGAAAGAATGAAAGATCATACTCAACACTGTTATATTGTCAGAAAAGGAAACACATTTCTAGTCAACTTAAGGAATATATTGGTGTTGCTGTGTGTGTGTGTGTGTGTGTGTGTATTTTTTTTTATGCGAGGAAGAAGGAACCAAAGGCCGAGCCCGCATTAACGTTCACCTCTGTGTTTTGCACGGATAGAAAAATCAGTAACATTAAAATCAGTAGGTAGACAATCAGACAAGTTGAAAAAAAAAAGGTCAAACACGTAGCTCGATAGGTAGTTAAATCTGCGGGTAGGTATGCGTACGCGAGAGGTGAAAGAGAAGGTATAGGATAGGTTAATGATCGGGGCAATACCTGTGGGACGGAGGCGTAGGTGGGATTCAGGTGGGAAAAGGGAGGAGGAGGAGGACTGTGAAGAAGATAGAGGAGACTGAAAGGAGAAGTAGGAGAAGGAGAAAGAGCGACGATAAGATGTGAGATGAGCAACACAGTCTCTCCTCCTCCTCCTCCTCCTCTTCGCCCCCTGGATCCTACCTAAGCCTCCTTCCCACAGGTGTTGTCCGCTCATTAACCTGTCCCTCACCTCTCTCGGGTCTTGTTCCCTTTCACTTACTACCCCGAAGAAAATAAAAAGGAGAAGAAAAAGAAGTAGGATCCTACCTAAGCCTCCTTCCCACAGGTGTTGTCCGCTCATTAACCTGTCCCTCACCTCTCTCGGGTCTTGTTCCCTTTCACTTACTACCCCGAAGAAAATAAAGGAGAAGAAAAAGAAGTAGGAGAAGAAAAGAGGTAAGAAGAAAGGTGAAGAATACAACCCCTTCTCTTCATCTTCCTCATTGTTTTCTTCCTCCTCCTCCTCCTCCTCCTCCTCCTCTTCGCCACCTGAGTCCCACCTGAGCCTCCGTCCCACAGGAATTGCCCGCTAATTAACCTGTCCCACCACTCTCACCGGTATGGGGTCTTGTTACCTTTCCTGTGCTTGCCCACCTATACCTCTCTGTCTTCCTTCTTGTCTACCCTGTCTCTTTGTCTACCTGTTTACCTACCTATCTACCGGCCTTACTTTTACTAGACCGGTTAGCCCTTCCTGGGTTTGGTCTGACTGAACTACAATAAAAGCGAAGGATAACAGAGAAGAAGAGGAGGAATTTTATCACCATTCCGCTAAACCTTTTGCCGAAAATTCCAAGAAAGGGTGATTAGGAACTCTCTCTCTCTCTCTGTTTATCAGTCTGTGTCTGTCTGTCTGTAACAAGATGCCCTAATTTTGTAGTTGGTGGCCATAATACAAACGGCTTCCATCTCACCGTGCATTCCGTCAAGCTGTCCCATCTCGAGCTCACACCATACTCATTCATATACCTCCACCCCATCCTTTCACCTCATCCTCAGTCCTCCGCTCCCACCTTTTCCTTTCCACTTCACATACACTCTCCTGTTCGATCTTCCAGTCTCCCTTCTGTCAGCCTGGCCAAACCATTTCTCCTTACCTCTTCTTTAGCGATTTATTTTTATATGTGGTAAGTTAATATCCTTTTTTGTGCCACGTATGTAAAGTGTCACGATATTAGAAGGACCTACATAACAGATGAGGATAGTAAGGTGCAAGAAGCAAAATTAGTCGCTTAGGAAAAGATGTTAAGGAGCATCTTTAACCGGCGAGTTACCAGCCTTAGGTTTTTTTTTTTTTTTTTTTTTCCTGTATATGCATCTTTCCATTTATTTTCCGTATTTACCTGTACTCTGCGTATGTCACCCAACCAGCCTGTGTACCGACCTGTTTACCTGCCCACCTGTGTGTGTGTCCCAGTGACCCAGGTGGTGTGGGTGTGGATGCAGGCAGGTGTATTCATCACAGGTGCACCGTCTTCACTTGTGTAATCGGGATGGGGATGAGGTGGTGTGGGGGAGGGGTGGCTGTGGGGATGGGGGGGAAGAGTGGTTGTGGGGATGGGGGTGGGGTGGGGGTAATCTGGGAAGGAGAGACATAATTTGATCCCTCACCTCACCTCACATCCAGGATTCGAGCCCTACATGTTTACTTTTTTTTCTTCTTTACCTTGTACAGCTTCCCAAAACTTCACAGCAAAACTAGAGTGGATATCAGAGTGAAAATACATCAGGTTGATCCCAGGTAAATACTTAAGCTCTGAGACTTGTTTATCATAGAGGTTGACTAAGATCGTTCATGAGGAGGGACCCTGGGCAGTGGTGGGTAGTCAGCGTTAGCCCTACATCTGGCTGATCCATGGCTAATCTGGGGGAGTGTTTGAGTCCACCTGAGCCCTTTAATGATAGGTGGTCGTCCTCGTGCCTCACTGTGTCGTGCTGCAGTGTTCATCATCATCATCATCATTATCATTGGTATAAGCTGGTCAAATTTTTCACGTTTGTTACATGGGGACAAGGAGATTTTTAGCACGTTTCAGAAACTGTTGTTGTTGTTATTATTATTATTATTATTATTATTATTTATTATTATTATTATTATTAATTATTATTATCATCTTCATCATCATCATCATCATCATCATCATCATCATCAGTGGTAGTAGTATTAGTAGTACTAGTATTACAGGAGGCATATACCTATAAATACACACAATACAAGAGTAAATAAGTGAGTATAGAAGGGAGTTAGGTAAATTTTTAGAAGTAACCAACGTTTTCTTTTCTTATTATTTTATTTTTTCCAATGCAAAATACTGTTTTAATTAGTTTTGACCTTCATTTTGGGGGGAAAATCCTCCTTTTGGAACTTTGAGTAAGATTTCCAGAAGATATAATTAAAAAGATATAAATTAATTAAAAACACACTATTTTGCATTAAACTAACCTAACCAAACCTAAGGCCTGACATAGACCGAGTGCACACGCCTGCGCCAGCCAGTATGGCGCGACATTCATCCGCTACTGAGAGATAGCCTAACTTAAGCCACTATATGACTACCCCTACAAAATTAGCTCCCCCAACTCAAACTAGGCTTAAAAGGTAAGTCTTAGTTAGAATAGTTCAGGGACCTAATATAATGAAAAATGGTAAGGTTGGTTACTTCTAAAGTTATACCGGGAGTTATATCAAAGGTATAGTCCACTATCCCACTAATCCCTCTGTTCTCCTTCTATACCAACCCGCTTCTCCTTAATCCTTTCAGTCCCAGGGTTTCTTCTGAGCTTAATGAATCGTCTGGCTTATCGCAAAGAGAGAGAGAGAGTATCTGAGGGACGCGTTAAGAGAGGGAGAAAGAAAAGTTTGAGACAATAGAGTGATTTTTACGAAAGAAAGACTTTAATTTCAGAGGATTCTTCTCTCTTTCTCTCTCTCTCTTAGTAAATCTATCTGTCTATCCATCTATCTATCCTTCTGTCTATCTCTCTGTCCGTCTGTCTGTCTATATAAGCCAGAAATTCCTGCGATATAAGAAGAACCGTCGACTTAATAGATTGTGGTTCACTCCAATGACCTTGACCTCTGACCCTTGACGTGATATTCCAGCCCCACCTAGATATGGTTAATAGCTGCCGTCATCATCATCATCATCATCATTACACCACCACCACCATCATCTTCATCATTACACCTCCATCACCACCACCATCAGCTTCTTCTCCTCCTCCTCCTCCTCCTCCTCCTCGTCATCATCATCATCCACTTTTTAGGATATTTAACAACCTTGAAAAAAATGAGGCCTGTGGGTTAAAGCTCTTCAAGGTTAGAGCCTAGACAGACACACAGACAGTCGCGTGACCTCAAATATAACCCAGTCACAACACAAGCGGTAATCATTTCATTTGCCCATCTGTCTTTTGAGTAATAGGCATTTTTTAACAGTCGTAGGGGCGGCATTTTTGTGCTCTCTCTCTCTCTCTCTCTCTCTCTCTCTCTCTCTCTCTCTCTCTCTCTCTCTCTCTCTCTCTCTCCACACACACACACACACACACACACACACACACACACACACACACACACACACACACACACACACACACACACACACACACACACACACACACACAGATGTGGGTTATATCTTTGCCGTAACCTACTTCACCTCAGGAAATTATCTTGTTATCCGTGCTGTGTGTGTACTCTTAACCTTTCTAACCACAGGACGCTATTTTCTCTTTATTTCTGGTGGGCTACCCCTAGACGATTTTATTCAGCAGATTTTTCCAGCAGAAGAGGTTTGATGTAGCCTTCATTAACCACTGTGATACTTTGATACCCTCGCCCAGCCCAGTAAAATCGTGTGGTAGTAGCATGATTATAAATTGTCGTCGTAGTGAAGGTGTGACCCATCTTCTTCATGTCCTCTTACTCTCCCAGACTTACTCCCATCTTCTCCCAACCTCCCTCCCTCCTTCCCTTCATTCGTACTTCTCCATACCGACTCTCAACCAAGTCCCAACCCTCCCTCCCTCCCTTCCTCCACCTACCGCCACTCCCTCCTATCTCCTTTTTCCCTTAGATTCCTCCGACCCCATCCCTCCCTCTCACTTTCCATACCCCCATCCTCCCTCTGTACTGTACTCAGTTCTCTCCCACCATTCTCTCCCCTCCGTATCTCCCACCTTCCTCCCCTCCCCCTTCCATTCATACCTCCCATTCTCGAGTCCCTCCTTCACTGTCCTTCACGTTTCCTCCATCCCCTGTTCAGGAGGCTCTCTCCGCACCCTCATGTACTGTGTGGTTTAATTCAAGTAAATGTTGTTAGTGTTGTGTGGTTACTCTCCTCTCCCTCTCTCGTTTCCTCTCTCCACTCCTCTCTCCTGTTGTTTCCCTTCTCCTCTCCTCTCTCGTTGCCTTTCTCCTCTCCTCTCTCCTGTTGTTTCCCTTCTCCTCTCCTCTCTCGTTTCCTCTCTCCTCTCCTCTCTAACCTCAGTACGCAATTTTCTTGTTATTTTTGCCATCCCCAGACGGTGGTATTCGGCTTAGGAGAGACCAACAGGAAGGGTTTAGTATACCCTTCATTACCGTATCACTACTCTGACACTGTCCTAGGCTTGTTAGAACTGTCTAGTAGTAACAAGAATATAATAAAGAAGACATAACCTAAAAGTCAATGTAGATAAGAGTAAAGTTGTGGTCTTTGGGATATATTTGAAGACAACATGCACAGTGAGACTGAATGGTGTGGAAATGGAGAATGTGAGTGCATTCAAGTACTTAGGTTGTGTGATCAGTATGGATGGAAGGTTAGAGGAGGAACTGTTTGAAAGGGCATAGCAGGGTAGAAAGGTTGCTGGTTCATGGAAAGTAGTGATAAGCAATAGGGAAGTGAGCATGGAGGTAAAAAAGTCGTGCATGACGGTATTGTGATTCCCACTCTAACGTATGGAAGTGAAGCTTGGACGTTGTTACAAGACCCTAAGTCAATAGTTAGTTCAGTGGAAATGAGACCTTTTAGAGGAGCGTGTGGAGTTACGTGGAGAGACAGACAGATAAATGAAGTGGAGTCTCGTGATGCTGATGTGGTTGTGACAGAGTGTTAAGGGATGTACTTTAAAATGGTTTGACCGTGCGGAGGGGATGGGGAATGATAGACTGACTGGAAGAGTGTACGTGAGTAAGGTGGAGGGGGAGAGGAGGGGGAAACCAAGAATGAGATGAAAGGATTGAGCAATATATGAGGGAGAATGGTGCGAGTTGGAGGGAGGACAGTCAAATGGCAGAAGGAAGAGCGACGTTGAGATTTGTGTCCCTCCTTAAAATAAATAGATAGATAGATACAAATTTATTACTGTACAGTAGTGCAACTCTTCTCTCCTCTCTTCTCTCTTTTTCTCCCTCCCAGTCCCACCGTCCCTTGTCGTACCTCCCTCCATCTTCACCCAGTTTCCTCCCCCCTGCCCCTACCTCCCCTTCATAGATCCCACCCACTTTTCATACCTTCCTCCCTCCCTCTGCACTTCGTCCCCTCCCACCACCACCCATCCTCCCGCCCTCCATACCCACTTATTACCTTCAACTCCCACCCTCTCCTTTCCTCACTGTTCCTTCATCTCCCGTGTGGTCGACAGGCTTTCCCTCCACCCTCTTGTACTTCGTGGTCACCATCAGGAAAATCCAGTGTGAGTTGGTTTAATTATTGTGATCTGGAAGTATCATTTATGTACTTATGTGCTCATTTATTTGTTTACTTATTTATTTGCTTATTAGTGTGGTGCGACATTCCTCTTCTCGTCACCTATCCTCTCCTCTCCTCTCCCTAGTAGGCCAAGCGGGTTCTCAGAGTATTCAGTTGTTTTTGACTCTCTCTCTCTCTCTCTCTCTCTCTCTCTCTCTCTCTCTCTCTCTCTCTCTCTCTCTCTCAAACGATCAGAACCGGCCAATAATAATACTGATGTTACTACCCATCTGATCTTTATAGCCACGGTCCTTCTCTTCTTTTCCTACTCTTCTTCCTCTTTCCTCTCCCGCCTCTTATTCCTCCTTCCTCCTCCTCCTCCTCCTCATCTTCCTCTTTTCCTCTTCCTCTTCATCCTCTTTCTTCTTCGTTTATCCATCATCATCATCACCATCATCATCATCATCATCATCATCATTTTTCTGTGGCCATAAGAATATAAGAAAAGAATAAATTGTGGTATGTAGGTTAGCTCACACGAGGCAGCTCCTCTTCCCTCTTGTCATCTTCCTAACGAGGTTCATCATCATTCTCGTCGTCGTTGTCGCCTTCTTCATTACCATCATCGTCTTCGCCTTCGTCATCGTTCATATATTTGGTTGTTTCTGGAAAGCACATCTTAATTTGGGCAGAGAAGAAGTTAGGTTAGATTAGATTGAGTTAGGTCAGGGTGAGTTAGTTTGCGTTAGGTTAGATTAGGTTGATGTTACGTTAGATTAGTATGAGTTAGGTTAGTTAGATTAGGTTAGGTTGGGTTAGATTAGGTTTGCTGGCCCTTAGTAAGCAAAATTCCTGTACATAACACGGGATAAATGTTTCATCACAGTTTGCAACGCGGCAGGCAAAACCGTGATACAAATATGGTTGGTAAATATCTGACAGTCCTGTATTACATTGAACAGGATATTGCTTGACCAACAGAGTAGATTTGTTGTGTTATGAGTATTTAGGGGATTCTTCAAGGGACATGTGAAAAGAGGATAATAGCCAGCCATAACTGAAGGAGGGTTTGTCTTACGGAAGAGATGCGTGTTTGACATATTTCCCTCCGCCAAGGAAGTTGAAGGAGGTTATCTTATCACCCGTGTCTGTTTGTGCACATCTCAAAAAGCTATCTGATTACAGTGAGGTCGGATGGAGAGGTGGGCAGTGGGTCAAGGAAAAGTTAATTGCAGTTTGAGGTGGATACGGATTTCGGATGCAGGAAATTATACATTTTATTCGTGTTGCAGGAGGTATGTGCTTTCTGCAATAGTGAAACTGGGCAGACTAAAACCGTAGAATCGATTAACTGAGACCGTAAAAGTATCCGTTTGCTCAGAAAGGGGAATTACAGCAGTAAATTATGTATTTTAATTGTTTGGACAGACCTATGCCCTTTGTGGTTGCACTGTAGCATGTTATTAATGGTTTTGTGTAATTGATAACCCCTTCCCTGTAACATGGTTGGTAGAAGTGTGGGGATGAAGGAGGGTGTATGTTAACTCACCACGGTTCGGATCCAAGAGGTGGTCGGAGGCAGCGCTTGCAAGGGCATTGGGCAGTCTGCCATAACTTTGATGATCTGGATTACGGCAGCGTAGATTCGGGCGCCCAGATATGCAGTAAATTATTAGCTGTTGACATTTTACGATCATATAAAGCTGTCAGTAATTATGGAGGTGTTTGGCACGTCGAAAATGCGAAAATGATAACAGTGTGCGCTGACAGGGAAGTAGGGTTGTTTGCCACAGCCTGCATGATCTGGATTACGGTGGCCTTGATTCGGGACTCCAACTGTAAAGTGAAAGACTGGCTTAACATTTTCTGATCATACAAAATTCTCAGTAATTATAGAGCTGTTTGCACTTCGTAAATATGCATGTATAAACAGTCTTCAATCTTTATGCTCTTATCAGTAACTGTGGAGCTGTTTGCACTCAGAAAAATAAACAGACGACCATTCTACCGTCCATTTTAGTAATTTTGAAACTCACTCCGAAAGTACGCCAGTAAAACCCAGTCACCAATCCATCTGCTGTCCACACTAGGGCGCGTAAAGCTGTGTGGAATGGTAAAGCTCCATCACAGGGTTTTGCACTGTACACTGGATGCTCCTTTATCACCTCACCAGCCTTCTTAAGATTTGTTGCCACGTCTTCAGAGAATTTGTGATGCTACTTCATCATCTTAGCCTTCACCGTCACTCCTCTCTCTCTCTCTCTCTCTCTCTCTCTCTCTCTCTCTCTCTCTCTCCTCTGCTATCTTTATGTCATGTGTCCTCCTCCTCCTTCTCCTAAAGTTGCCGTGTTGAACTGTCTTATGCAACAGAGTTCAAATATACCCAACCTCTTCTCGTATTTATATCTTTTTCTGCATTATATTCACTTTTTTTTCCACTGCTTTTTCCCTTTCTTACTTTCTTCCTCCTCCTCTTCCTTGTTTTGATTTTCCTTTTCCCCTTGTCTTTTTCCCCTTTCTATTCTATTTTTTCCTTCCTGTATTTTGTCATCATTACTTTATTTTCTTACTTTTTCTGTTCCTCTTTTCTTTTTCATGGTTTTTCTTATTTTTTTCTTCCTCTGTTTCCTTTTCCTTCTCCTCTTCCTCTCTTTGCTCTTCCTTCCTTTTTTTTTTTTTTATTCTTTGTCAGTTCTTCCATATTTGTTTTCTTTCAGTTTTTTCCTCTCTCCAGTTCCGCCCCCACCTCCCTCCCTCCCTCCCTCCCTCCCTCTCTTTCTGCATCCTTTCCTCCCCCCTCCCTCCCTCTCTTTCTGCATCCTTTCCTCCCCCCTCCCTCCCTCTCTTTCTGCGTCCCTCCCTACCCCCCCTCTCTCATTCACTCGTTCTCACCTCTCTCTCTCTCTCTCTCTCTCTCTCACACACGCACGCGCACACACACACACACACACACACACACACACACACACACACACACACACACACACACACACACACACACACACACACACACACACACACACACACACACACAGGAACTAGGTCAGAGTGAGGCAAGCATCTGGGTATCTCACCGTTTTCTGTTAGGTCAGGTTAGGTTAATTTGAGACGGGAGAGGATGAGTGTTAGACGAATCTGTGTTAGGTTAGATTGGGTTAGATTAGGAGAGGATGGCTGGGATTAGGGTGGATTAGGCTTGAATTGGATTAGGTTAAGTTAGATAGAGTTTGTTCATGTTAGGTTTGTGTGGATATTGATAGATTACGTTAAGTTAGATGTCACGGGGTTTTTATAATATCACGGTAATTTTGAAATAAATGGTTAATATTATATAATTTGATAATAATATTCAATAATATTGAAGAGCAAAGACAATGATTGTCTTGCTACATCAAGCAACGATTACTTTACGCTGACTTGCTAAGATTCTCAAGAACGAGAATTTATAAACTTTCTCAACAGTACACAGCAGAGACTAATTACTCACAATTGCTGAATTACTGTACTGTTAGCCTCTGGAGAAAGTTACATCACCCCTGACAATAAATAACTAATACTAATAATAATAACATCAGGTTCTTGCTGATGCATTAACTCCTGGCACAACGGATTTTAAGTTAATACAAGACTGGTCTAAGTACCAGTTATGAAGGCAAACGTTTATGCAAGCTAGGAGCTATATGGGAAATAAGCTTAATAATGGAGAAATGAAACAAGATTTTTACTCTACATTAAGCTCAAGAAATAGAACTGTTAAATTTATTAATTACAAAAATAAATTTAACATTACATTTCAAATCAAATCAATGAGACGCACTCGCTCACTCACACAGAAGCTAAATACGTACGCCTAGGGAAAAACACCTTAACTAAGCTCTTAAAACTACAAAATACACAAAAGAAATACCAGTCGATGAATGCTATGTATCACTACTAAGGTGGGAGGACTGGATTAACTGTCTAGTGGAGCTTGGGGTGCTAGCTGACCTCTCCACTTCTGAGCACAGAACCTTCTCCGCCACAGCAAACACAAGACTGAATTCAAATACATTGAATGGGCAGGGACGCAAGGCGTGGCTAACAGTTGAGGGAAGCAGAGGCAAACGATAAAGAAATAATTGTATCGCTTCAGTAGCGCACTTAGTGACGTGCATTAAATCGGTCACTTTTTGAAAACGGTGACGAATTATTTGAAAAGTATACCCCCGAAATGGAGAGAGAAACGGTTAACTGAGCGATACACAGTGAGTTTTCCACTATTAGTTCGTGGCTTTCTCACAAAAAGGAAATGTCGCGAATTGATTCGTGACATTACTTCCCATGAAAATTAAATCTTTCTTCCTTCAGAAGAAAGATTTCAATATACATACATATAAATCCTAACTCAGTCACACAAGATTCACACTGTGGTGTGTGTGCTATCCTGCTACAGGAGAAAGTCGCAGTCGTCAGTGAGCGAAAACCTCGTATTTACGTTAATAGGAAGCAAGCTTGAGGGAAAAACTCCGTGACGACGGTGAAAATCCTGTACTCAGGTCAAACTGAGCGAAAATTCGCTACATTTACACTGACAACTAATTGTTGTGTAGCGTGGTGTATGTAATACCCGGTGTAGGTGTGACAGTTGTAGTGTAACTGTACCTACGTGTAAAATGACACAGTAAATAATATGGCGACAATGACGAAGGCAGAGGAGAAGAGGCGGCAGCGTGCGGCAGACGATCAGCTGGCCCGCACAGCAAAACTGCTACACCCATTGCTGAACCTGCAAAACCAATTGAGGTGGAGCATCAAAAGTGTCAATGAGACAAAATTTTATCATGTTACAATTACTCTCTGCCTAGCAGTCAGTGCTACGACGTACATTCGAGGTCGCCATTAATTATAGCACACAATTATGGTCGGCAAGTTGAGAATCCCTGTGCAAACTCGGGTCTTCCATAGCCTCGAACCGCACACGGGTCCTCAACCTGTGCCTTAACCTACAGTACTTATATTAATATCGGGAAGCTGAGAATCCTTGTGCAAACTTGGGTCTTCCATAGCCTCAAGTCGCCTCTGCGGAGTTCTCTCTTCCCCCTTAACCTACAGTACTTATATTAGTATCAGGGAGCTGAGAATCCTTGTGCAAACTTGGGTCTTCCATAGCCTCAAGTCGCCTCTGCGGAGTTCTCTCTCGAACTTCCCCCTTAACCTACAATACAATACTTATATTAGTACCGGGAAGCTGAGAATCCTTGTGCAAACTTGGGTCTTCCATAGCCTCAAGTCGCCTCTGCGGAGTTCTCTCTCGAACTTCCCCCTTAACCTACAGTACTTCTATTAGTACTGGGAAGCTGAGAATCCTTATGCAAACTTGGGTCTTCCATAGCCTGGTCGGCCACTGCGGAGTTCTCTCTCGAACTTCCCCCTTAACCTACAGTACTTCTATTAGTACCGGGAAGCTGAGAATCCTTGTGCAAACTTGGGTCTTCCATAGCCTCAAGTCGCCTTTACGGAGTTCTCTCGAACTTCCCCCTTAACCTACAATACTTATATTAGTATCGGGAGTTGAGAATCCTATGCAAACTTGGGTCTTCCATAGCCTCAAGTCGCCTCTCAACTTTCCCCTTAACCTACGGTACATAATATGTATGTACAGGCCCTGGACATAATGTGTCTTGTGGGGCCAATGGGCGAGACGTCAGGTCTGCACCCACTTCACCACTACCCTGTCTCTCAACTGACTCAGAGATTACAGGTGTAGTTACAAATGGCACAGGAAGGGCATGTCCCTGATTAGTGGTGATACTTTGGCACACACTGCAAGAACGGACAAAACTGTCTATGTCTCGTCCCATCCCTGGCCAGAAAAAGTCAGCTCGGATACGGCCCTGGGTCTTCCTTTTGCCCAGGTGACCTCCTGAGGCTGGACAATGACCCCATTGTAACACTGCTGGGCGGTACTTGGCGGGAACGACAAACTGCAGTCGAACCTCGCCCTCGGGTGTTCGTGACTCACGGTAGAGCCGTCCTTGTTTGCGAAGGAACTTGGCTCGACCTCCCCATGAATACTTAATCACTCGACCCTTTTGTTTATTCCGCACGGCAGCAAGTGTCGGGTCAGAATGTTGTTCTTGTACAACAAGTTGACTGCACATCAGATCTTGCGGCGATTCAATGATCACTGGGGTAACACGGTCTGGAGCCTCAGTCATGGCTCGGTTACCGCAGCGGCCGAAGTCTGAGGTAGCGTCATCATCGGAGCAACTATCCTTGACTCCTTGAATATTGCCTACTATTAAGTCAAATAGAGGCTCTGGCATGACAACTGCAAGTGTCGTACCAGTATAAAATGGAGATGCCACCTGGATACATGCCTCAGGGAACAATCTCACTGATCCATCAATAAGGCTTGCATGGATCTGTCGACCTGTATACTGCTCAGGCCGAACTAAACTCTGCTTGACAGAGCAACCTGAGGAACCATTGTCTCTCAGGACCTTCACAGGAATGTCTCCCACAAACCCTGGCTGAACCAGGAAGGTACTGTCACCTGTGGGAGGGCCTGTGGAGAGAAAGCAGCTAGCCACTCATGAGGCTGCTGAATTGATGTGGCAAACATTGTGCCTTGAGGGTTATATTGGGAAGATGGAACATTGGCCATCTGTGAAGGGGGGTTCACTGTCACTGTGGGACTAGTGAACTGTGGGGAAGTACCCACACTGATAGGGACGTGACCACCAGGCTGTTGCTGAGGAATGAAGGCTGCATTCGCTTCCTGCCTCTTTTGAGCTGGTGGTGAAAAAGTTTGTCCCGACGGTCGGTTGCGTGGCTGAACCTGCTGCTGGTTAGGGTACTTGTTGTACCTCTTCCACTCATGTTTCTGAGTGTTTTGCCCCTGGTCCTTCCACTGCGGTTTTGGACCTTGGCCATTATTCTGAGAATGGCCTTGTTGCTGGGGTTCAGTCTGAGACGGCTTCCCAGACTTGGCAGTATCTTTTCTGCTCCAGGTGTTTTGCTTACGAGCTTGATACCCGTATGCAGTAAAGAATGCGTCAGCCTTCTCTGCCATTTGGCTGGCATCTTTCACCTGGCAGATCTTAAGCTGTGCTATGAACTCAGCAGGCCACGACCTCTCTAGCTGTGTACGCAGCATAAGGTCAATTATCCCCTCACGCGTGGAAGGAGTTTCATCTTTCTCCATCCACTCATTTAAGTAAGCTGTGAGACGATCAAGGAACTGAACAGCTGTCTCCTTGTCTTGGAGACGAGCTCGCATGAACTGAACTTTGGCGTCGTCTACTGTGAGACCATACGCCTTAATGAGTGCAGCTTTCCATCATCTCATATGTGAGATTGTCTCCACGAATTCTGTGGAGAATATCGAGGGCAGGGCCCCTCAAATAGGCTAAGAAACTGAAGCCGCTTAGCTGCCTCATCCAGTTGATATAAGTCTGCCATGTCCTCAAAACGAGCTATGTACGGCTCGATTCGCTCGCTTTCCTTGTATGAAGGAAGCTTGATGCGTGGGGTCGCCAGGACATGTGCAGGGGGAACGCTCGTGGAGCTTGGACCAACTGCACCAGACGTGTCTGAAGCCAAGGAATCTCGCTTGAGCTTCAGCACTTCAAGTTCATGTCTCTCGCGTGCTTCTCGCTCGGCACGTTCGTGTTCTCGTTCTCTGTCTCGAAACACGCTCGTATTCGCGCTGTTCTCGCTCTTTCTAACTCGAGCTCGCGTTGTTTCTGCTCGTGTTTCGCGCTGTTCTCGCTCGTACTCGCGCTCAGCTCTTTTCGCGTTCCTCACGCTTGTTCTCCGCTCAGATTCGCGCTGAATCTTACGCTCTTCACGGGCATCATTCTCGTGCGCTGCTGCTCCTGATTATGCCGTGAGTATATACTTTAATTTCGGTTGGGTCCGAAAGACCCATTTCTTTGGCTTCCTGTAAAAATACAGTAGTAGCCATGGCGCTAATTTATTAAGCAAACCGAAATTGAGTACTGACTGCTTAGTGACTTAATACTAATAAACACAAATAAAGAATACAGACACAAGCTAGTGGTGACCAGTCTTATCTAGTTAACTGGCAAAGAATAAATCAAAAATGTAAATGACTGGGAAGACTCAATAATAAACACAATGGGTACGGCGACTTCCCAGGAGCGAATAAAATCGTCTGGCGTTACCAAGAATAAACTAGAGTTAAGTACTCTATTGATTAATAAAGCAAAATTCACTTGCTAAATTAAGGGTAAACACCAGTAAGCTTGTGCCTATAAACTTTAATGATAAATACCTAAATATGAATGAGTGAGCACTATCTCGTGAATAGCTTTAGAGCTAGGAGTTAATATCCTGGCGAGGTCGCCAATTGTCACGGGGTTTTTATAATATCACGGTAATTTTGAAATAAATGGTTAATATTATATAATTTGATAATAATATTCAATAATATTGAAGAGCAAAGACAATGATTGTCTTGCTACATCAAGCAACGATTACTTTACGCTGACTTGCTAAGATTCTCAAGAACGAGAATTTATAAACTTTCTCAACAGTACACAGCAGAGACTAATTACTCACAATTGCTGAATTACTGTACTGTTAGCCTCTGGAGAAAGTTACATCACCCCTGACAATAAATAACTAATACTAATAATAATAACATCAGGTTCTTGCTGATGCATTAACTCCTGGCACAACGGATTTTAAGTTAATACAAGACTGGTCTAAGTACCAGTTATGAAGGCAAACGTTTATGCAAGCTAGGAGCTATATGGGAAATAAGCTTAATAATGGAGAAATGAAACAAGATTTTTACTCTACATTAAGCTCAAGAAATAGAACTGTTAAATTTATTAATTACAAAAATAAATTTAACATTACATTTCAAATCAAATCAATGAGACGCACTCGCTCACTCACACAGAAGCTAAATACGTACGCCTAGGGAAAAACACCTTAACTAAGCTCTTAAAACTACAAAATACACAAAAGAAATACCAGTCGATGAATGCTATGTATCACTACTAAGGTGGGAGGACTGGATTAACTGTCTAGTGGAGCTTGGGGTGCTAGCTGACCTCTCCACTTCTGAGCACAGAACCTTTCTCCGCCACAGCAAACACAAGACTGAATTCAAATACATTGAATGGGCATACGCAAAGGCGTGGCTAACGGTTGAGGGAAGCAGAGGCAAACGATAAAGAAATAATTGTATCGCTCAGTAGCGCACTTAGTGACGTGCATTAAATCGGTCACTTTTTGAAAACGGTGACGAATTATTTGAAAAGTATACCCCGAAATGGAGAGAGAAACGGTTAACTGAGCGATACACAGTGAGTTTTCCACTATTAGTTCGTGGCTTCTCACAAAAAGGAAATGTCGCGAATTGATTCGTGACATTAGATTAGGTTAATTTAGGTTATTTTTGGTTTTGTTAAGCTATGTTAGGTTAAATTGGTGCTTGATTTACATCGACTAGGTTCATCAATAGGAACAGATGACGCAACACCCTCACATACCACCACTTGGACACTAACACCTACTCTTTCTTATATATTTTTGTGTGTCCCACTCTGAGCATAGAACAGACAACCCTTTCCCTGAGACCCACCAGTTTCTTAAGTCATTGCTATCCTTGTCTTATTCTTGTAGTTTAGTCACCTTTTTATTCCGCTGATAGTTGTAGTAAAAAAAAATGCCCTAAATATTCTCCGCAACAGCCGGGATTCGAACCTGTGACCATACAGACAGCGGTAGTGAGGGTGGGTTAATAGATGACTGAAGGAAAGTATGGGATGGTGGGAGAGGAGAAAGGTATGATGTGGGTAGCGGGTATGTCTCTCTCTCTCTCCCTCTCTCTCTCTCTGTCTATCTATCTATCTCTATCTGTGTATCTGTAGCTATCTGTATGTGCATCTATTTATCTATCTGCCTTCGTGTACCTCCGGCAAGACTAGGTGTACGAAGAGAGAGAGAGAGGGAGAGAGAGAGAGAGAGGTGGGGGGGGGAGTCATGAACACTGGGTCACTCGTGTAGGAGTATTGATATTGTCCCTCCCTCTCTCCCTCACTCCCTCTTTTTTCTCTCCCTCCCTCTTTTCCCTCCCTTCCTACCTTCCTCCCTCTTCTCTCCCTTCTTGTCTTCCTCTCTCATTTCTCCCTTCTTGCCTTCCTCCCTCTTTTTCTCTTTCTCCCCCTTCTCTCTCTCCCTGCCGTTCGTCCTCTCTTCCCCTTTATTAATTTTCCGTCCTTCGTCCCTCTCTTTCTCTCTTTCCTCTTCCTCTCCTTTCATCTCTCTCTACGCCCTTTCTCTCCCTTTCCTCCACTCCCTCTTCTCTCCCTCCCTCCCCCTCTTCCACTTTGTCTCCCTTAAATTATCTTTCCTTCCTTTCTATTTCTTTCTTTCTCTTTCTTCTCCTTCCTTTCTTTCTCTCACCCTTTCTCCCTCATTTACTTTTCCTCCCTCCCTCTCCCTCACCCTGTCACCCTCCTTTCCCTCCCTTACTTTTTTCTTCCTTAAGTTTTCCCTCGATTCATACTTCCTTCCTTCCTTCCGTTTGTCATTCCTTCTTTCCTTCCTTCCCTTCTCCTGTCCTTCCTTCTATCCTTTTTTTCTTCCTTTCCTTCCATCCATCTGTCCTTCCTTCCTTCCTTCCTTCCATTCAACATTTTTTTCAGCATTCCTTCCTTCCATCCTTCCTTCCTTCCTCCTTCCATCTGTCTTTCCTCTCTCTTTCTTTCCCTCTCTCTCTCTTCCCCCCCTTCGCCCCCCTTCAAGTCCCCCACTCCTTCCCTCCCTCGCTTTCCCCTCTCTCTTCGTTTCCTTCCTTCCTTCCCTGCCTCCCTCCCCCCTCCCCCTTCCTTGCTCCCTCTCGCCCCCCTCCCTGTTCATCGTTCCCTCCCTCCTAATCTTGTTTCCTGACCAATCATATGACTCTCTCTCTTTCTCTCTCTCTCTCTACTGAGTTTATCTTTTTTATCATCTTTTCCTTCCTCCTCCTCCTCCTCCTCCTCCTTCCTGCCCTACATCCCTACATATCACTTACTCTATCATTCACTTGACTCTGTGGCCATTATTTACTCCCTTGTTGTTGTTCTTAGTGGTGTCATTTCTTTATTCTTTTTTTTCGTTCTTTTTTCCTTATCCTCCGTCCTTCGTCTGTCTTCTGTCTTTCCCTATTTCTTCCTCCCCATACTCTTTCTTTTCTCTCATCCTTCCTTTCATTTTATCTTCCTTTTCTTTCCCTCTCTTCCCTCCTTCATTCATCCTTCCACACACCCTTCTGTCCATCCATTCCCTCCTTTTCCTTCCTTTCTTCCTTCCTTCCTTCCTGTCTCACCTTCCTTTCCGTGTTTCTACCTTTCCTTCTTCCCATTTTTCCTCTCATTTCTCCCCATCCCTCCATTCATTCTCTCCCTCCTTCCTTACTACGGTACATACACACCTGCTACACGTACTCTACCTTTTTATACTCCTTCACCTCCTTCCTTCCTTCAATCCTTCCTTCCTTCCTGAGTATGTGTTCCTTATTCCTCTCCATTCTCTCTCTTTCTCTCTCTCTCTCTCAGGATGCACCTCTAGTACTGAAGAGGTTAATAAAGATTACATCACATCTTTCCAATTAAAAAAAAAAGTTTAAATCTCCTAAGCTGAATAAAAAAGCCGAGAAATAAATAAATAAATAGCCAGAAGAAAATAGAAAACCACGCCCTCGTACTGAAGGGGTTAATAGCCATACCCCTGACCTACATTCACCTCTAATAACCCTTTACCTCGTCTCTATGGGCTCCCGTTGCGTGTAGACACCTAGTACGTCACTCTAGAAGGGCTATTATTGCTATTATTCTGCGCTATTATTTACCCCATATTATTAACGTTATTATTTTGCTAGGACTCGTGTGTGTGTGTGTGTGTGTGTGTGTGTGTGTGTGTGTGTGTGTGTGTGTGTGTGTGTGTGACCTGTTTATGGGGTAGGGGTGAGGGACGAGGAGATGGAGTTTTTATTTGTGTACCTTTATCTATCTATCTGTCTGTCTGTCTATCTATCTTGCTGTCTGTCTGTCTATCTGTCTGTCTGTCTCTGTCTGTATCTCTCCCATCCTGTCAGTGTTTATGTGTCTGTTAATCTCTGTCTGTCTGTCTGTCTATATAACACAGAGTACCAACTAGATATTTCGTTTCCCTAAGCCCAGCAGTGTTCTTACGTCCCACACATCTTCACATGTCACCACCTGGGCGTTAAGAGCAACCCTCGTATGGAATATATGTTAGAGCTGTTTCATTTACGACTTTTTAAAATGAGGTTTCCATATTTTCTTTTACCTTCTTTCTCCTCCAAAATTTTACCTCCTTTTCTCCAATTTTTACCTCCACTCCTCCGATTTTACCTCCAAACTTTTACCTCCTTTCCTCCAATTTTTACCTCCACTCCTCCAATTTTACCTCCAAACTTTTACCTCCTTTCCTCCAATTTTTACCTCCACTTCTCCAATTTTACCTCCAAATTTTTACCTCCTTTCCTCCAATTTTTACCTCCACTTCTCCAATTTTACCTCCAAATTTTTACCTCCTTTCCTCCAATTTTTCCCTCCACTCCTCCATGCTTTCATACTTTCCTATAGTTTGTGTTCCTCAGTTTATTCTCTTCCTGTCTTGTGGGGGAAGGAGGGGTTGCGTGTGGAGGGAGGGAGAGAAAAATGCCTACTTTTCCTCCAGTTTTTACCTCCAGGAGAGAGAGAGAGAGAGAGAGAGAGTGTGTGTGTGTGTGTGTAGATAAGGGGAGTATGTGTGGAGAGAAGGGTAGTATGAGTGGAGAGAGAGAGAGAGAGAGTGTGTGTGTGTGTGTGTGTGTGTGTGTGTGTAGATAAGGGGAGTATGTGTGGAGAGAAGGGGAGTATGTGTGGAGAGAAGGGGAGTATGAGTGGAGAGAGAGAGAGAGAGAGAGAGAGAGAGAGAGAGAGAGAGTGTGTGTGTGTGTGTGTGTGTGTGTGTGTGTGTGTGTGTGTGTGTGTGTAGATAAGGGGAGTATGTGTGGAGAGAAGGGTAGTATGAGTGGAGAGAGAGAGAGAAGTGAAAAGAGGGATAATAAGTGGGAAGGGAAGGGGACGAGAGAGTGTGTGTGGAGGAAAGGAGAGAAGAGGAGGGAGGGAAAGAGAGGAGGGGGAGGGTGAAGAATGTAGGAAGGAAAGAAGGAATGGAAAGACGAGGAGAGTGTATGAGTGGAGAGAAAACAGACTCTTTCCTCCACTTTTTCCCCTCTTTCCTCCACATTTTATCTCTTACCTCCACATTATACCTCTCTTCCTCTAATTTTGGGGCCTTTGTTGTTATGCCGTGAGAGAGAGAGAGAGAGAGAGAAAAGCATAGTGTAATATTATGTGAAAGTTCCGTAGAATTTTCTTGATAATTTATTGTGCTCCCTTTCACCTCAATAAATTCTTAAGTAAAAAATAAATTGACTGCAGAAAGAAGACATTGGACGGGCACATCTTATTATTTATTTTATTTATTTATTTATTTTATTTATCGCACCGCAAGGGTTCCACATAGCCTTCCTTAACCCCTTCGTTACCGTGGGCTCTCCTGACGACTATAAGTTCGTATAGTAGTAAAAAATAAAGGAAAATAAATATAGACACCTGAAGGCGTTATCGTACTGAAAAAAAAATAATATTAGGGTTGATATCAGTTTTTCTGATCAGAGGAGTCTTTTATGATGGAAATTAAACGTGAGAAAATAAAAATAAAAAATTCTCTCTCTCTCTCTCTCTCTCTCTCTCTCTCTCTCTTTAATCGTTTTGCGGTAACCTCTTTATTAATCCCCTGACCTTTAACCTTTGCACCTCTATATTCGAATCTGGGGTTTCTAGGTCAAGGATTTGGGGGCGAACACACACAAACACACACACACACACACACACAGTTAAATTGCGTGTGTGTGGTTTGACTTGTGTGGGAAAAGAAGACGTAATTGTGTGTGTGTGTGTGTGTGTGTGTGTGTGTGTGTGTGTGCACGTTCGTCGGTGGATGTGTAAAAATGACAAGGATACCGTGTGTATGTATGTGCGAGTATGTATGTATGTGTGTGTGTTTGTGTGCGTGCGCCGGTGGGTGAGTAGAAAATATGACAAGGATATTGCGTGTACGTATGTATGTATATGTGTGTGTATGTATATGTGCGTGTATGTATGTATGTGGTTTTCCCGGAAGAGGGTTGATCTAATTGCTCGTTTCCCAGGCTTTTGTGTGTGTGTGTGTGTGTGTGTGAGAGAGAGAGAGAGAGAGAGAGAGGAGAGAGAGAGAATTTCACTTCCGTTTCAGTTGTGGCTATCATTGAACATGTGAAAAAGAACACTGTAGGTCTCTCTCTCTCTCTCTCTCTCTCTCTCTCTCTCTCTCTCTCTCTCTCTCTCTCTCTCTCTCTCTCTCTCTCTCAGTTCAGGGAATCGACTTACTTGCTCCTCATTCTTAGAACCAAGTCATCTCTAATCCATCTATCTGCCAGTCTGTCAATATATCTGTCACGCACCGACTATCTACCTATCCATCTATCGGTCCATATTCCAGGTTATAGTTTTCTTCCTGTGCTACATCTATCGTTTATCTATCCATCTATCGGAGTGTCTATCTATCTTTCTGTATGTATGTCTGTTTAAATGTCTGTCAGTGAGTTTATATCTGAATTTTTTTCGTTATTTATATCTATCTGTTAGTTATCATTTCTCTCTCCATTTGTATCTATCTCTGTGTACCTGTGTTTATCTATCTATCTATCTATCATCCCTATATATCTCTACATCTGTCTGTCTGTCCATCGATCTGTTTATCTGTGTATCTATCTATCTGTCTACCTTTCTGTCTATCTATCTATGTCGAAGCATCCAGGAAAAAGAGTCAGCCATCTTGGAAACTCGGTGAATGCGGAAGGGTTGGTGCTTGCCACGGCTTAAAGGGAAGTGAGAGAGAGAGGGAGAGAGAGAGAGAGAGAGAGAGAGAGAGAACGAACGCAGATAACAGGATGCCCTTTCTTCTTGGTCAAACTTATCTCCTTGAATATACAGATCACGTAAGAGTTTAACCTACATTGGACGGCTCTCCCCCACCCACCACTCCCTCTGTGCAGTAGGAAAATAAATAAATAAATCTCTTTATGACCAGGCTCCTTAATGCCGGAAGGGGTGTTCACAAACAAATCACCTCCATGTCATTCTGTCCGCTATTAGGCTGCCATTTCTCCAACTCACATACCCACTTTACCCATACACATCCTGGCTCATATCGTAGAAATGTTTACTAGAAGGAAAGAGTTGTGGTTGCTATTTTTTTTCCTTAGTAAATGGAAAAATCTCTATATTGTGTTTATATATTTTTTTTTGACAATTTATGGGGAAATGATAGTATACCCTGATCTGTGTATTTCCTTTCCACAATTAAAATAAAAAAGAACAAGAATATAGGGTAATGTGTTCCTTCAGTATAGTTAATAGGACAGGAAGTCTGTTTGTACGGGTATTGCTTCGTTATTTGACTGCGGTTTATAAAAAATGTGTAATAATAATGTGTTGTAGTTGGTATATATATAATGCTTCGAAATTTGTGATAAAGGAAATGTAGAAACGATATTACCGTCTTTTTTTTAAGTTTATAATAAAAATTCTCGTATCGTATTTATTTTTTATTTATTTATGTTTTTTTATGTTTACGTCTTTGCCTATTTATTTTCTAGTTTATGAACATTGCAACTGCCTCCAGACGATTTTATTCAGCTAAGGTGACCCCCTGGAGGTGAAGGTTTTAATGAAGGCTGTGTGCAACCCCTCTAGTCTCAAAGCCCCATCCTGAGCTGAATAAAATCGTCTGAAGATAACAAGGAGAAAAATAGCGTCCGCGGACTGAAAGACTCAACCCCTTCAGTCCAGTGGCGTATTTACTATTTTTTTTTTTATCCCCAGACGATTATTATTGTTATTATTATTATTATTATTATTATTATTATTATTTATTTATTTATTTATTTTCTTTTTTTTGAGAGAGAGACTTGGGATGGGTTAAGTCTAGCAATCATTATCTCCATCACCGCTACAGTTCTTCCTATTGCTCAGTGAAATCGTCTGTAGCGAAGAAAAATAAACCATCAGAATATATCGTCGGTGTGAATGGGTTTGAACAACAGGGGCTTTTGTTATTTGAACCCCCGTGTGTTCAAACGCTGTCCTCACTGAATATTAAGCATCCCCATAGTTTGATCTGTGACCAATGTTTTTTTTTTTTCTTTTTTTTGACCATTTTACGAACGCTGTACCGTAGTAGTTTTTTTTGTGTTGTTTTTCCGCGTTTTGTATTTCGTGTTTTACCTTTGAGTTACCGTACCATTACCTGTAGTCGCTGTGTGTGTGTGTGTGTGTGTGTGTGTGTGTGTGTGTGTGTATGTGTGTGATGGGACCCGTTGATGTCTGCTGGTGTGGGCGCGGGTGTGTCAGTGGGAGTAAGGAGTAAATAAATGATGCAGGATAAACACTTCTACCTCTAACCAAGCCGTCCCCGCAAAACACAACAAATCGCGCTGGACCGAAAGACGAGCGTTACATATGGACCATCCCGTAGAGATATAAGTCGATTCCTGTCTTGTGAGAAAGTATATTATATTTTTAAGACTATATATTTCTTTATTTTTCCTTTATGTTTATTTTATTTTCATCTATATATTTTTTATTTTTATTTATTTTCTATTCCTTAGCATCAGAGGAGGTAGGGAGAGGAGAAGGATGAGGAGGGAGAGGAGAAGAGAAGGGAGAAGGAGAGGAGAAGAGAAGCGAAAAGAAGAGAGGAAAAAGGGAGAGGGAGAGGAGAGAAAAAAGGGAGAGAAGAGAAGCGAAAAGAGGGAGAAGGGAGAAAAAGACGGAGAGGAGAAGAGAAACGAAAAATGGGAGAAGAAAAAAGGGAGAGGGAGAGAAGAGGAACGAAAAGAGGGAGAAGAGAAGAAGAAAAGGAAGAGGGAGAGGAGAAGAGGAAGGGAGGGAAGAGATGTGAGGAGAAGAAAAAAGAAGAGGGAGAGAAAGAATTGGAGGGAGGCAAGAAGAAGAGGAGGAGGAGGAGCAGCAGCAGCGAGAGGAGAAAGAGAGAGGGAGAGAGAGAGAGAGAGAGAGAGAGAGGGCGAGAAAAGAATACAAGAGAGAGGAGGAAAAAATAGAGGAAAGGGGGAGAAGAATTGAGATCAAGGTTGTGAGGGAAAAGAAGGAAAGAAAGAGAGAAAGAAATGAGAGAGAGAGAGAGAGAGATTAAAGAGACATCTGGACAGAATAATGAGCTTACTTCTCGCATCTCTCTCTCTCTCTCTCTCTCTCTCTCTCTCTCTCTCTCTCTCTCTTGGCTGATACTCTTTAAATGCCGCAGTTTGCCGCATTGAGACAGGTTGTGGTAGAATGTTCGTAGACGGTGGTAGAATTGTGGTGGATGGTGGTGGAATAGTGGTGAATTGTGGTAGATAGTGGTGGAATTGCGGTAGATAATGACAGAATGGTGGTTGATGATGGTAGAATTGTGGTTAATGGTAGGACCGTGGTAGATGGTGGTGGAATTGTGGTAGATAATAGAATTGCGGTAGGTATTGGTAGAATAGTGGTAGAAGGTGGTAGATAGTAGAATAACGACCATGTTTCTTAGGCCTGTTTGTGTCTATCTATCTACCCATCTATCTATCCATCAGTCTGCCTTTGTACCCATCTTTCTGTATCTACCTTCTATATCTATCTATTTTTCTATCGCCGACAATCCCAGAGTTTATCCACGGTAATGGCGACAATGACCTACAAACACGAACAACAATAAGGTTAAATATAATGATAAATATAATGATGATTTTGGCTCTTTATTTTCATCTAATGGAACTAGGTAATTTAATTCAGGTTTCAGGAAATTCCATGACCCTTAATTGTGAGACAGAAACGAGTCTCCTTGGTTACTACTGAAAAATTATCCTCCAATCTGACTACACTTGGCCACTAGCTTAGCAGAGAAGGGAGTCTACATCTTCGGGAAATGTAAACAAACTGTGTGTTATGTATACCGTACTGATGACGTCACTGGCGAACCCAAGCAAGGAGGCAGGGCAGGGCAGTACACCAGCACCCAGGCTATGGTGGTGGCGCAGCGGGTGTCGTAATCCCTCATTCTGACCGATTTATTCTGGAGATTAAAGTTTGGTACTCGATTTTGTTAGTATTATTGTTACTACTACTACTACAACTACTATTTTTATTATTATTATTATTATTATTATTATTATTATTATTATTATTAAAAACCGAGGTAAGGGACTGGGGAGAGAAGATAGAAGAGAAAGTGCGTGGGAAGACGGAAGCGGAAGGGAGTGAGTACTGTTGGGTAGGAGAGAGAGAGTAATCAAGTAACAGCGGTGTTGAGAGTATTAGGACAGTTGTACTGAGTGACATTGTAGGGCACGGTAGGACACAGGCACCTAGAGTATGGGTACGTGTGTGTGTGTGTGTGTGTGTACTGAGAGGTGGAGGGAGGGTGGGAAGTAAAGAGGAAGGATGGGAGAAAGGGTGCAAGATACAAAGGAGTTAAAAGACAATCAAGCTGCCGTTTGTTAGAGAGAGAGGAAGTAATGGAAGGAAGGTGGAAAGGAGAGAGAGAGAGAGAGAGAGAGGAAGTAATGGAAGGAAGGTGGAAAGGAGAGAGAGAGAGAGAGAGAGGAAGTAATGGAAGGAAGGTGGAAAGGAGAGAGAGAGAGAGAGAGAGAGAGAGAGAAGGGTAGATGGATAAGAAGCAAAAAGAGTGTTGACAGTAAGAGGGCATGGCAGGGCAAGAGTACTGAGTGAAGGACATGTAGGACAGGCAAGGACACCAGTACTGTGTGTGTGTGTGTGTGTGTGTGTGTGTGTGTGTGTGAGAGAGAGAGAGAGAGAGAGAGAGAGAGGGAGACAAGGGGAAGGGGAGAAGGAAGAGAGGGGGAGAGTTTGAAGGGAAGTAAATAGGGCAAGTTGAAGAGGAAGAAGGAGAGGAAGGAGGGAAGGAGAATTTAAAGGGATGGAGGGAAGGAGGAGATCGAGAGAATTAAAAATAGGGGGAGGGGAGGGAGGAGGGAATAGAGGGAGGGAGGGCAGGGGAGGGGAAGGACACGCAACATTCATACCCAGGACACATGCGTAGGACAGGTGAGAGAGAGAGAGAGAGAGAGAGAGAGAGAGAGAGAGAGAGAGAGAGAGAGGGAGGGAGGGAGGGAAGAGGATAGAAAGAAAGAATGACAAGAGATAGACGAACAGATAGACAGAAACAAAAAATGATGGATGAAAAACTACCAAGAAAAAATAAATCAAATCAAAGAAAACGGGAAAGGCACCACCCACCCCAAACTCAAACAAATTCCTCCTCCACAAAAGTTATGCAGTTTTTTTCTCTCCAATTTTTTCCCCTCCTACTTTGAGGCTTTTGGAGGAGAGTTTCTTTATCCCACCACTTCTTTCCTCCAGTTTGTTCCCAAGTTTCTCAGTTTCGTCCTCTTTAGGGAAGAAAGGGTTGGCATGAGTTATTTCTTTGTTGCTGTCACATTTTTTTCTTCTTTTCTCATCTCTCCTCTCCTCTCCTCTTCTCATTTCTCTCCTCTTCTCATTTCTCTTCTCTTCTCTTCTCTCCTCTCCTCTCCTCTCCTCTCCTCTCCTCTCCTCTCCTCTCTTCTTTATTCTTCTTTCCTCTCCTCTAGTACTCTTCGCTGCTGTACTGTATTCTGTTCTACCCCCTTTCTGTGGAGAGAGAGAGAGAGAGAGAGAGAGAGAGAGAGACTTAGTCCTCACTTTTTATTCAGATTATAATAGATTTTTTTTCAAATAGTAATGATTATGGATGGCTTTCAATATTCTCATGGGACTCCCAAAAAAATAAAAAAAAGAAACAAAGGAAAAGACAAAAGAAAAAAGGAAGAATTAAAAAAGGAAGAAAGAAAAAAAAGGGAAGAAAGAAATATTAATAAAAGAAAAGGAAAAGACAAAGGAAAGGAGAAAAGTGGTGTGGTAAGCAGAAAACTAAACTAAAAGAAAAAGGAAGAAAGAAAGAAAGAAAAGGGAAGAAAGAAAAAAGAAGAAAGTAAAAGGAAAAGACAAAGGAAAGAAAACGAAAATTGGTGTGGTAACCGGAAGACCAGACCCTTACCTGTAGACGTGGTGGTGGTGAGGGGGTTAAGGGCAGGTGAGTGGCCTTCACGGGGTTACCTGATGGCCACACCTGGAGCCGCCTCTCAGGGATTCATAGCAGTACCACCACATCACCTGCATTCTGATTGGCCACGTAGACTGATGCACCAAAGACCAGATAATAATAATAATAATAATAATAATAATAATAATAATAATGATGATGAGAGAGGGGGGTGTGAGTTGGGAGCAGGGCAGTGAAATGGCGGGGGACAGGGCGACTTGGAGGCGATTTGTTTGTGGCCACCCCAAACGGGATTGAGGCGTCTGGCAATAGATAGTTAGATAGATGATGATGATGATCGGGATGATGATAATGATTGTAATAATAATAATAATAATAATAGTAATAAAGATTTTTTTCATTCATTCATTCATTGCAAAAGAAAAAGAAGAAATGCATCAGCCACTCCCCCTTCCTTCCCCTCCCCCCTCCCCCTTCCTCTCCCTATCTCACCCTCTCCCTCCTTCCCTCCCCCCTCCCCACCCTTCCTCTTCCCTCCTCTCCCCATCCGTGCCCTATCACCCATCTCAACCTGACCCCAAGTGTTTCAAGATGGCGTCCTTCAGGCCTCTGTGACGTCACGCGGCCGCCATGTTGACCCTCCACCTGTAATGCCGACCCCAATGCGTAATTCAAACCCCTTCAGCCCGAGGAAGCATTTTATTATTGATTCTTGCCATCCAGACGATTTTGTTCAGCTTATAGGAGGGGTTTTGCGAACTGGAGGGGTTAGATACAGCCTTCATTAACCCCTTCACGACCTAGATGAGTAAAATTGTTTGACGGAAGCGTAATAAATAAATAAATAAATAAATACATAAGTGAAGAATTAACCCCTTCTGGCCTTGGACGGGTCCCTACACTTCACAAGGGGGTAATATGGGATTGCTTATTGTATTTTTTTTATTTTTTGTTTTTATTAGTTTTAGTTTTCGTTGTCTTTCAGTTCATTATTCAGTTTCTTATCTTTATTTCCCTCTTCATCTCTTATCTTTAATATTTCTCATTATTATATCTTATTTATTTATTTAGCTGTCTCTCTATTTCTTTATTTTCCCCTTCCCTTCTTAATTGTCTGTTTCTTTCTGTATATATTTATCTATTCTCTTTATCTATATTTCTTTCTCCCCTCCACTGTTTATTTTAATTCTCTTTTCCTCCTTATATTTTTTGACTTGGTTTTATCTCCCAAAATTTCCTCTCCGTCTTCTTTCAGTCTCTCTCCCAGTTCCTTTCTTCTTAGTTTTATTATCTTTCTCCACTCTCCTCCTTCCTTCGTGTCTGTATTATCTTCCTTCTCTCTCTCTCTCTCTCTCTCTCTCCCCACATTTATCAGCTTTCCCGTCCTCCCCTCTTCGTTTATCAATACCCGATAATTAACAAAGCAGAAGTGGATAATAACAGTCTTTCCCTCACAAATTAGAGTCTTAATTATAGTCCATATGATAGTCCAAATTATAGAGTCCAAATTATAGTCCAAATCAAAGAGTTCAAATTAGAGTCCATGTGATAGAGTCGAGATTATAGTCCAAATTATAGAGTCCAAATTAGAGCCTAGATGAGAGATTCAAGATTATAGAGTCCATGTGATGGAGTCCATATTACTGTATACTGTAGAGTCCAAAGTATAGAGTCCAAATTATAGTCCAAATCATTAAGTCCAAATGATAGAGTCCGTGTTTGGTCGGGCTCTAAAACCTCACTTATTTGACTCTTTCTGTCTGTCTCTCTCTCTCTAAGGATTCGAATGGTCGTGCGTACAGTCGTCATTCGTAATCCTTTGTATGGTTAGCCCTGCGAATGTATAGTTGGGATTCCAGGGGCTTGAATAAACTGCGGATGAGTGTGTGGCCCACTTCACCGTAAAAGCTGTGATAATTCTTCCTTTTTGTATTTTCTGTTTTCTATTTTTTTGAGGGGGGGGGGGGATTCCGGGGGCTTGAATAAACTGCGGATGAATGTGTGACCCACTTCACCGTAAAAGCTGTGATAATTCTTGCTTTTTGTATTTTCTGTTTTCTTTTTTTTTGGGGGGAGGGGGGATTCCGGGGGCTTGAATAAACTGCGGGTGAATGTGTGGCCCACTTCGCCGTAAATGCTGTGATAATTCTTCCACTTTGTATTTTTTTTTTTTCCTTTTTTCTGGGCTCTACCTCGACTCTTCCGTTGGCCTGAGTGATGATAGAGATAATATTAAATTGTGATGTCCTGTTGTATTTTTTATTAACACAGTACCGAAGGAAATAAAGTGAAAACATCCTGAAATGTTCCTGTTACTTCTCTGTATTTTTCTGTATTATTATTATTATTATTATTTTTTTTTACGTTTTTCTCCATCATTATTTTTTGTATAGCCATTTTTTCTATCTGAATATGCATTGTATTTATTTATATGCCTGTTACAAGACTGCATATATGTATTTTCTGGCTATCTTTGTGTCTGTCTTGTCTGTCTGTCACTCAGTAATAGTGATGTGTATTAATAAATCCTTTCCCTCTTTCACAGATTGACCTGAGGCGTATTGCAATAAGGTGAGTCAGAGGAGAAGCAACTGCAAAGAGGGGAAGAGGGATGGAGAGGAGAAGGGGAGGGAAAGAAAGGAGAAAGGGACAGGAGAGGGGAAGATGAGAGAATGGAGAGGAGAGGGGATGAAAGGAAAGGAGATGAGTGAGTGGGAGTAAAAAAAAAAAAAAAGAATCTGATAGAGGAAAAGAATGGGAGAGAAGGAGGATTAGCAGGAGAGAAAGAAAGGAAAAAGAAAAAGAGGAGAGGAAAAGGAAGAAAAAAAATTAGATGAGTGAGTAGAGAAAAGAATAACGGTAAAAAGAAAATGTTGTGAGAGAGGAGGAAGGACAGGAGGGAAGAAAGAGAGGGAAGAAAAAAGGAAAGGGGGAGAGAGAGAGAGAGAGAGAGAGAGAGAGAGAGAGAGAGAGAGAGAGAGAGAGAGAGGTCACAAAGCAAAACTAGGTTAAAGTATGTGAAAAAGAATTTATTACCAGAAAGAAAAGATGAAAATAAAGAAATGGCAGTAAAAAAATGAAAGAAAGGGGAGGTAGGCAAAGAAGCAAGGACATTAAAAAAAGAGGAGAAAGGTTCATGAATGTGAGAGAAACAGAAAAAGAGAGAAAAAAAAAAGAGAAAAAATAGAAATACAGTTAGAGAAAACCTCAAGGCATCCATATTGACAACTGCCAAACTTTCCGATACAATTCTGTTAAGAAAAACAGTTTTATATTTTTAAGTATTTTCTCCAATAAGTGTACCCACATGTTTTGGCTCGTTTTTATAACACGATAGATCGAGAGATAGGTAGATAGATACATGGATAGATAGATAGGTAGGTAGGTAGGTGGATAGATGGACAGATAGAGAGATAGACGTAGATATAAATATTTGAACTGTGCTCAAAACTAAGCTAATTTTTTTATGCAGATATGGTACATTTTTTTCTTCTGCATCAGTTATACCCTCAGTTAAATTATTTAACCTCGATCTGTACGAAACATTTATCTGTGTTCATTATTGTTATTATTATTGTTATTATTATTATTATTATTATTATTATTATTATGTACAGTTCCTCCAAATGTCTAAGCTCATTCCTTCTTCTTTTCAGACATAAGCACCAGACATGAAGGTTGGACTAAAAGAAACATGGATTAGGATGGAATTGTGGAAAAAATAATAGAGAGGGGGAGAGAGAGAGAGAGGGAAAAAGAAAAAAGAAAACAAGCGCTTAAAGTGGATGGAATGCAAGGACTTGAACACTATTCGCCGTCCGAAAGTGTTGATGCAGAATTATTTTGAAAATCTTTGTAATTTTGTGTGTTAATATGAACAAAAGTGGGGGGAAATAAAAAGATGAAAATAGTGTATTATACCGGTATATATAGTTTTCACTCTTGTAAATAAGTGCATAGAGAAATAAAATACAGAAAACACAAAATCAGAATCACATTTCGTTCACAACCAAGAGTATAATCAACTTCGGTGAGTAGAAGATCCGGCGATTCAGTGTGAAAAATCGGCGCCAAGTCTGAAAGTCTAGCTTGAAAACCGTCAGTGAGAAAGTCCGGGGCGAACAGGTGTCACAGTTCCGAATAGCCACTTCAGTGTCGAAATGAACTGACAGAAGTTCTAAAAGAGGCGAGTTGGAAGAGGAGCTGGACCAACCAAATCATTGTTATTTTGTGACGCATATAATTCGTAGTGTCCTTAACCAACACAACAACAACAATAACAAGAAATTCTAAGTGTGAAGATCTGAAGTGAAGTGATAATTGGTGAATGAGAGTAAAAAGAAAGTGGTAGTGAACTTACACGAACTTGAACAGCGTCAAACTCCTCACCAACCTAACCCACCGCACACCCATCCACCTACAAGCCTACCAAATTATCTACCTACCAACCTACCACATACTTAGTGCTACCTACCTGCCTACCTACCACATACTTAGTGCTACCTACCTGCCTACCTACCACATACTTAGTGCTACCTACCAGCCTCACCATAGCAACTCACAAGCACATCCATCTACCTACCCATCCATTTTCCTGCCAGTCTACGCGCCTACCTACTTACCTACCTACCTACCCAGCATCATGGCGGAACTACTGAGTGTGCAGGTACCGAGCCGGCGAGGTCTGGGCGGGTATGCAGAGTTCCACAAGAGCAGCGAGGCCATGATGGGCGGTGTGGGCGGCCTGGGTACGCCCGTAATGGGATCACCTGCCAATAGACATCCCTACCTCAACGCAGCACTCACACACGCCCGCATCAGGTGGGTGGAGAGAGAGAGAGAGAGAGAGAGAGGAGGGGGATTATATTGTAGTTTGTTGTGTGCGTGTGTGTGTAAGAGAGAGAGGGAGGAGGGAGGGAGGGAGGGGGGGTTGTGTCGTGTTGTGGTGTGTGTGTGTGTGTGTGTGTGTGTGTGTGTGTGTGTGTGTGTGACTTGTACGTTCTCCTGATGTAAGCTTTTCTGCTATACCTTACTTTTTTACATTATTATTATTAGTGAAAAATGGGTGCGGGGTGAAGGCGATTATCGTTCATTCTCCTTCATTTTTTTTCTTTACTTTTCTTATTTTTTCTTGTGTTCATCTTTCTCTTTCTTCTTCTGCTGCTTCTTGTTCTTCTTCTTCTTCTCCTGTTTTTTCTTCCATTCTTACTCTTCCTCTTCTTCCTGTTATTATTATTATTATTATTATTATTTACAGAATGCAGCTGTGAAATAAATACTGTAATCATTGGCAATTGCCGACGTGGTATTTCATGGTCACGTATTGGAGTTATCAATGAATGTGTGTGTGTGTGTGTGTGTGTGTGTGTGTGTGTGTGTGTGGAGTTCCAGGAAGATGATTAAATGAGATTACCCCTTGTCTCGCTTAATTTACATATTAATGAAGTTATTAGCTGATCTGACTTATGAGAGAGAGAGAGAGAGAGAGAGAGAGAGAGAGAGAGAGAGAGAGGACGATGAATGAATGAATAAAGGAAGGAAGGAAGGTGAAAAATCATAAGACAGGGGAGAAAAAGGTGCAAGAGAAGGTGAAAGGAAGAAACAAGAGATGTAAATAGGGAAGCAAAAAAGGAAGAAAGAAAGAACGACGGAGAGAAATAAAAGAAAGAAGGAAGGAAGGAAACCTTAAAGGAAAGGAATGGCAAACTAGCCTAACTTTTCTGTAATGATACCTACGCAGAGGCACGGACCCACGCACACATACTTACACAGGCATACACACACACATACTTACACAAGCATACACACACATACTTACGCAGGTATACACACATACTTACACACATACTTACTGTACACAGGTATACACACATACACTGTTATACACACACATTCTTTCACAGGCATACACGCACACATACACTAGCTTATACGCACACATACGTACACAAACACATGCACACACGTTCACAGCTGCAGATACGAACATAGTAGTACATGGAGACCTGTAATTCATGTTCATTGGTACATTGTGCTTACTGTACACACGTAGTAGGGCTGACAGTAGTCGTTTTAGCATCAGCTGAGAACAGTGGACTGCAGGCTGAAGTTCCCTCTGTCCTGCAGCTCACCAATCTCCTTTCGGGGGCAATGGAACTTGAGGGACCATTATAACCGGGCAGCTCCACCACCCGGCTGTATCGTTGCAACCGCATGAAGGCGCCCCTCTCCAGCATGCGTTGATACGGTAATAATAGAAGGCAGTGAAAGTACAGTTGGAATAAAAAGATGTGCCGGAGAGTTTGAGGTGGAGGAAGTACAGTCAGTGTCAGAAGTTATGTTGAAGAGTCATTGGTGGCGAATGTAACGTACCTCACTGACTCACTTGACAACACATTCCTTGCATGTACTCGATATGTATCACGCATTTTGAGCCTAATGGTACATAGGGGTAAAGAAGAGGAAATTAGGGGTTAGCCTAAGCAAAATTGGGTGACATGGGGTCAGAGAAGGCTAATATACCCCAAAATGTTAAGATTAGAACTGAACTATTGACGTAACTTCAAAATACTGAATCAGGGGGCCTAAAGGGAGCAATAACTGGACAAATGACAGATGAGGGGAGACTGCACCAGGGGTTAAAAATAGAGGTGTATCCCAGGAACGACAAGACATTTTCTTTGGTTTGATATTCTGTCTACGTTTTCTCTGTAGTCGGTGGTAAATGCAAATATAATATTGATTTGGTTTTAGTATTTAGATATTTTTTACATAGTGAAAGCCATTATACAGGGACACAGTTTGATAAATATTCTTGTGAGATTTTATTTAATTTTTTTTTTGGTGGGGGGTGGTGCTACCTTGGCTCATGTAAGATGTGGGAGGTCGAGATGATGAAATTATATATATATATATATATATATATATATATATATATATATATATACTCTTCAACCGAAAGGTAGTATCGTGCAACACGATAAACTTACGATATCCACTGTATACTATGTGGAGTTTTATGAAGGGAAGTTCGTGGATTTGTTAGTGTTGATTCTCTCTCTCTCTGTCTCTGACTACAGCCATTATTAAACAAATCCACACCGAGATAAAGACTACATAATCCATTTACAGTACCGACACTAATATTAACCATTCACTCCGATGATGCATTTCGTTGCCAAGGATTCTCTCCAAACGAGGACAGCCATCAGTGTTGAGATAAAGGTCTAAGCCTTGATAAGTCGGTTTGTGTTCACCTGTTCTAATTGGACTACTGCGTCTTGAATAATGAGGTGTGGTCGGCCAGAATCATTGCAATCAACACCATGGTACATTATACCTGTATATGGTTGCTATTTTAGCGATTTTGGCACCAGAATGAGACACTGACATTTATTTAACACGAATTTTGGTGGCTAGTATTTCATCAACATGCAAATGGCAATATTTATTCAGCTTTTATATTTGGCACTATGTGATCAGCATTTAAGCAATATTCAGTAGATTTTTGCATAATTTCTCGATTATTGGAATTTTAAGTACCTGGTGATAGTTTTCCGCTTTATCAAGACACGTCTGCCTGATAAATACCCCGAGACACTGTCCGGGCCCTTTCAGTGCCGCTGAAGTTATGGCAGGATGTGTGCGCGCGGTCAAGGCCGCCTGGGTTGGCTGGCACTTTTTCTTGCAGTATGATTTTTTTTTGTTTTCCATTGATCTCTTGACACTTGACCTACATTTGCCTCACGCAGGCAGTTACCGTGGTTAGATGCTGGATGCGATGTCCTTAGGTGGTATGGCGCTGGGATTCGTTAAATTTGAAGGTTTGCTGCGTTTTAGTGGTTCCATATGATTAGGGTGGTGAGTGTTGAAAGGGGTCATGTCGGATACGTCTGAATTTGGGGTTATTTAAGGTTAAGAATGGTTAGAGGTGCATAATTACTGAGGTAACATGCTTTCCTTAGCGACATACTCTTTCGTATTACACCTCACAGTACGCCCGTGTCTGAATTACCAACTGTGGCCATGTTAAAAGAATATAAATACCATACAAGAGAATGTTAAATATGCAAATAAATAAATAAAATAAAGGAATAAATAATAGATACATAAACGCCTAAGGAAGAGGTGCTACGAAGCCTCTTATGCTACCTAGGATACGGCCACACAGTCAGATGAGAGAGGGAGAGAGAGAGAGAGAGAGAGAGAGAGATGAAAATAAAGGCGAAAGCGAAATATGGATAAGCGAATGGGACGAAGGATAGAGGAAGAAGGAGGGGGGAGAGTAAAAGACGAGGGAGAAACGAGAAGGGAAGGAAAAAGTGAAAACGGGAAGGGGGAGGGAAAAGTAAGAAAAGAAAAAAAGACAACTAGCCAATGAAATAGATAACAAGGAGAACAGGAATATAAATAAAAATGAGAGAAGCAGCAGAGAAGAGAGAGAGAAAAAAGAAAATACAAAAAAAAAAAGTGAAAAAGAAAATACAAAAAGAAGAAACAGTGAAACGAAGGGGGAAGGATTAATTAAGAACCCGAAAAAGTAAAAGTAAAAGTAGCATCCAAGGTGAAAGTAAAGTTGGTAAGTAGGTAAAAATGTAGGTAAACACGACTCCCTCGCTAAGTAGGCAAGCTGATAGGCGAGAATGAAATAAGTAAACACTGAGTAGCCTCTTATTAGATAGGGGTAGGCGGGCTGAAGTAAGAAAACTAAGTATGAATAGCAGATGATGTTACTACTTACTATATCTGATAGCTATTGTTTCTGCTGCTACTACTACTACTACTACTACTACTAATAATAATAATAATAATAATAACAATAATGGTTCCAGTTGGCCAGACAAAATCGTCCGGTGATAGCAAGAATTTAGCGTGTAATTACGACCAGGCCGGCTTGAAGAACTGATTTATTTTACCGAAACGAGGAAAATGTCGAGTGTAAAGAGGTTAACTTAAAGCCGAGATTATCAACAACACACCCCATTTTTTTTTTTTTTTCTGTTGCTGTCACATTTTTAAAAGACCTAGGAGAGCAAACATGTAGTGAGGGAGTTAGATATGGAGCTCCGGTGGCTGGATGGATGACGTACTCGGCTCGTGAAGCTTGTGCTGTGAGTGTAGGGTTCAAAGACAAACTATGGGAAGCATTATAGGTGTATGCCGGACCTGCTGGATAGTGCCATTTTACTCTAACCTGACAGAGATGACTAACCTCCCCCCTCCCCAACTCTTCCCACAGGCGCACCTTCCATATTCGTACCTCGCCAGTAGCGGGAAGGGTAAAATCTGTGGGTTACTCTCCCTTGGAAAAGAGGTCCGATGTTGCAGTGGACCTGACACAAGTACGGAGTGATACAGAAAACGGGCGCAGGTACGGATATTAGACACAGTCAATTTTAAGTAACCCTTCTGAGTAAAATCGCATGGTAGTAAAAAGAATAAACAGTATAGTAATTAAAAGATTAAGAAAAGCAGGTAAGAAAAAAATGTTAAGTGATGCAAAGAAAACAATTGGAAAGTTATCCTGCTAGTAGAAAGAATACAGTTACCTTGAGAAAAACAGGTAAGAAAAATGAAGATGATGCGAAGAGCAGGTAACAAGGGAGAAGTGACACATAAGGAGGGCCTGTAAGTAAAATCATAAGATTAGGAAAACGATACTAAGTAAAGTGTGAAGCTTAAACGTAAAAGGAGGTTCAGTACGTCAGATTTAAGTAACAAGACGTATAATTCGTTGATTGTAGTTGGGCGGAGGTTTATGTCCACTTGTAGCCTATTTCACGAAGCTCAGTGGCAGAATAAGACAATACTACGGCTGTATATCCTTTCCATAAGCAATCCTTCGTGACTGGCATCATATTCTAGTGTTTATCTCATATTACATCACCATTGAAGAGAGGGAGATGGTATTTTTACGCCTAGATAAAGTGTAGCCTACAGATTAAAGTAAACAGAAAGCATTAAGCAGTAGTAGTAGTAGTAGTAGTAGTAGTATCATTCCCAGGTTCATATGAAACGTGAACCTGGTAGACTGCAGGCCGAAACTACCCTTCTCCCGCAGTCCACCATCCTCCTTTTGGGGGATAGGGAAGTCGTCGTGGTGCGTTTGTATAAGCAGTAAAGTGAGCCGACCAGCTATATCAGTGCCACCACGTGACACCGGCGGAATGATAAAGCTAAAGATATAATAAGCAGTAAGCACCTTCACCTAGATAGTGTATTATTACGTTATAATTTTATTTTTGCCTCTCCCAGACGATTTTATTTAGCTTAGGGGAGTGCCGTAGTACCAGGGGGGTTGTTGAAGGGTGTCACTGACCCCTCAGGTCTAAGCAGTGTCTCCTAAGGTGAAAATGACGTCCTGGGATTGAAGGGGTTAAGTAGAATTGTGTCAGGAGAGGAGGAAAGAAACAGAAAGCTTAAAGAACTGGTCTTATATAAACATTATGTAAAAAAGGCAGTGAGCAGTGACAAAGTACATCCAGAATTAAGTAAGGAAAAGATATTAACCAGAACGCACTACAAAACAGGCTTAGTTGAAACTAGTATACAGTAGAAGCAATAGCGAGAGGTTAATAAAATAATTCGAAAGTAATTTACAATAAGTTACGTACAGTGTGTCTTAACCCTTTCAGTCCGATGACGCATTTATCTTCATTCTATGTACAGACGAGTATATTCACCTTGGGGCAGAGCAGCATACTTTCTTTAGTCCATCTTGGCTTTTAATTGCCGTCTCTCCATCTTGAATTAACGCTGGAATATGATTAACCCTAGAATATGAAGCTAGTCACGAAGAAGTGCTGTGAATGGATGCAGAGCCATGGCATAGCCTTCTGGTGCCACTGAGTTACGTGAAATAGAGCAGTAAAAGGACGAAAAATCTGAGCCAAGTTAAGGTGAAAGAAGTATGATTAGCCAAGGGGGAAATTAAAGACTACCTAAACCGCTGCCGTTCAAAAAGCCTCTCCCAAGCTGAATGAAATCGTCTGTAACTCGGAAGAATAGACTGGAAATAAATAAATGAGAAGGGTTGAGTGTGACGGGCGTGGGTAGGGTCGAAGTGGTGCAGTGCAGGTGAAGCAGAGAGAGAGGTTATGACAATTTCCGCAGGGGAGGGAGGTCTAAGCGCTCTCTCTCTCTCTCTCTCTCTCTCTCTCTCTCTCTCTCTCTCTCTCCTGACCTTTTTGTATCGGTATATAATTGTCTGTCCTGACATTTTGTAGCGTTATATAACTCTCTCTCTCTCTCTCTCTCTCCTCTGACCTATTTGTATCTTATGTAATTGTCTGTCCTGACATTTTGTAGCGTTATATAACTCTCTCTCTCTCTCTTCCTTATCGCAGCAGTCATCATTCCCTGTTTTTCTATATTTCCCAACACTTTTCGTATCTTATGTCTCTCTCTTTCACGTAAACTTTAACCTTTCCATTGCTTTGATTCAACTTTAACATCAAGGTGAAGTATATATGAATATTTTTTCTCACCATTTTTGTTGAGATTTTTTCTATTTCGTTTATATGAAATTTAGTTGATTTGCTGATATTGGCATGAGCGTCAAAGAAAATGGGATGTTAAAAGTTAAGCGGTACTGTTTTGTTAATAATAATAATAATAATAATAATAATAATAATAAACTGTATCACTTGAAATATAAACTTAAATATATCAAATCCACGTCAGAACAAAAGGAGCAGGAGTAATAATGCAGTCTCGTACCTCCTTCAGCAGAGAGAGAGAAAGAGAGAGGCTGAAATATCCACTTCCTTTGATTCATGTCCCGAAACTGATGACAGCTGATGAAAATTGTGGGAAGGGTGATGAAAATTATGACTGATGAAAATGGTGTTGATGATGATGACAAAATTGATGATGTGTATATTCCTGTTATGAAAATATTACAAAATTTCGCTTTCCATACGAATCTAAGCCACAGAGGTCTATATTTGGTGTAAGTTAAAAGACTGCATTTGAGTTAGGGTTGCGTGTTCATACTTCTTACGCCTATGCTGGATTCGCCACGAGAGATGAGGCCAAAACGAAATATATATAAATGGATAGATGGGTTGGTAGGCAGGCAGATAGATAGATTGATAGGTATAGATAAACCATTTCAGTGTGTTGTCTGTTTTCCTGTTTATTTATCCTTACTAAATGGTGAGTTAATTTAGATTAGAAAGTATCTCACCAACTCCTTCACTAAGACAGGTATCCCCTAAGTTAAGAAACCGTATGGCAGTGGCGAGAATGGCGTACTGAAAAGGTGGAGAGAGAGAGAGAGAGAGAGAGAGAGAGAGAGAGAGAGAGAGAGAGAGAGAGAGGAGGGGTCGTTGCTAAGTAAGGATAAAGTTTTTTGGATTCGTGTCGAGAGCACAAGAGGATGTGGCGTCATGGAACTGATTATTTGGAATGTCAAAACTAGCTATAAATTAAAGGATATATAATAGCTGAAGGTGTGTTATGGCCTCTTAAAAATAATTAAGTAGAACCGCCGGAATACTAAAGTTAGCGTAATGACGTCACGGTGTTAACAAAAGAGCATCGCCTTCCCGTGACGTCAGGAGGTAAACTTCATGTCGCCTTGCGTTTGTGATCACTTTTATTGCTCCTTCTATTTATAATCTTCATTCTAAGAAGGTCCCTCGTAATAATAGAGTGGCCGTCATTGTCGTCATCATTATTCTTACTATTTTTTTACTGTTATTTGTTGTGGTGGTGGTTGTATTGGGTGCTGTATGCAGAGTATGTTTAAGGTCTTTTTTGAACATTGTTTCAGTACTATATTCCGTTTTTCCTTCCCTCCTTCACACTTTATTCTTTCTTGAAATTCATCAGTGTGAAGTGGGCGTTTACTTTATTTGCTTGCTTCATAATTACATATTTTGTTTTATCTGACGCGTCGCCCTACTTCCTATCCCCTACACTTCATCCATCCATTACGAAAATGGGGAAATTCAAGACAGACCTGTTCTCTCTCTCTCTCTCTCTCTCTCTCTCTCTCTCTCTCTCTCTCTCTCTCTCTCTCTCTCTCTCTCTCTCTCTCTCTCCCTCGTGTCAGTCTACAAGTGATCGTATAGAGTAGGCTAAGACTGGTCCTTCCTCACCCATCTTTTGGTAGGAAAAAGATCAAGATGATGATGATGATAATAACGATAACAGTCAATCCCCATGTTCCCCGCTTGGGATGGTAGGTGCCAGAACTGCCTCAGCTTAGAAAATTTTAAGGTAAAGACCTGTTTACGTCACTGGCCACTTCTGGGGCAGGAACCATGGTGCTTATGCAGATGGTGACCAAGTGCTGCCCCACTATATCACCTACTCCAGAAACAGCACGAGAGTCAATTTATCTTGGCAGCTAGACTCCACCTCATGTGCCTGACAGAATATACGTGATTGGTTAGTGGTTTTATGGAGGGCGGCTGGAGTTAAAGTCACTTTATTGTATTTTTTGTTGTTGTAATATTTCTTATAGTAAACAGTTAAATACGCTCAGTTCTACCCAGCTTAATGGATGAAGTTTTTGTGTAGTTTGTACCGGGTGGCTTGCACACGCCTGACATCAGCCGCTAGCTCAAGTATTCACGTTCCTTCATTCTTTATACCCGATATTGTTCTACGTGAGAACTAAAAAAATAGCTGATATGGGAGAAAATGTAAATCGAAAAGAGAATAGTATTTACTCATTGACTGGGGCGTGTGTTCCTGAGCCATAAAACTGTTCTCTAGTCAGCTAAAATTACATTCAGAGTATCTAATTAACACCATAATGGCTTATAATGGATCACCTGCTGTTGAGGGTTTCGTGAGTAAAATACAGTCGCAGAAGCTTGTCAAAATTTAATACAAAAATCATAAATTATAGTCAGAAAGGTAAAGGAGGAACTTGAGTGGCGATGAGAACAAACACTTTAGGTATGACTGCGAGGAGGGATTCAGTGAGGAGACACCAACACACACACACACACACACACACACACACACACACACACACACACACACACACACACACACACACACACACACACCTTCCTACCACAACAGATCACAGTACCTACACAGTACTAATCGTAAATCTTTGTGAATCTCTAGTTTTTCTCTCTGCCAGGTATCACTTCGAAGGGTGTAGGGTGCGCACGGTAATAACTTTCTTTCCTACTTGCAAGGGGGTGGGTGGGATTCAGACATAGGGGAAGGAAGGCATAAAAGTGCGTCCAGAGTTGAAATATTGTAGTAGTAGTAGTAGTAGTAAGTAGTAGTGATGGTGATAATAATAACAATAACTTTAATAATAATAATAATAATAATAATAATAATAAAACAGGTACCTTATTGTCGACCAAGAATGAATTGCCGTACCATTGAATATATATATATATTTTTTTACTTTTCTCTCGAGCCAGCTATAATCCTCCCTGACGTTAGCTGAAGTAAGAAAGCTAAATATTATGCAGCAAAGGAGATGGTCTTATAGAGTTAGCTTTCTGGTAGAGTGTAGCTGGCTCTTTCGTTCATTAATTATTATTTTTTTTTCTTAGATCACTTTACTCCTTTCCCCCCTTCCCTCCTTCGTCTCTCCCTCCTTCCGTCCTGTCCATCTTCGTTTCCATGTTTCTTTCCTTCCTCTCTCTTAAGGAAAACATTTTACCTCTTCCCTCCCTCTCTTCCTTCCTTCCTTCCTTTCTCCCTTCCTCCCTCCCTCTCTTCCTTTCTTCCTCCCTCCCTCCTGATTTTTCCTTTCTTCCTTATTAATTTTACTTTTTCTTTTGAACTTTAGGCAGGAAGTAAAAGATTAAATTTGATATTGGACAGCAGGAGAGAGAGAGAGAGAGAGAGAGAGAGAGAGAGAGAGATCCAAGGGCACTGGACGTAGGAAAACTGATATGCGTCTGAATGAGAGAGAGAGAGAGAGAGAGAGAGAGAGAGGTCACAGCAATAACACAGAGGACCAAAGTTGCCACATTTTCGGCACCCCTAAACACCTCGGCTCACGGACCTTTTCACCCAAACACCAACTCGGCAACTTTAACCTCAAATATATCGTCAGTCTAGAAAATAGGCATAAAAAAAAATAAGGAGGATGAAAGTAGTTAGGCTTGTGAATAATAATCATCACTTTCATTATTATCATCATCATTTATTTTATTATTTGACTACATCTACTACTACTACTACTACTACTACTACTACTACTACTGTTATTATTTTTAATATTGGAGTTTTCTTTTTTTTCTTTCATTCAACATAGCCCTCTCGTACAGAAGGGGCTCAGCACGCAACTGTACTCAAAATGAAAGTGTAGGCAGTAATTTTTTTTTAGCGAGACGAAATGGATACTTAACCGGAGACACTTGGAAATAAAAAGCATTCATATTTGAGATACTGTCATTTTACATATTTTGAATTTGACTCTTACCCGAGCAGAATATAAACTGTAGTGAGAGAGAGAGAGAGAGAGAGAGAGAGAGAGAGAGAGAGTCGCAACAGAAATGGTTAGATGGAGCTTGTCTCTAAATCCTCCACTACAAGACGTTTCACCTGAGCTATGTAATCCGCTTCGTGGTAGTAATAAATAAATAAATAGATAAATAAATAAATAAAAATAAAGCCTGATCCAAATTAAGAAGCTATGGTAAATTGTAAAAAAAGGAGGGGGGGAGGCAACGGTGTTAAAAATTAAATTACATTAATATTCTGAGATAGCAGGAATCGCTACTTAATCCTCGACATTCAGACACAAAGAGCATTCGAATATAAGAAAACGCTCCTTCGATTTTTTTTATTTTTTTTATTTAACGCGTCCTCTGTTCATGAACGTACTGTACTTTGAATTTTATGATGCTACGGTCAAGGGTTTTAATGTACGTGCCAGATTTTTACATTTTCCTCTGCCCCGTTACTTTCAGACGATTTTTTCATGCCACACCCAGACGCAACGTACAGACAAGACGGTACAGGTGATAGACTCCCTATTGATTTATTATTGTTATTATTATTATTATTATTATTAGTAGTAGTAGTAGTAGTAGTACTGTAGTAGTATTTCTCCCAGCTACCTGACTCGATACTCACTGCCACCGGATGATTATTTTTTTTATTGTCACTCAGGCGATTTTACTTTGTTCTTATATATTATTTATTTATTTATTGGCTCCAGTCGCATAAATTTCTGTTAATTTGTGTACCGCCAGACAGTTTTATTCAACTGAGGGAGACCTGTCACAGAAGATTAAAATTAATTGTGTTATGCTCAGACAAAATCTATATATTCTAACATTTTTATCCGTATGAGAGAGAGAGAGAGAGAGAGAGAGAGAGAGAGAGAGAGAATGCTTGGTTTGTGTGTGTGTGTGTGTGTGTGTATGTGTGCGTGTGTGTGTGTGTGTGTGTGTGTGTGTGTGTGTGTGTGTGTGTGTGTGTGTGTGTGTGTGTGTGTAAACATAATTATGAGAGAAAAGAATCCAGGAAGACAGAGATGGGAGAGAGAATTGGAAGATAGAGAGAAGACATATAACCAAATAAGTAGAAGCTAAAAGGAAAAGATAAAGAATATAGGGGATAGAATTAAGAGAAAAAATAAAAGGAAGGAGTTAAATAATACCCCATGTGGTAATGAACGTGGGAAATACGACTCAGCGATAAACCCTTCACAGCATTACCAAGTTATATACTCCTCAAACCAAACACTTGAAGTTACTCCTCAAACCAAACCCTCAAGCACTTATTGGTTACCGACTTATTCCCCGACTCCACAAAGTGTTCATCCATCTGCCACTTAGTTGTGAATAAATGCCTGCCTGATTACCACGTATTTTTACTAATATATACAGTTTACTGCTTATTAATGTAAAGTAAATGACGAATACAAAGTTAATTTTCTTGTAGTCGATTCAGTCTGGTGATCTTTTTGTTTATGTCATTACTCATTGTATTTTGTATTTTATTCATGCTGCTACCAGGCATTTTTACTTTGGTCAGGTCTCTCTCTCTCTCTCTCTCTCTCTCTCTCTCTCTCTCTCTCTCTCAGAAATGAACCCCACTTAAAACCACTTAAACCCCACTACCACACGACCCAGTGCCCACTTACCCCCGCAGATACATCACCACTTACAATCTATTCATTTCGACGACCCTTAAGTGGTAAATTGCCCTTGTTCCCTTAATTGTGGCGCTCATAAGTGTGAGTTTGGTGTGGTTAAGGGTAGGGATTATCGACTTTAAACGAGTCTCCGGTGAAGGTCACTTTGAGGAGAGTTGGAGAAAGACTTGGTGAGAGGAGAGACGGGTGGTGATTGTTTCTGTCTAGCTGGCTGTGTTTCTCTCTCTCTCTATGTGTATATATGTATGTATGTATGTACGAGTATATAATCTTTTAATCTTTTTTTGTCAGTGTCCATTTATCTGTCAGTCTTTCTATCTGGCCATTGTATCCAATTTATCTGTTTGTTTAGCTGCAGTAGTGACGTCATTCCTTCTGTTCTTTATCACTTGCTTCAGACTTCCTTCAGTACCGTACTTTGTTTTTTCTTAACTTCACGCTGCACTCAGACACACAAAAATCGAAGTAAAAAGGGTTTGAAATAATAGATACGCCATCATAAACCAGATAGGAAAAAAAAAAACAGACGAGATATGCAGCGTTAAAGATAAATGAAGTCGTTAATATTCGATGATGATTGAATTGTAAATACACCCGCGGTCGCTGGGCGTGACGTCACCTGTAAACATTAGAAGTGACAGATCCCACTATCATGCTAATTAATTGATCATTTTATCTCACTGGTATTAATGTACTTGATTTAAGTGGGTGTTTTGTGTATCTGTGATTTTTGTATACCTTTATGAATTAATCTTAACTCATAAATGAAAATTGTATGTAATGAAGTAGAATTGGTATTTGCACCAATACGCTTCACTTTAACCAGGCGTAAAATTGCCATCTCCCTACCTTAAATGTTGCCCTGTAACAAGAGAAGAAGACTAGAATCTGATGTTAGTCACGAAGAAGTGATATGAAAAGGATGTAGAGCGGTAGTACTGCATAGAGCGGTAGTACTGTATAGAGCGGTAGTACTGTCTTATTCTGGCAATGTGATGACGGAAATAGGCTGCAAAGGGACGAAAATATCCACCAAGTTGAAGTGAGTGAGCTATATTTAAATACTGAATGATATATTGAGGGGCAGACGAAATGCCTTTGCTCTAATAAAAACTGTGCAGAATTTTCACCATTGTATTTTATATCGCAAGGAAATATTGTCACGCTTCCTCTTACAACCCCCCCCCCCATAATGCATGTGAAGTTTGCTATGTGTTTAGTGAATATATTTGGTTTAGGGATATTTACGGTAAGGGTTGTATTTTAGGTGGCTTTGGAAATTTAGTAGCACCTCATCCTTAGTGATTTATTTTGCATATCACACGATCCTTACAGGTTGTAGGTAATGGCCCCTCCCCCTCCCTTATTCTCACTTCAGTTCGAGGCCACGCTTAGGTATGTAATGTAATTCGAAGCGTCCGGCAACGTGGAATGAAAGATACTGTTCATAATTGCCTTAATGATTTTATTCCCCTAGAAACTGAGATTGTCTAAAAACACGCCTGTATCTTAACATTTCCTCGTTATTTAAATCGTCTTGATATCAACGTATTTTGCAGCAGAAACATTTAAGAGGATACTGAGGTGCAATATGCAGAATAATTCGCTTAGGAAGATATGTTACGAAGACTATAGATCCACGTAGAATCCAACCCCCTGGCCTAAAGTGTATGTACAGAATAAACCGCAAAAAATGGTACCTATGTTACGAAGGCTCCAAAGCCACGTGGAATCCAACCCCTGTTTTGTCGAGGCCAGCGTCCATCAGTGATATCCAAGCCGCCTCGTGCCTCCAATTTTGCGTAAGGGGGTGGATGTAAGTAGGGCTCCCTTTTCCTCTGATACATGTCCCTTAAGTGATCAAAGAGCCTTGGTTTAGATCTTTCTTCCACCATGATGTCCTTGCGAAATGAGGGAATGATGATGGTTGTGGTGGTGATGGTAATTGTGAGGCTGGGAGTAATGGTGAACATTTGTGCTGGTTCGATATTTTCAACCCCTAGTATCCAACTAGATTATTTTCCATTTTATTCAGCTTAGAAGTTGTCCTGGTAGTTTGCGGATTAATGAAAGTAGTATCTGACTATTCCAAGTCGCAAAATCTGTTCAGGAAGTAAAATTGTCTGAAGGTACCAAGAATAAAATAAATAATATCATCATAGTAAAGGAGTTAAATTTTTGTGTGCCAACGACCATTCCAGTACACAAATGAAAGCATTTAGAATTAGTCAGTCCATTCCCTAAGTGAAGAAATACCTCTCAAGATTTATTTTTACAGTCTTAATCCATGAAGTGTAATTTGTGATGTCGATAACGCTTGTATAATGTAACGTTACAAGGGATGTCAAGAGTCTGATCCGTGTACTATGTGATGATAACGCTTGTAATATGTAACGTTAAGAAGCCATGAAATTCTTGTTATTAAGGGATGTGTACTGTAGGGTTAGCACTTGTACTGGTTAAGCGTGTGTACTGTGTGTCCTTTGTGTTAGTACATGTACACTGTTTGCGTCATTTACATACGTGGTGAATTTGTTGTGTGGCGCAGGGTCGAAGGGAGGGGAGTGCACTTGTACTGCCACAGAGCCTGGCCTGACACAAGATTACCAAGTGTCTGTGGCCAAAATATTTCAGTAGTACGTAGTTAATTATCACGATTATTTATTTATTTTTTAATTTTTTATTTCTTTCTTTGATATTTAGTCTGGTTTTGTAATGATGAGTTTGGTTGATATGCGGGTTAGGGTGACCGTATAAACAAACGTTCTTAAAAACAGCATAAGCGTAGGAAGGTTTATGGATACGGAGACTGGGGTGATACTTGAGACGAGGAGAAGGGCGGGGATGAGGAGAGAGAGACGGAGAGAGGGTGTGGCTTGGTCGGTGTGGCATTGGCTTTACGTTCAGGGGATGCAATGGAGTGGGTTTGAGACTCGTTGATTGCCCTTGAGTTTTAAGTGGGTGTTCACAAGCAACCGCCTGTCACCAGTAGTAAAACAACCAAGACCCACACAATACCACCGTCCTTTACAATGCCGTCTATGTTACCGTCTGTGGCTTGTATCTGGGTGTATGTAGGTGTGAGATGACGGCGGTGGTAGATCTGTTGTTGCTGTTTTTTGCCACATAACACAGCACAACACATGATACACGAGGACACAGCACAACAGCAAAAACACTAGTGGTAGAGTATACGTGTGTGATGTACCTTACGTTGTTTGAAGAGTATATTAGGAGTTGTTATTTATATTTTCACGATACCTGTCCCCCTGACCTCCACCCGTCACCAGACATACTCCATTAGCGAGAGGGAGTGGGCGGCGGGAGAGAGAAAGGGAAAGGGAAGTGTAACCTTGAAAGGGACCAGACAGCTATGGGCCGAGCTGTATAATTTCCTTCAAGGCCGTTTGATATCTGTTTTATGGACCTTAAGGATATACATTTTGTGAGAAGATGAGAGAGAGAGAGAGAGAGAGAAGGGAGGGGGGGGGGAAGGGGAGGCGAAAGTGAAGAACGAATGAGAATGAATATAAGGAGAGAAGGTAAGGGTCAAAATAGAGGCAGTTCATCTTCACATTAATATGAATCTTACCAATACAAATGCAGCTGCGTGTACAGAATGTTAATATAAAAATACAGAAGGCTGTATAGGATAAGGCTGCGTAGGATTGTCAGTCTTTATCCTGGACTTAACTTACTGGTAAAACTAAATATTGTGTTGACATCCGTATTTGACACACACACACACACACACACACACACACACACACACACACACACACACACACACACACACACACACACACACACACTAATTATGAGACTTAAGTTTCAAAAAATACTCTGAATCATCTTAACATATCAGGAGCCTTATGATTGTTAGCCATCATATAATTTGCAAAGTTACACAATGTACCCCATGTGTAAAAACGACTTATTTTATTGGTACCGCATATTCTTACTGCTCCACACGATTACATTAAGCTTGGGGGTGGGTGGGAAGGGACGTCTCGTAGGGAAGATAATAGTGAAAGCTTCCTGTATACGTAAGTCTTGCATTTAAATAGTCTCTTGAGCTGAGGAAAATAGTCTGACGGTAACAGGAAATAAAAGAAATATATAAGTTCCCGAGCTAAAGGGGTTAAATATCCATATAATGTTATATGATTGATTACCAAGGCCTTTTTATTTCTGCATGCCATCTCAAACGATTTTATTCAGAAGACTTTTAGAACTGGAAAGATTAGGTGTAGACTCATTTGCCTCATTGCCTTAAAGTTGAATAAAGTAGCGTGTTGTTAAAGGAGTGAGTCATGAGAGAGAGATAATGTCAGCGGCTGTGTGTGAGAAGTGAGAGAGGGGAGAGGGGAGAAAAGAGGGAAGGGCGGGGAGAGGGGAGAAAAGAGGGAAGGGCGGGGGGAGGGGGGAGAAAGGAAATGGGAAGATGGAGAGGAAGGACAATGTTAGGAGCAGGGAGGGGGGGTGAGGAGGAAGATGAATGAGTGGGGAGGGGGGACGGGAGGGGGGAAGGAAAGGGATATGCAGCGAGGGGGTGGGGGGAGAGGAGTCAGTGTGAGGAGAGGGAGAGATGATGTTGCTGAGGAGAGGAGAAATTGGAGTAGTCAGACAGACAGACGAATTGACATAGTGCTTCTCAGATACCCAGCATTACATAAACCCCAAGCTCGTTTTGTAGGTGGTGAGAGAGAGAGAGAGAGAGAGACGGAGAGAGAGAGAGAGAGAGAGAGAGAGAGAGGGTGGAGGGATAAGGGGAGGGGGGTGAGACATTGAGAGAGGGTAGCCAACTCACACAACTAACCTCAGTCTATCAGCAGACCTCACTCACACCACACACACACTTGAGTGCAGCATCACATAGCCACATCTTACACCTTGATTACATGCTTAATAATTGAGTGCATGTATTGGAGTGCACATTGAAGGAGCAGAAATGAATATTATACGGTGTAGATTAAATATATGAGTGTGAACATTATATCTGAGTGCGAATAAACGAACTGCGTGGATTTCATTGAGTGCATATTGGGACTTTTTGAGTGCAAACTGAATTTATGGAAGGATTTTCGCTATAACCCAGCACTCCTCGCATATTGAGTGCAAACTGGATATCAACGGAGACTTAGAATTAACAGAGTAAGTAGTAGGATATTGAGTGCATAGTATATATTTTTTTGAGTGTAGACATAGTGCTTATTTTATTATTATTATTATTTTTTTCATATTTATTACTGAGTTTACAATTTCTTCACTTCATATAATTATTCTTTACATTTTTCTTGTGTCGCACTTTTTGCCAGTTTATTTTCATACACTTACTCATTTTTATTTTCATCGAGGTGTGTGTCCGGCACTTACTGTATGTTATTTTTCTACCCTATAGTCTCTCTCTCTCTCTCTCTCTCTCTCTCTCTCTCCGTGACTTTACCCTGCCTCACCTGTCGTCCTTGAGCCCTGTTCTATTCACTGACTAAAAAAATTGCTTGAAGCCAACCCAGACACCATAAAGTCTTCTTCCTTTGCAGTATTTCTTTTCTCTCTCTCTCTCACACACACACACACACACACACACACACACACACAGAAAGAGAAAGAGTGAGAGTCACTCCATCGAAAAATGTATCTCTTAATTGTTGTATTTTGCGTTCCATCCATACTACAAATTCTCTCTCTCTCTCTCTCTCTCTCTCTCTCTCTCTCTCTCTCTCTCTCTCACACACACACACACACACACACACACACACACACACACACACACACACACACACACACACACACACACACACACACACACACACACACACACACACACACACACACACACACACCAAAAGCTCCTGGATCTCGTACAAGAGTTTTTCTTAACGCAACATGTGAGGGAAACCACCAGAAAAAGAGGACTTGATGTACCTTCAGTGCTAGATCTAATATTTACAAGGCAAGAAAATGATATTGACAGTTTAATATATCACCCTCCACTCAGCAAAAGCGATCATGCAGTACTAAATTATAACTTCAGGATAGCATATGACATAGTAAACAGCAATGATAGTTACAAAAAGAGCCTAAACTATAAAAAGGGAAATTATCAAGACCTAAAGAAGTATTTCTTAGAAGCTGATTGGGAAAATGAGCTTACGAGGACAAGATTTAAATGCTGTATATAAAATTTTTTGTGAATTTTATGAAATAGGAGTCCAGAAGTACATCCCACAGCACAAAGAAGCAGATAAGAAAATACAGAAATGGTTCAATACAGAATGTAAAAAATCAAAAGAAAGAAGAGATTTGTTGTGGAATAGATACAGAAGACACAATAGTGAAAGGGCGTATAATAATTACAAACAGGCAAGAAACGACTATACAAGAATAAGGAGGGAAGCCCAAAAACAGTTTGAGGAGGATATAATAAATAAAAGTAGTGATCAACCAAAGCTGTTTTACAGCTATATCAGAAGCAAAACTAAAGTAAAAGATATAATACAATCCATTACGGACGAGGGAATCACTTATACACAAGAGAAAGATATTTGTGAAGCACTAAATAAGAATTTCCAATTAGTTTTTACAGAAGAAAAAAATTTTGAGAGGGACTATGTGGAACACGCATGTCCACACATACTACCAGATATACAAATAGCGGAAAAAGTAATACAGGAGGAGTTAAGTAGATTAGACAGAGGAAAAGCAAGTGGTCCTGATGAAATTTCATGTTGGGTATTACGAGAATGTGCAAAGGAGTTAAGTAAACCATTATTTTTAATTTTCAAGAAATCCTTGAGTCAAGGTAAACTACCTGATATTTGGAAAAAAGCAAATATTGTCCCCTTATTCAAGAAAGGAAATAGACAAAATCCACTCAACTACCGACCAGTATCACTGACCAGTGTTGTAAGCAAGGTATTAGAAAAACTTATAAGAAAAGCTTGGGTAAACCATCAGGAAGAACACAGTATGATAACAGAAAGACAGTTTGGTTTCAGAAAAGGAAAATCATGTGTTACTAATCTGTTGAGCTACTATGACAGAGTAACAAACACAGGACAGGAAAGGGAAGGATGGGTGGACAGTATCTATTTAGATTTCAAGAAAGCTTTTGACACAGTACCACACCAAAGACTTTTATGGAAACTGTACCATCAAGGAGGAATTCGAGGCAAACTGTTTTGTTGGATGCAAGACTTTCTCATAAAAAGAGAAATGAGGACAGTACTAAGAGGAAACTACTCATCATGGAAAGAAGTGACTAGTGGAGTACCACAGGGTTCAGTGCTGGCACCAATCATGTTTTTAGTGTATATAAATGATATAAACAGTAACACTGGAAATGAGAGCTATCTGAATATGTTTGCAGATGATGCAAAAATACAAAGGAGAATTACTAACACAGACTCTTGTAAAGAGCTACAAGAAGAATTAAATAAACTTCATGAATGGAGTAGTACATGGCAAATGGAATTCAATGTGGACAAGTGTCATGTAATCAAGTTTGGTAAAAGTGGAAAAAGACCTGATTGGGATTATAAGTTAGGAAATAAAACCCTATACACATCAGAAAGAGAGAAAGACCTAGGTGTGATTATCAATAACAGACTATCTCCGGCTGACCACATCAGCGAGAAGGTACGGAACATGTATACACTGCTTGCAAATATGAGAATAGCATTCACATACATAAATGAAGACATGCTAAGAAGGATAATAACATCATTCATTAGACCAACCCTGGAATATGCATCAGTAGTCTGGAGTCCTCATCTCAAAAAGCATATAGACAAGATTGAAAAAGTTCAAAGGGCCGCTACAAGATGGATACCAAGCTTAAGGGACCTAAGCTACGAAGAAAGACTAAATAAACTGAATCTACCAACACTACAGGAGAGAAGGAAAAGAGGTGACATGATAATGCTATATAAATGCATATCAGGAAAGGAGAAAATAGACATAAATGATTACTTAACATATGGAGAAGCATCAGCAAGAGGACACTGCAAAAAACTGCATAAGAAGAGAGGTGATAAAGACGTAAGGAAATTCAGTTTCCCAAACAGAGCAATTGATCAATGGAATGCACTACCGAATGAAATAGTGTGTGCCAAAACAATTCACAAATTTAAGGATATGTACGATAAATATGGTTTAAGACACGGGACAGTACGAGCTTGACTCATTCCTGTAAAGATACAATTAGGTAAGAACAATTAGGTAAGAACACACACACACGAAACTGTCTTAAGAGTATATTTGCGTTTCGTGCATATTCCACTCAGTACAGCAACATCTAACTTTTTTTTTTTTTTTTGGGGGGGGGGTAACGTGCATTAAAATATCCCCAAAATTACCAAAAGATATTTATTTACTATTGGTAATTTAATTTTGTAGGTAATTTGCGTCACGTCCCACAAAATACCTTGTAAGTTACTCAATGGTGTGAAGCTGTTACTTTGGCGTCGTTTTGCATCGCGTACCATCATTAGTAAAAATTCGTTGACAGATCCATAGCAGAGTTGTGTCTTGCCTTCCAGACACTATTTTTTTTTTTTTTTCCCCACCGCGAACGTCAGAGAGTATCCTCCCGTCTCTTAAACTTTTCTTGTGGGCTTCGTTTTGCTATCACGTAAAATCTTTTCATGCAATACCTTCCTTCATCTCCACAGGTGGCAGGGATTTGTTAACGTTCATTTGTTGTGTCGATCATACACTATATTTCTCGGATTTTGCTGAAATATTTGCTCTTCCTTGGTTGTGTATGTTGCCAAGGATACTGAAAAATTCCTCGGCAGTTGTCGGTACTCAGACTTGTAAAGTTCATGGCGGTATACCGGTATTTTGTCAGGCGTACTGCTATTTTCTCAGAACCGCCCAGATATCCGTGGCACTGTTTTACTCACGTGTTCATCCACCCTCTGTGGGTAGGAAGGTAAACTACACGCCTAAGGTAAAACCTATGGGAGGTAACTGTTGTATTGTGGTTGATGCAGTGGCTTTATATTCCAATGTCGTGGATGAATAACCCGCCACAGGCGCAAAGGCTTAGGTTACAGATATGAACACGAGGCTAAGTGTTCTGCCTTCTCTTGTACATTTTACCTTTTCCTTGCAGGTTTATTTTTTACGTAGCTACAATAAAGTTTTTCAGAAGCTACTGAGCCTTCTAAAGATAGCTAGATGTATTTGTTTTCTCCCTGACTTTTCTTTCTTACACAAGACAAAGAATTTTTAGGTGCTACATTGTCACTCTTTAATGTAACATATCACCCAGAATTTGTAGTCAGGGAAGCATCGAAAGAATTTTTAGGTGCTACATTGTCACTCTTTAATGTAACATATCACCCAGAATTTGTAGTCAGGGAAGCATCGCTCAGGTAACAGCCCTTCCAGTATATGGTAATAATAATTCTTTCGTTTGCTATGCAGCATCAAAATATTAATACTAATTCTTTCGTCGAGTATGCAGCAATAAAATATGTATGATGCCCTTGTGAACATTACTGAATATTTGAAATATACAGTATACAGGTAGCTAATGCTGATACTCGTTGGTCTAAACTTTTAAGATGAACAGTTGTGTAACTGTTTACGTTTTAGAGAAAGGCAAATGATATGATGTCAGTTGGCGCACACTTGAGGCTTGATATTCAGTTGTTTGGAAAGCACACGGCTAGGAATGTTCATTTCAGTATCTCATACAAATTTGTATGCGTTTTGGAAATCAGAACGGCGTATATGAACAATCTGTATGTGAATATTAGTGGTAGAAGGCAAAATACATCGTCAGGAAAGGAAACCTTCTTCCTCCTTTAAGATGCTGCACTGTTTTCTAACCACTTCGGTGATATTAGTTCATTTTTATACTTGCTACCGACAGGCGACTATATTCAGATTAAGTTTAGCATCTATGTTGCAGCCTGATACGGTTTCCATTCCGTCTAGATCCACCTTATACTCTTTTACCGCATTGTACCTCACATTCCATCATAACCTACTCTTCCACTATATCTTGGGTCAAATGCAGCCCTTCATTCCACCCTCTCCACCCTCCACCATTTATTCTTCCACCTTATCCTGCGTCAGTAGCTCCACCCTCTCACTCTTCCACCCCATCCCTATTCGGGTGGTGTCCTTCATTCCACCCCACTCCACCATTTACAGAAAAAGTATGTAAGCTTAGAGAAACTGTTGACATTTAATTGAGGTCACTTTTTTTAGCGAGAAATTTTTGTGTATTGACTGGTAGATAGATGGATAGATAGACCTGAAGAGATACATGCAGTAATACGCAGACTTCACTCTCTCTCTCTCTCTCTCTCTTACATAACCGATGTCTTTCAAACTAATTCCCAGTGACCGCCACTGATGACGTCACGCTCGTTGCTACTATTGATAAATCTTCAAAGAGAAAATCTGCTTATGTAACCTGGATGAGAGAGAGACAGAGAGAGAGAGAGGGAGGGAGGGAGGGAGGGAGGGAGACACACACACACACACACACACACACACACACACACACACACACACACACACACACACACACACACACACACACACACACACACAGATACCGTACAGTTCTTCCACAAGGCCTACTAACGTCATAAAAAAAATCTCCAAGACCATGGCATTTAACAGTGTGGGCGGTGGGTATTGGTGCTTAAGTGGTGACGTGTGAAGGTGTGATGGGACGCCCTTTGTTAGTGTATGAGTGAGTAGGCTTTATGTTCATTTAGAATCCATGAACACAATCACCTTCACTGCACATACCGTTACATCCATTTTCATCATACGTATAATTACTGATTCATAAGTCCCGTTGAATATCGGTCATTTGAACAGGATGGGGAGCGAGAGACTAACGAGGAGAATGTACGTGAGGTGGGGAGGGGGAGACGGAGGGGGAGACCTAAGATGATATGGAAGGATGGAGTGGAGAGGTATACCAGTAAAGTGTGCTTTGTGGGCGCGTGTCGAGCGAGCGAGCGTTTTTACCATACATCTATCATTATAAGTTCATCTTGGTGTAAACTTTTAATATTTCTGGTGAGGTAGTTGAACAATAACAGAAGAAGAATTGAGCTAAAATATTCTCTCTCTCTCTCTCTCTGTCACACACACACACACACACACACACACACACACACACACACACACACACACACACACGCACGCACGCACGCACGCACGCACGCACGCACGCACGCACGCACACACACACACACACACACACACACACACACACACACACACACACACACACACACACACACACACACACACACACACACACACACACACACACACACACACACACACGTGGCGGAGCGCGTGCTAGGGTGAACGAAATATTAGGCAACTTGAGAGAATAAGACGCATTGTGAAACGACCAATATTTAGCCAGTTCACTTTGATGACCTGTGTTTTATTTTTAGTTCTTCCTACCTTCAGACGATTTTACTCAGCCCCGGAGGAACTGTAAACTGGAGGAGGTAGATGGGTAGATAGGCAGGTAGATAGATAAATAAACAGATAGGTAGATAGATGGACTGATAGGCGGCAAAGATAGATATAGAGTTCATATTAACCTTGTCGCTATAGTCAGCTTTCTTTTTTTTTACCTAGCAAAAAAAAAAAAAAAAATATCCTTAACCCTTTTCATCTCAGGTGGTGGCAGTGCGTCGTCAGATTGGAGGGTCGATTTGACTAGTAACCAAGGAGACTCATTGATTTCCTCGTAACGTAAGGGTCGTCAGATTTCATACATTTACGAATTAGTTTGACCCAGTCCTGTCAGATGAAAAAAAAATCTTCCAGGTCCCTCCTCTGCTAAAAAAAAAATAAAAAATAAAAAATAAAAAAATCATCTGATGTAGAGTGGAGTAAATCTGACCTACCTGGAGGGGTTAACAATAGCGGTTTCCTAGCGGTTTCTATTTTTTTAGCAGTTTGTTTTTTTCCCGTCTGTAAGCCTTTCTCTCTTTTTTTTTTTTCGATTTTTTTTGTGTGGTAGCCAGTTAGGGTTGCGTAAAACTGAGAGAGAGAGAGAGAGAGAGAGAGAGAGGGTTGTAGGCTCATGTCCTTGGAATGTCAAAACGTTCTCTCTCTCTCTCTCTCTCTCTCTCAAGAGCACCATCAGCAAAAAGTAGCTCCATGGAGGAAGTAAACAAACGTCTTAGACCCTTCCAGTAATGTGCAGTCTTATTAAAAAAGTTAGTTTACACTTCTGGGGAGGGGGGCGGGCACCATCTCTAAATAAGCAATGATTCTGTATCTGGTAGTTCAGATTCGTAGCTCTCCTCTTCTTCGTGACTAGCAGAATGTTAAGAGGGAGTGGAACGCCAATAACTTTCTTGAATCTACACCTAGCAGTAGTGGAAGGCGTTACCTTTTTTTTTTTTTTTTTTTTTTTTTTTAATAGCAATATGAAGTACAACAAAAGTGAATTGAGAAGGAAGAATATTGTCGTTTCCGTGAACTGTCTTTTTATGTGATAATAATTTGAAGTCCACAACGTAAGAATATGTGTAGGAAGGATATAAGAGTATGAGAAGGAAGGATATTCTCATTTGGTAGAAGGGGAAATGTGGAAGACAGGACACAGTGCTGACGGAGGAGTTTCAGCCAACATTTGCTCATCTGTGGGGTAAAACAGAGAATTTTGGAAGGATGAATAAAGAGTAAGTAGTTTGATCATATACGCTGGGCGCTTTTTTGATAGTTCTTCTGCTTCTGTGTTTTTATTTTTCCCTGTATCTGGATCTTACCCATCGCATTTATGGTAGTGGGAAAGTAATAACGATGTTGATGATAATATTGATGTACAGTATTATTATTTTTTTATCCTATTTCGTCTATTTATTCATTAATTTGTCTACTTATATGTGGTCAAGAGACGAGGCTAACGTAGTCCAGAACGTTGAAGGGTAGGTGACGTCCCTGCATCCTTGGTAGCATTAAATGATCGACAACCCTATAGCCGCCTCTAAGGGATTCGAACCGATTCCCACACTACCTGGCTTTCACTCCGATTGTCGCGTTATACCACAAGGCCACTTTTTCTGTGTGTGTGTGTGTGTGTGTGTGTGTGTGTGTGTGTGTGTGTGTGTGTGTGTGTGTGTGTGTGTTTCCCCATATTCTAACCTTCACTGTTTCTTTATCAGGTGGTTGGGCCAAGGTTGTTTATCTTTACCATATCTGCAGAAGGTGTATGTGAAATCAGAACACGTACCGTAAGTTTATTAACCCACTGACTACGATCATGTTTTTGGCATTTTGATTACTTATCGACTTGTTTGTTTGTTTGTTTTGTTTTGATGCTTAAGAAAACCACTTAAGAAAGACGTGGTATTTGAGGGGTTAGTGAAGGCTGTACGCTCCAACCTCTCCAGTGTGAAATATCTGATGTATATAGATTCATCTGGAGATAGCAAGACGGACAGTCCTCGCAATAAAGAAGTTCATATCGGCTGTACGACCCTCTGTTGCTTGATTCATCATCTAGACGTTTTTATTTAATTTAGTAATAGAGGCTGACGAAAGCTTTATCTAACACGTGCGGTTAAGAAAATCGTCTGGAGATAGTAAGACCATTTCAGAAGGAAGTAATCGCAGTGAAATGTAGAAAATGGTATAGAAAAAAAGGTAATTGCAATAAGGGTGTAGAACCTTTAAAAAAAAGGGGGGGGGTATTAGGGGTGAGGGTGTTAAACCCGGCATTTCGAATCCTCCATCGGCGGACTCACCATGTTACTTTAATCCTGGGAATCTGACAGGTCGACGGACACGATACGATACGACTACTGTAACTGTTCCATCATATCGGTCAGTTTACAACTGTCAGTGACAGAGGTCAGAGGTGAGTAGAAATCCGGTGGGTCAGAAGTATCTCTTCCTAAGCTTTTTCTTAGGCCACCATTGTAAGAATATTATATACGTTCAGTATAATTGGATTTGTTTTGAAGCAATAGACCGCAGATAAATTACTCTCCATCAAAAATTGTTTGGAGAGAACAAAAACGATGATTTGAGAGGTTAACTGCTTTAGTACTGTGACATCTGTAGAAAACTGACCAGCGTTTTATTTACGGTATCCGACATAACTTGCTCAGATGCACGCTATTATTTACGGCTTTGCAGTATACAGTACACTATTATTTACGACCCAACAATACACGCTGTTATTTACGACTCAACAACAGTAAGCCACCCAAGTTTTTTGTGTATTGAAGTTATCAGTGCAGTTCGCTTGAAAAATCATTGCTTTCTGCCGTCGTTGAGCTCGCGTTGCTATTTTTGCGCTGTAACTTTTATTTGTAAGAGTAAATGCTGTATTATATATGATGACGCCCTGTGAAGTTATACTGTACGTGGAGTGTACAGAGTGTCATGTACAAGTAACAGTTATTTAAAGGTCCATGTTTTTGCGATACTAATTAAATAATCCACTGAAGCCTTGTGCATACATAATGGGTAACCAACCTCGAGAGAATTCCTCCATGATGGAAAACTTGTACACCTTGCTTTTTAGTCTCGGAATACCACGTAAACCAAAACCTAAAGGTGTGCAATATTAGATGAACTGACCGTGTCCCCACCATATTTGCTGAGGCAAATATCCCAGCAACACACGATGAACTGAGGGGGAAAATGTCTGGGCATCTGCATAAACGTATCTTATGAATCTTCGGTGAAACAAAACATGGTTGCAATCACTGACACTGAACTTCGGGTCGGTGTGTGATCTCGTCATACACATTGTGTACTGGTATGCATTTTGTTTACCTGTGGGTGTTATATGTATTGAGAAACATCTGGTACCAGTATTTGTACGGTATTAACACATACAGTAGGTGCTGATCGTAATAATAATAACAATAATAATAATAATAACGTAATAGGTTTCCGACTAATAATGTAGTATAATAGTGGAAGCAGCAGCAGCAGCAGCATACGTATGAAGAGCCATCCTATGAATATTTAACAAACCATGTATTCAAGGACAAGATTATCCCTTTTCCTTCTTTAAACCTCAGTGTTAACCTCTCAGTCAAGTTGAGCTAGAAGTTGGTTTGTGTCTGAGGCAAAATGTTTCGTACTTGTGAATTATTCCGTACATATGGTTAATTAGGAGGTACGGGAAGGATGAGTGTTTACATGTGAGGCTGTGACGTCACTAAACACATGTGCGAGGGGATTGCCAGGTTCGCTAGATACCCGTGCCAAATAATCAAGGACGGTATATGTTTAGCGTCAGTCTTTATAATCCGTTGTTATGATGGCGTATAGGGTAGATGTGGTGAACACTTGTACACCTGGCTAGTCTACTGTACAATCGTGAGTATGAGTGATTGCACATGTGTTTGTAAGTAATTTCTAAATATTTGTGTTTGGCAACGGATCGGAAGGGATGACTGACCCCGCTAAGATTTTGCTCGTAACTTTTCCTATTTCTTGTCCATTTTAAACGCTTTCTGTACTTATATTTCCCTGTGTGGAATATAAGTGGAAATGTTTGATATACGTTCTAGATGGTTTTAAAATGAGTTTTTGGAAGGAATTTTGAAAGAGGTCGTGTAAGTGTATATGGATGAAAATGACAGTGGTGTTGTTTTAGCAGTGGGTGAGGAGGGGAGTGAGGGGTAGCTACGGTGGGTGTGGTGGTTGTCGTTGTAGCCAAGAGAAAAAAGTGCTTGTGCTAGTATGGGTTGAGGATTACTACAGTGGTGTATTTGTGATTATGATGATGTGGGTTGAATGAAATGCGTTTGTTGTGATTAAAAAGTAACATATTACCTCCAACATTAACTCACATTTTATTAACTCCTTCACTCAGATGACGTATTTTTTGCTCAAATGCTACTACAACTATGTGATTTTGAAACTTCTCAAACTAGAGTTTAGATATTTAGATATAGCCTTCATTGACGGCTCTACTACATGAGGCCTGTCTCAAGCTGAATAAACTGACATCAAAGGAAGACGTAGTGTAAAATCCGTCATTGTAATAAAGCCACAGTTTACCCCATCAGTATAGTGATTAATTTATATATATATATATATATATATATGTATATATATATATTATATATATATATATATATTATATATATATATATATTATATATATATATATATATATATATATATATATATATATATATATATATATATATATATATATATATATATATATATATATATATATATATATATATATATATATATATAGTCAAATATCGTTGAAGAGAATTTATTAGGGAGGTGTTATGATTTAAGACTGGATTATTAATTTGTAAGAATTTTAAGCTTTGCCTTTACCCAAGGCCATTGGTAATACTATATCAGATTAAGTTATATTTGTTGAAGAACTGGCTGATCATTTGTTAGCTTTGGTGACTACCCCTGCCCTCCGTCTCGTGTACGCCGATGAGAAATCATTTTACTATCTCTCTCTCTCTCTTTCTCTCTCTCTCTCTCTCTCTCTCTCTCTCTCTCTCTCTCTCTCACACACACACACACACACACCGTACATCAGCGACTTATGAAATTGGTAACATAGTATTCCAAGGGCCACAGAATATTTACTCTGTGGGCCATGTAGTATTCAGGCCAGACCTCCACCTTCTGACCGAGGGGTGTGTATGCATTACTGTTATCATTATTATCATTATAATTAATAGTTTTCCTTCTTGATCCTCATATTTTGATTTAGCTTCATTTTTTGCTGACAATTTGATCGTAATTTGATGTGGCAGTCTAATATGGTAATAAATTCTGTTCTGTTTTTCTATCAATTTTAACTTGAGGGAGAGAGAAAGAGAATCTGGTTTGGCGATAAATTCTGTTCTGTTTTTTCTATTAATTTTAAACCAAATGAGAGAGAGAGTCCGAATAGAAAAGGAGACGCAAGCTAAAGGAAAATGAGGAAAGAAGGGGTAAGTTAGGAAAGAAGGAGAGCGAGCGAGGGAGGGGGGGAGGAAGCGAGAGGATGAGTGAAAGGAGGGCAGTTCCATGTTACCAAACTGACTCCTGACCTAGTTTTAAGTTTTCCACCAGGGATGCGAATCTCGAACATAATTAGGATCGATTTACCGTCGTAACTGTAATCTGTTTTCTGCAGGATGAACAAAAAGAATGTGATTAGCTCCCAGTTAGATTAGCAGAGTTGTCCCGATCACGTGAGGGTCTAGGTAGGCGAGTTAGAGTACACAATAACGTAAGGCTGTCAGTGAGACTACCGTGCCGTACTTGTAGTGGTTCGGATCTCCTAGAGGTGACTGGAGGGTTTTCAGTGCTACCACCAAACGTTAGGTCCAAATTTTTAAAAACATCTTTCTCATCTCATAATCATCCTTTTTCTCCCTCCCCCCTCTCTCTCTAATGCCAAATTCCTCAGTTCCATAAGGGGTGACCACAAACAAATCACCTCCATGTTGCCCTGTCCCCTGCTATTTCACTGCCCTCCCCCCAGCACACACACCCTCTTTCATATACCTCTCCATCCCTACATCTCATCCTCGACCTCTCCCTCCATCTCACTTATGTACACCATCTTCATTAGTCATTCTCTCTCCATCCTCTCCATGTGACCAAACCACCTCGGTGTATTTCTCCCAATGCTTTTTATGACATCCACAGCCACACCACAACACTCCTTCACTTCCTTATTTGTCAGTCTGTCTCTCCATGTAACTGCACATTCTCCTCTCAAATAACACATTTCCATTGTGTTCACTTGACGTGTCCTTTCTTCGAGGTCCAAGCTTCACTTCAATACATTAGAGTTGGTATCACAATACTGTACTGTCATGCAGTGACTTTTTTACTTCCTTACTCACTTCCCTATTTCTTATCACTGCTTTCAAAGAACCAGCCACCTTTCTTCCTTGTTGTACCCTTTCAGGCACTTATCCTCCAAATTTCCATCCTTACTCATGACACTACCCATGTAGTGTACTTAAATTCACTCACATTTTCCATTCCATCATCATCCAGCCTCACTGTACATTCAGTGACTTCATTTCTCTCAGAGACCGTAACTTTACTCTTTCCTACCTTCACCTTTAGATTCTGTTTCTTACACACACTCCCAAACTCATTCAGCAAACCTTGCAGTTCCCCTCTGTCTTCATTTAACAATACAATATCATCTGCAAATAATACAGGAAGTTTCCAAACACAAACCTCTCTCATTAAGGCCACTCCAACATCCACTGCACTACCTTGTACCTCTTATATAACCCCATCCATATACAGATTGAACAACCATGGAGACATGACACATCCCTGTCTCAATCCAACATTCATATAGAAAAATTCACTCAGTTCACCATCCACACACATTGCAGCCGTAGCACCGTCATACATACTCTTCATGGCATTCAGAAGTTTCCCATTTACTCCATATATTCCTAATATTTTCCACATTCCTTGTCTATCCACCCTGTCATACGCTTTCTTCAGATCGAAATGAAGGTTGCATACGATTTCTTTCCCTTCTCTTGAAACTTTTCCACTAAAGACTTAAGGATGATTATCTGATCTGTACAACCTCTTCCCTTAGTTCATGAACTAATGCCTCTGTTATTTCCCCAACTCTGTCAAAAAGTATCCAACCATATACTTTGCCTATTACATTAAGATGAAAAATGCCCTATGATTATCACACACTTCTTTCTCCCGCTTTTCTCTCATCATTACTGCGAATTACCGGTAATCACTCGTTTACAGTCTAAGGTTATTTATGCAAAATTACTTAGTAGTGGTGGTAAATTAATTAGCCCATTCCCCCTCTTTTTAACTACTTCCTAGTTGCTATGCTATGCCTGTTATGTGGAGAGCATTTCAGAGTATGGCCAGGCTCCATAATCCCATAAGGGGTGGCCGTTTCTTTCAGCTTGCTTTACGGGGAGGGGCACAAACCCTCAGCCAACCCACCTGTTGACATGTAGGGAATACTTAAGGGTTGGTTACATGGTTACCACTTAGCAATGTAAATGGTTTCCTGGCTTAAAGGAAACCGTTTGTGGTAAGTGTTATTGTAACTTATACAGCCGACATCATCCTAGTGAAGGGTTTTTGGTGATTTTAGACTAGCTACGGTACAATATTCACCTGCTGTAATATTTCGTAATGACTCCCGTAACTCTGTGTACTGTACTTATATTTTAGCAACAGTATTAGTGTAGCTCCCTCCTTCCCTTGCTCTTCTTTGTCTTTCATTCCTCTTCCTTCTATCTGTAGTGAGTCTAAAGTGAGTGACAAGCCAAATGGTTTCCTGTACACCAGAAAATCATTTACGATGCTGGGTGGTAACCATATAGCCAAATTTTGGCACCTGGTGAATTAGTGGGTACATTAGGGCGCTCAAATCGGATTGAGCCAATGAAAGTTTATATCCAAGGAGTGATTGGGGTTTATTGCTCATGTAATACCACTCAGGGATGAGTGAGGCAGGTCACTCTCATTTTCAATGTCAGGACCAGCTACATAGGGATGAGTGAGGCTGGTCACTCTCATCTTAAATGTCAGGACCATCTTGCCTAGCCCTGGGCTCCTGCACTCATCATGGGACAACACTTGATTAGATGATGAATGAATGATTGTAACCTAAGTAATGCCAAGATTTTTAAAAATGGAGGATTGAAATGGATGTTTGAAATATGAATGGTGATATACTGTGCTAGTACAGTACATGGCAAGGATGCATTGCTTATAATATAAACCAGGCAGTCGATAGACTGACTCAGTCTCGGCAGTTTTGTGTAAGTCGTATTACCTGTGAGGTGGCGCAGAGAGATTTTTTTAAAGACCTGAATGGTCAGTGAATCGACATGTGGCCCATTTCACAGAGCATGCAGATACTTCCTTTGCATTTGTTTCTTGTTCCCTCTTGAGCCTTCCCACCCCATATATTAGTGGAAAGATTAAGATGATCAGGAGGATGATAAAAGTACCTCTGTCTGTTCCATATTCCCAACCCATGTATTGAGAAAAAGAAAAAAATAGTGATAATGCCAATACTAGAACCTCAGTCAGATAAAACAATGTAGTGCTGAACTATAGTAGTAGTGTCAGCTCCAGGTTCATCTGAAATGTGGGCCTGGTGAATGCAGGTTGAAGGTGCCCTTCTTCAGCAGTCTACCATCACCGTTTTGGGGGATGAGGGAGCAGAAGGGCATTTGTATAACGGGGCAGCGGCACTGCCTGGGTATATTAGTGCTGCCACATGAAGGCATCCCCCACCTGTCTGAGGTATGCTAGTTTTTTTTTTTTTTTTTTTCCCCAGCCTTAATCTTTCAGGAAATTGGATTCATTGTGGGAAAAGAGACAGTACTGGCAGCTGCCTAAGGTTTAAGGGCTAGTATTTTGTATTACTGGTCCAAAAGATTTTTGTGCCATAACACATGATTAACATTAAACTTTCCTCCCCAGTAACGACTTGAGGAAGAAGGTGGTGAATGGGGCCAGTGCCGGCATCATAATGTCTCACCTTCCCAAACGACCCCCGGTTCACATAGAGTTCAATGACCTCTCCTACTCAGTCTCTGAAGGCAGACACAAAGGTGGGTGGCTCTCATTTTCCAGAAATTCATATTCAGTATGAAGTAACTATTGTAATTCATGAGTCCATTTACAGTTCAGTGAGGTGGCCATTATACCAGCCCTCTAGTGTCATGTTCCAGTGTAGAATTACCATCTTTAACCTCATTAACCCAAGAACATGATCTTCATTTTGCTCAGAGTACCACCAGACACTTTTATTCAGCTTTGGAAAGACTTTTTGAACTCAAAAGGTCAGGTACAGTCTCCATCTACCTGTTCCTATGAGGAGGGGGTGGCTCACTGGTGTCTAAGTTGCAGAATTGTCCAATGTCAGCAAGACTACATAAAGAAGACATCAAGGTGACTGGGTTATATTTTTCCATAAATTTTGTAGTTTTTAAATTCAAGGAACTGGCATATCAGCTGTTTAGACTGTAGGCTACTGGATTTGTTAAAGGCATTGTTTCTGCAGTTTGCTTTGAGATAAGTGTACAAAGAGAAAAAATAATAAGTTGAAACATGTCTCAAGAAAAGATGCTATAATGTAATGTGTGTTATTTGTGTACAGTACAAGGCATTGTTTCTGCAGTTTGCTTTGAGATAAGTGTACAAAGAGAAAAAATAATAAGTTGAAACATGTCTCAAGAAAAGATGCTATAATGTAATGTGTGTTATTTGTGTACAGTACAAGGTATATTCTTACATTCGTTCATTTTTGAAGGCTCCAACATGCTTGGATGCTTTGGCCTTGGTCACCTAATGGAGCTTTCCATGCTGCTCAATCTCTGGCAGCTTCCCTGATCAGTCCCTTATCCCTGAGGTCACACTCAGTGACCTCATCCCAGGTCTTTTTCGGTCTGCCTTTTACAACCCTACCTCTAACATTAACACTTCTCATTTTCTGCACCCAGTTATCATCCCCCATCCTTTCCTTACGCCCAAACTATCTGTCTACCTCTCCTCATCACAACACCTATACACTCCTGTCCCATCTTACCCAACTCTTCCATCGTAAACCCAGCGCCCCCAGGCCTGACACTCAGGGATGCACTGCACATCCACCTTATCATTGTCATTTCTGTACGTTTGAGCCTGCAGATATCTTCTTCCTTTACTCCCAAGGCTCGCTAACGTACAGCATTACACTCTAACACGTGCTGCATACAAAGATCCCCTAGCATGGAGGGAGAGCCCTGTCAGTATCAGGGGAGGAAACAGCTCCCTGAACTTCTTCCAACCACAGAGCTAGCTCCAGCCCCACCTCCAGCACATAACATGTCTCTCAAATAACAAACCTCTTCCACACACTCGAGAGACCCACCAGCAAGTTCAGTCCTTCCATGCCTGACAGTCTCCACCTGCTCTCCCCAACACACCACACACATGAAATCAGCATTATCTCACAGTCTGCTTGTAATACCACAACATCTCTTATGCACCCACTTATCACAAACACTGCACAAGATTGAATTACTTCCCACACCTTGTGGCAAATTGCACATGGCCATTCTCCCTCTTCTTTGACAGGACCACCACCAGCCGTAGATACCATCACTTTTGTTTTATCTGCATTTACTCTTAAGCCCTTATGCCCCGTACCATCTCTGCACTTCCTAAATCTTTCCTCCGCCTCCCTTTCATTCTCTGCAAACAACACCAACTCGTCAGCATACATCTCCCATGGGAGTCCATGTCTGAAGTCACATGAGAGGGCTTCAGGTACCATGATAAACAACAAGAGAATCAAAGTTGACCCCTGGTGCACACCAGCATTCACAGAAAACTCATCACACAAATCTCCATTCACCCTTACCTGGGTGCGATCACACACATACATGGCCATAACCATGCTAACCAGCCACTCCTCGATCCCAATCTTTCTCATTGCCCACTTCACCACCTCAAGGAACTTTGTCAAAGGACTTCTCCAGATCAACAGAAACAAAGTACAGTTCCCTTTTCTTTCCTATATATATATCTTTAATGAAGCTATCAAACAATGCCAGTTGGTCCCTTTGCCTGGCATAAACACAAGCTGCATCTAATCAGTATATTTTCTCTTATCATACCCTCTAGTACTCTCCATTACCTTCATTATCTGGTGTAAAAGCTTTATGCCTCTATAATTTCTTCTTTCCAGGGCATCACCCTTCCCCTTGTACACATTTACAATTACACTCTTCAGCCAAATATCTGGGATAATCGTATTCATCAGGTCAGTGCCTAACCTCACTCCTGTATTTCCTGAGGCTTTCAGCATTTCAGCAATCAACCCAGACACATCTGCTGCCTTCCCAACCTGCATCCTGCCTATTGCCCTGCTCACAGTAGCAGCTTCAATCAAAGATCAAGGGCCAAACACAGGATCTGCTGGTTCCAAACCTTCCCTGTGCCAGTCAAACTCCTCATTCAACAACAGGCTGTAATGCTTTCTCCATGCGTCATTAATGTCCCCACGCGTAGGTCCTCTTTTTCATCACTCACTCCTTAAGCACCATGTCAGATGTCAGTAACTTGTTGCTGCACACACTCCTAGTTCCCTATAACATTAACATCCCTCACTAACCTCCTATCATCCCTCCAGACCAGGAAATAGTCTATCTGGCTTCTGTTTCCCCCAGACTCATATGTAATCAACCTACTCTCTCACTTCCTGAAATGTGTGTTGCACACAAACATGTTCATTGCCTCTCCAAACTTGAGTATCCTTTCTCCTTCCTCATTTCTTGTACCATATGCACATCCCCTGTGTATTCCTTCATATCCTTGAGCTTCTTCACTTGCATGACCATTTAAGTCCCCTCCCAAAACTATAATCTCATCATCCCCCATATCATTTATGACACATAATAAGTCATCCCAAAATCTATCCTTCTTTACCTCATCCAAGCCTGCCTGTAGAGCATACGCCAATATAAATGCAACCATTTTCACACGGAACAAATTTTCACTACTATCATCCTATCACTTACTCTCATAACATTCATGATACATTCCACCCATTTCTCCCCATCTAACACACCCACACCACCATATCCATCTGTCCTACTCTGCCAAAACAACTTGTACTAACAATCCCTCACAGCAGTCTTTCTGGCTGATTCACCGCTATACTGGACTTCTTGCACACATCCCACTTCCACCCACCTCCTGCTCAGTGGCTCAACCACTTCCCCCACTCTGCCCCTCAAGCTTCCCACATTCCACAACACCACTCCGATACAAATACACGTGCACTATAACTGCTATATACAGTAGTCGTATTAAAGGCAAGTGGAACCGAATCAATAATGGCACAACTGACAGTGTATAATAGCTGGCAGTAAACAATATTGTCTGTGTAAATAGGAGTCCAGTAATCTGGCTATACTATTAGTTTATTGTACCATGAGACCAGTTAGGGTTGACTAGTTTGAAGGGTGTCCTTTGTGAAGCTACAGTACAGTATGTTCATACAGTTTATTGATGTCTGAAGGTGTGTACATCTTTTACAAATACAGTGACCTATCAGTAAGTACTTTTAATGTAGTGCTTCATTTTGTTGCATTTTGGTGATAAAAGTGTGCATTGGTGTCATTTTTTTTTAGTGTTAAATGATTTGGTATGAAGATATCTTTTAATTATTTTATATTTTTGCTACCTTCAGACCATTTTCATTTTAGGCTCAACTATTCAGAGAAGATGGGTTAGATAAAGCCTTCATTAACCCTATCACTACTAGGGGCCTCTCTTAACCTGGATAATTTGGTAGTGGCAAGAGTACGCCACAAAAAGATGTCTTTGTAGTGAATGGTTTAAATGGAGATAATTATACCATAGTTACTATTTTACTCATGTGTTCATAGTAAAAGAAACAGGAAGAGGAAAATATAGATTTAAAGGGCGTAAACAAAGCGCACTGTTGATGTAGTCCACTCAAATTGAACTTACAATTTTCCTGTCATTCTTCTCTTCACGAGAAGGGTGGCAAGGAAGGAGGGTTTACTGCAGTGCCATTGCCGTACCATAAAGAGTCCCACTTTAGCTTGGCCAAAAATTATCATCACTTCCTTTTGAATGCTAAATAGTAACAAGAGATTACCACTAGAATATGGTGCATGTCTGGGGTGGCACCTTGCACCTCATGACCATTCCATTATTTCCAGTGAACCCCCAGGCCCCTCAGAGTACTCCTTGCACCACCCCATAAAGAGGCTTAGCCTCCCCATTTTTGAAATCCTATCTACATCCCAGGGACTAGTCATTGAAAAGTGCAATGGACAGAATGTAGAACCACAGTACAGTACTTATTGTCTGAATTCTGCCATTGAACTGTAGTAAGAGATTAACACTAGAATATGGTGCCATACTTGTTTCACTTTATATTGGCCTAAAGTTATCACAATCTCAAGGGCTGAGCTGTGATAAAAGATTGATACAAGAATATGTTCATAATCATGGAGAAATGTTATGGAAAGGATGATATTCTGTGTCCTAACTTCACCGTTTTCACATCACCAGGTTACAAGACTATCCTAAAAGGTGTGTCAGGGAAGTTTAAGTCTGGCCGCCTGACAGCCATAATGGGGCCTTCAGGGGCTGGCAAGTCCACACTAATGAACATCACTGCAGGATACAGGTACAGGCAAGACTTTAACCTCAAGATTATTGTATTCTACTTGGGAGAGTATTATGGAGCTGAATGAGTTTATTATAGACTTCATTAACCTTTTCACCACTTGAGGTCTTGTAAATTAAATAGAATCACCTGGTAATATAAGGAATAAATTTTAAAAAGTGTACTCATCATCATTGTCATAGTCATTATTTTCACTGTCATTGTAATCATTTTCATTGCCATCACTGTCATTGTCACCATCATCATTTTCAGGGATACTGTAATGTCTGTTTTCCAAGTAGCATGGGTCAGTTGGTTTCACCTGATATCACATTATATTGCTCTTTTCTGTGCCAGCTTTATTTTAGTGACTTTATCTGAGGTTGTTACACACTACTGCATCCCATTGATGAGGTTCATTTAGCAACATACAGTAAAAGTCCTGTAATCCGAATGGCAGGGGACCTAGGGTCTTCAGACTATTGTTTTATGGCTGTGTGTGACGGAAATAAATGGAGAGAAATTGTGAATGAATAAGTGATGACACAGCCCTGAAGGGATATTCTCCCGCATTTGGTCTGATCAGCTAGTCAGGTCAGGTGCAGGTAAGGGGATGAGTCTGTTATGATGTGGCAGGGGTAAACCAGCTCTGCTGTCGGGCCCTGCTGCGGATGTCACTGATTGCATTGTGTAGTTGACCCTTGTGTGGTGTGGTGCGGTGAGGATCTGTCCGTTCTCCCCTTTGGGGCTAAGATGCGAATGAATGTGTTTGAATGGATGAGTAAATGGGGAGTTTGTCGTCCTGTCTTGGCTACCTCCCTTTCCTTGGGGGAAGCAGCCTAGGTATATAGATAGAATACTATTGGGAGGGACCTTTGAAAACTTTAGAATTTTGTACATGATCATTAAATAAACACTTAAAATGATATGGTCTATAGTTTTACTCACCAGAAATATATAGAAGTGTTGATGAATAGTTGCAGGCAGGTATATCCAAATCAAAGGGTATGTCCAAGCCAAATAAATCCTCAGATAAAGCCCAGAAACATTCAAAAAATTCCGCCTTGAAAAATTCGGAGTATTGGGATATTCGGATTATTGGGGGACTTTTACTGTAATTATGCAAATGAATCACTAGATGTATGCGATCCATGCATGTACTGTGCTAATATGCACAAGGAAATAATCATGAATTTTTCATTTTCATCTACAGTATTTATATCACTTACCTTCAAAGTTGCAAAGCCTGTATTGTTAAAAAAAGTGCATTAGAAATTCACATTTCCATTTTCTGTATGTATACTTTTTTCAGGCTTACTTCTGTCTGTTTGTGTATCCCTGCAGATCCATCACTGTAATTTATTTAAAACTCTATGTATATCTGTCAGTCCTTTTTAATCATCACTTTAATTGATTTAAAATTATCTGCATATGTCAAGAAAAAAACAACCTTTGAAATTTGTGTGTAATATAGTCTAGTCATATCTTCACTGACTTGCATTGTCCTGAGGAGTCCTCACACTCTACTGTATGTCCTTCCCACTCTTTACAATACCTGCAGTCAGTGGCAAGCAGTTACTGTAAGAATTATTTGCTCTTCAAGATAAAAGGAAAAGCAGTAACTCCCACCTTATGGTTCACTCATAGCCACTGTTGGAAACTAACTGTACTGTACTACATAGGTACTGTACTTTATTCCTGTGGTAAAATGTTTATTTTGGGTAATGCAGAAGCTGCTCATTTAATCTTTAATTATATGGAGGGATTTCCTTGGGATAAATTAAGTTCTGAAAGACCTCTTTAAAGTAATTTCAGTTAGTTGTTTCACTATCAAGTTTCTGATAAAGTTTGACTTATTCACATAAGTAACTTAGACTTACTGGTACTTTAAAGTCAGAAGTAAATTCTCTGTTTTTAGCCTCTCAGTCATGACTCAGAAACAGTAGCATTTTACATGCACACACATTATACTTAATATACTCCTTTTACTTAAACTTTCCCCAGAATTGCCATCCCTCCATGTTCAATCCTGAACTGTAACAATGGATTATCACTGGAATAGGGTGCAAGTCATGAGGAAGTGCTTTGGAAGGGATGTGGAGCCATAGCTTTGTATTTTCCGCCACTGAACTACGTGAAATAAGTTGTAGAAGGATGAAATTCTGGGCCAAGTTAAGGTGAAAAAAAAGTATAGTAAAGGCTGACTGTATATAGATCACTAACAGAAACTTGCTTTATTACCACCCATACAGAATCAGCAATGTGGTGGGCACTATCCTAGTTAATGGGCGAGACAGAAACCTGCGTAAATTCCGCAAGATGTCATGTTACATCATGCAAGATGACCACCTTCACCCTCATCTCACTGTCAGTGAGAGTATGAACGTCTCTGCCAACCTCAAACTTGGAGATCGGATGAAGAGGTCCCAGAAGGAGGAAGTGGTGAGTGGAGGAAGGAAAGAGAATTGTGGATGAGGAATAGTATTGACTGGAAGTGAAAAGATGAGTGTGGGGTCAAATTAGGTTATTGTTGAAAATGAATACATTACCAGTTCAGAATTGTTTGGAAGTGGTGTTAGGTGAAAAGATAGTGAAGTACGTTGTTGTCTGATAAATTGATGTTCAGAGCTTTCTTTTTTTAAGATGAAGGTGGGGTAAGTTGAAGGAAGGAGTAATGAAAAATTTGGGTTCGCGAAAATCTTAGGAAAATCGCGAGACTCCTAGGAAAAAAACATTCCCTTGCCATCGTGAAACGAAATTTTGCGAGAGTAGATATCGCAAAAATAGTAACTGTACTGTGTATATATATATATATATATATATATATATATATATATATCTATTGCCAGACGCCATAATCCCGCAAGGGGTGGCCATTTGACTTTGAGTTATTTGTTTTATGGGGAGGGGCACTAATCCTCCACCAACCCACTTGTTGACACGTAGGGACCACGTATGGTTTGGTTATATGGTTACCTCCCAGCGTAGTAAATGGTTTCTTGGCTTACAAGAAACCATTTGGCTTGTCATTCAATGTAAAGCCACCTGTAAAGGAAAGAAAAGCAATAAGAAGTGACAGGAAAGATGGGAGAAATATGAAGAGAGGAGGGCAGACACAGAAAAAGAATGATAAAGGCTAAGGAAGAAGTAGGCAGCTCTACATCAAGTGAGTGGATGATGGTTGCTACTGTATATATATATAAAATGAGCCTGGTGGTCTCTTGGTAGAATATACCAGTTTAAGTAACAGCCATACATTACAATGGTTTGAACCTCCCAGAGGAATGTGGAAGGTTTATGTTGATGCTAATACTACGAGGGATGTAAATGAGTCTCCATCCTTTAATGTTCTGAAGTAATGCCCTTACCTTAGTCCTATACATCCAGAATGGGACAGTTTGATATTAGATATTTTGGGCAGCTGTTGGCCATGTCTGTCAGATTTGAATTTGAAAATTATGGATCAGAGATTAAGTTTTCCCAAGTAGGCAGCTAGTCCCTGTCTTGGGGGCATTTCAATTGAGAATTATGTATGGTATTTAGTGATTAGTGTCATGGTTAAGATGGATACTAGATATTCAGTATTAACCCATCAGTATAATGTTTCTAGTTTATTCTGGCCACCTCTGGATTCCCTCTCCCCCTCCCCCCACAGGATGTCTTGGATTGAGGAGGTTAAGAATTTCCCCCATTAATCATTCACTACTGAAGGTCTCCCCTAAATTGAATATATCATCTGATAGTAGTAATAACATATAAAATCATCTGATAGTAGTGATAACATATAAAAGGCAGCATTTCAGTGAGAGGGTGAAGCAATAACTGTATACACATAGATATAGTAGTTTGTCAGTATTGATTAAACTGGTGAAAAGAATTTCATTATACTGTTGGCATGGTGGGACAAGAAAGTGAATGGATATAGTAAACGAGTGTTTGAGAAAGTGAGATATTGATGGTGATTGTGCAGAGTAATTGACAGGAGACTGATTTGGTTGAATTATATATAGAGGAATGTATGACAAGGGCTTACCACCCGTTTTTGAACGCTGTCTGGCAGACGTATATAGAGCCCATCCCTAAAGAAAAGTGCCCCCCAAAATGTGTCTGTGGTTCAACCTGTGATGATGGGCCAGGATTCTGGGGGCTAGAATGTGTGAATGAGTGTCTGATCCATTTCACTGGGAGTTCTCCCACTTTTGCACCTTCACATTCATTATTTTTGGACCCCCTTCTCATCCCATTTTTTAGGTGGGATTAAGGGTTGGCATATTGATATTTATGGTAATGAGGAAGGTAGATAGAAAGATGTCCATTGTTGATTAGACAAATAAAGGGATTCAGTGTAGCATAGAGAGCATATCTCATTTTGCTTATTTCATTCTGCATTCCAACAGATAAATGAAATCCTGGAGACCCTGAGCCTTACAGAATGCAAAGATACACGTGCCATCAATCTGTCCGGTGGTCAGCGGAAACGGTTGTCTATTGCACTGGAACTTGTCAACAACCCACCAATTATGTTCTTTGATGAGCCTACCAGGTAGGTTGGAGTGGGTAGTCAGGTAGATGGAGGATTGAAGTGGATGACTGAATAGGGTGGCTGGTTGGTTGGATAGATGAGGTGAAATGGGTGGATGGAATAGTAGATTAGGTAAGTGGATGAGTGGATAGATATGGGGAATGTTTAGGTATATTGACGAATGAGGGTTGATATTTGTGTTGATGAATGAGGGACTGAAATACGTGGACTGAGGCAGTAAATAAGGTAAGCTAATTGAATGTGGGTAGATGGTTGGATTAGGTGGATGGTTGACAAAAGGTAAAAATAAGTGATTACCAGGGATTGCCACTAATCGTTAATGTCGCAATTTACGATAAAAAAAAAATTTAGGCAAAAGTTCTTAGAGGATGATCCTAAAAATTATCTAGTGTCCATTTATTTATTACAATATAATATATAATATATATAATGAAAAACAAGCTTTGAAAAGAGAAAAAGTAGATTTTACAATATTTTTTAATATACAGTAATTAAACAGCTATTGCATATTATGTAAAATAATTGGAAATCAATAAATTGGTTCGTCACATGGGTGTGAAACCCCCCCCCCCCCCCAATAAAGGCCAGGACTAACATTGCATCCCTGACCCAGCTGGACATGGCCATAGTGGGCTACAGAAATGTGGCCATGTCAACCAAAGGATCTTGGAGCTCTTAATTTTTTATGTTGAAATTTTGCTTTGTATTTAAAGATATTAATCCTTCTTTCCATCCATCCTCTTCTGTCTTTCTTTCCTTCATTTTTTCCTCTTTCTTCTGCCTGCAGGTGACTTTACACCCCTTCTTGTGTCTTTCTTTCCTTCATTCTTTCCTTTTCCTTCTGCTTGTGGGTGACTCTACACTGAGTGACAAGCCAAATGGTTTCCTGTACATCAGGAAACCATTTACTATGCTGGGTGGTAACCATATAACCAAATTTTGGCGCCTGGTGGTTTAGTGGGTAATAACGGTGCTCCAATCAGATTGAGCTGGTGAAGGTTTATATCCAAGGGATGGTTGGGGTTTATTGCTCATGTAACGCCACTCAGGGATGAGTGAGGCTGGTCACTCTCATCTTAAATGCCAGGACCAACTTGCCTAGCCCCGGACTCCTACGCTCCTCATGGGGCAACGTAGGATTAGATGATGGATGGATGAACTGGCTTTCTTATTTGCAGTGGTTTAGACAGCAGCAGCAGCTTCCAGTGCATCAACCTGCTGAAGACGCTGGCGCAAGGTGGCCGCACCATCATCTGCACCATCCATCAGCCCTCTGCCAAGCTGTTTGAAAAGTTTGACTACCTGTATGCACTTGCAGAGGGTCAGTGTATCTACAGGGGGGCCATCCATGGCCTTATACCTTTCCTCTCAGCTATGGGTCTGGAGTGTCCATCATACCACAATCCAGCTGATTTCTGTGAGTTGGGAGGTTTTTATAGTTTTTTGCTTTTTAAATTTCGTCATCACAGCATCATCATCATCCTAACTCATATATTCTCGTAAAAGATGGGGTGAGTTCAGATCCAGTAACAATTAGAGAAAGCAACGAAGTGGGAAAATGATCTAATATTTTTGGAAATTAAAACTATTCTTTCGATATAATTTTCTTCCAGAAGTAGTTGCTTTGTGATGATAGTGAACTTAACTATGAAATTTAATCATTTTCCACATTGGCTTGCCAGTCCTTCATGCATGGAGGTACTAACAGAATAAATTACTGTTACATGTCTAGCTGGGTGCACATTTTAAAAAGTTATTTTTTTTATTGTAAGTTTGGAAGTGGGAGATGTGATAAGCCAAGAAGGTGGACACACATAAATGAATGAGTGAGAAAAAGACATACAAGTTGAGAAGACCCGGCAGCTGACAGGGAAGCAAGTTGACTGGTTGAAATATGTATATGGGAACACAAGGCAGGGGTTTGGCTTTTTATTTTTTATTTTTTTGTATTTTACTTCATAAACAAAGGATTCTCAGTGTGACATTGTAAATGATGCACATAAAAAAAATCAGTAAAATGTGGAGATGATTATGTATGCGTGTTGGAACCAGGATTCTGAGTGCTTGAATGATGTGAGAATGATTGTGTGGCTCATTTTACTGGTCATACTGTTGATAGTACTCTCACTTTTGTACATTGTCTTTACTTGTGTCTGGATCCTACTTCACCCCATCTTTGGGTGGGAGATGGGTGGTGGTGGTGGTGATTCATGTCCTCTCGGTGTAAGTAATGTATTTGTATTTCATCAATAGAATTACTTGACTAGCATGCATAATAAAATCTTCAGCATACATGTATTACAACCAAGTTCTATGCTACCCAGGACAGATTGCTGCAGAGCACTTTAGCCACTGTTGAATGTCAGAATACACAGTTCTTTAACCTTTAACTCCTGTAATACATTGTGATTATTTTTCCTTTAACTTAGATTATTTCACACAGCTTAGGAGAGTCTTCATTAACCACTTCAGTATAATAGTTTGTTATGCTTTGTTTTCATTACCCCATGACTGTATTACTGAGATTAGGAGAGGAGAAACTCGTTGTTGTTGATCAACCCTAGTCATGTTGAACAAACGATCAACTGCAGGCAACCAGCAACTCCTGCAGGATCATCCTGTTATCTTGGAAAGATCATATTACATCTCTTGTAAAATCTGCTTCCAAGAGATTAGGTGTGTTAAGCTGACTCCATTCTTTCTTTACCCCTGCACAATTGTTGACTCTATACAGGGGATTTATCCACCCTTGTGTGGAGTACAACTCTCATGTGAGGGGAGGCTTCACACATACAGCTTTTCTCAATAGGGTGGAGTCAGAGGCTTTTCGTCTCATTAACTCTCCTCCTCTTACTGACTCCCTTCAACCTCTGTCTCTTCGCCGCACTGTTGCATCTTTATCTCTTTTCTATCGCTACTTTAATGGTCACTGCTCCTCTGAACTGTCTGCATGCATTCCTCCACCTCTACGACGGGCGCGTATCACCCGTCTAGCAGCAAACTCAGCCCTTTTCTGTCCAACTCTCTAATGCAATAATTAATTGTTACTCCCAATCCTTCATTTATGCAACAGGTCAACTCTGGAACTGTCTCCCTCTGTCTTTATTTCCTGCTGCCTATGATCTCCAGTCTTTCAAACGCAGTGTGTCCAGGCATCTTGAAATGATCGGATCTTGAATTTGGCTCTCTATTGTATTTTGTTTTTCTCTTGGAGGGAACTGTTATTGCAGGCTCATGGCCTTTGGTTCCTTCTTCCTCATAAAAAAAAAAAAAAAAAAAAAAAAAAAAAAAGTTAACTTATGTTCCCTTATGGCTGCTGGCACATTGGCACAGCAAGACAGAAAAATTGTGTAGGGATTGGTTCCTGGGTGGATGCCACATTTGGATCTCTCAAACCAGTTAACAGGGAGCACCATAGTAGGCTCCTTTTCATGCTGTAATTTAGTTATATAATAATGGTTTCCTGGGTTACAGGAAACCATTAAGTTTGTCACTGTGTGTGGAGCCACTGGAAGTGGAAAGAAGACTAATAAAAAGGGACAAGAAGGAAAGGGAGAAGTAAAATGAGAAAGGGAAAGAAAGTGGTTGGCAGCACTACATCAAGTGAGAGAATGATGGTTGCCACCACCTACCACCACTCCTTTAGTTAAAAGGTTAATGACAATAAATTGAATATACTGAGCAAGCAAAAAATATGAACTTACAGCAATACAGAAGTTAAATTTAAAAAGAAAAAGACTCAAGTTTTATGAATTTGTTTTCGGAAGAGCCAAAGAGAATTAAAATTATAGTACAGTATTGTCACGGGGTTTTTATAATATCACGGTAATTTTGATATTAATCGTTAAATGTTATTTAAATTGATAATAATATTCAATAATATTGAAGAGCAGAGACAATGATTGTCTTGCTACATCAAGCAACGATTACTTTACGCTGGCTTAGCACGATTCTCTGAGAACGAGAATTTATAAACTTCCTCAACAGTACACAGCAGTGACTAATTACTCACAATTGCTGAATTACTGTACTGTTAGCCTCTGGAGAAAGTTACATCACCCCTGACAATAAATAACTAATACTAATAATAATAACATCAGGTTCTTGCTGATGCATTAACTCCTGGCACAACGGATTTTAAGTTAATACAACAAGACTGGTCTAAGTACCAGTTATGAAAGCAAACGTTTATGCAAGCTAGGAGCTATATGGAAAATAAGCTTAATTATGGAGAAATGAAACAAGATTTTTACTCTACATTAAGCTCAAGAAATAGAACTGTTAAATTTATTAATTACAAAAACAAATTTAACATTACATTTCAAATCAAATTAAATGAGACGCACTCGCTCACTCACACAGAAGCTAAATACTTACGCCTAGGAAAAACACCTTAACTAAACTCTTAAGACTACAAAATACACAAAGGAAATACTAGTCAATGAATGCGGTGTATCACCCAAAGCTGGAGAACTAAAGGTGGGAGCTTGGAGAAACTGTAAGTGGAGTTTGGGTACTAGCTGACCTCTCGCACTGCTGCACAGGTCCTGTCTCCGTCACAGCAAACACTAAACTGAATTCAAATACATTGAATGGGCAGGACGCAAGGCGTGGCTAACGGTTGAGGGAAGCAGAGGCAAACGATAAAGAAATAATTGTATCGCTCAGTAGCGCACTTAGTGACGTGCATTAAATCGGTCACTTTTTGAAAACGGTGACGAATTATTTGAAAAGTATACCCCGAAATGGAGAGAGAAACGGTTAACTGAGCGATACAGTGAGTTTTCCACTATTAGTTCGTGGCTTCTCACAAAAAGGAAATGTCGCGAATTGATTCGTGACATTACGCCCCATGAAAATTAAATCTTTCTTCCTTCAGAAGAAAGATTTCAATATACATACATATAAATCCTAACTCAGTCACACAAGATTCACACTGTGGTGTGTGTGCTATCCTGCTACAGGAGAAAGTCGCAGTCGTCAGTGAGCGAAAAAACCTCGTATTTACGTTAATAGAAGCAAGCTTGAGGGAAAAACTCCGTGACGACGGTGAAAATCCTGTACTCAGGTCAAACTGAACGAAAATTAGCTACATTTACACTGACAACTAATTGTTGTGTAGCGTGGTGTATGTAATACACGGTGTAGGTGTGACATTTGTAGTGTAACAATACCTACGTGTAAAATGACACGGTAAATAATAATATGGCGACGACGAAAGCAGAGGAGAAGAGGCGGCAGCGTGCGGCAGACGATCAGCTGGCCCGCACAGCAAAACTACTACACCCATTGCTGAACCTGCAAAACCAATTGAGGTGGAGCATCAAAAGTGTCAATGAGACAAAATTCTTATTAAGTTACAATTACTCTCTCTGCCTAGCAATCAGTACATGCTACGAAAAGTACGCTCTGGCTGAAAAATACGAGCGACAGCCTAAGCTTCGTACATTCGAGATCGCCATTAATTATAGCACACGATTATGGTCGGCAAGTTGAGAATCCCTGTGCAAACTCGGGTCTTCCATAGCCTCGAACTGCACACGGGTCCTCAACCTGTGCCTTAACCTACAGTTCTTATATTAATATCGGAGAGCTGAGAAACCTTGTGCAAACTTGGGTCTTCCATAGCCTCAAGTCGCCTCTGCAGAGTTCTCACTTCCCCCTTAACCTACAGTACTTATATTAGTATCGGGGAGCTGAGAATCCTTGTGCAAACTTGGGTCTTCCATAGCCTCAAGTCGCCTCTGCGGAGTTCTCTCTCGAACTTCCCCCTTAACCTACAATACTTATATTAGTATCGGGAAGCTGAGAATCCTTGTGCAAACTTGGGTCTTCCATAGCCTCAAGTCGCCTCTGCGGAGTTCTCTCTCGAACTTCCCCCTTAACCTACAGTACTTCTATTAGTACTGGGAAGCTGAGAATCCTTATGCAAACTTGGGTCTTCCATAGCCTCAAGTCGCCACTGCGGAGTTCTCTCTCGAACTTCCCCTTAACCTACAGTACTTCTATTAGTACTGGGAAGCTGAGAATCCTTGTGCAAACTTGGGTCTTCCATAGCCTCAAGTCGCCTCTGCGGAGTTCTCTCTCGAACTTCCCCCTTAACCTACAGTACTTCTATTAGTACTGGGAAGCTGAGAATCCTTATGCAAACTTGGGTCTTCCATAGCCTCAAGTCGCCTCTCAACTTCCCCTTAACCTACAGTACTTCTATTAGTACTGGGAAGCTGAGAATCCTTGTGCAAACTTGGGTCTTCCATAGCCTCAAGTCGCCTCTGCGGAGTTCTCTCTCGAACTTCCCCCTTAACCTACAGTACTTCTATTAGTACTGGGAAGCTGAGAATCCTTATGCAAACTTGGGTCTTCCATAGCCTCAAGTCGCCTCTCAACTTCCCCCTTAACCTACGGTACATAATATGTATGTACAGGCCCTGGACATAATGTGTCCTGTGGGGCCAATGGGCGAGACGTCAGGTCTGCACCCACTTCACCACTACCCTGTCTCTCAACTGACTCAGAGATTACAGGTGTGGTTATAAATGGCACAGGAAGGGCATGTCCCTGAGTAGTGGCGATACTTTGGCACACACTGCAGGAACGGACAAAACTATCTATGTCCCGTCCCATCCCTGGCCAGAAAAAGTCAGCTCGGATACGGCCCTGGGTCTTCCTTTTGCCCAGGTGACCTCCTGAGGCTGGACAATGACCCCATTGTAACACTGCTGGGCGGTACTTGGCGGGAACGACAAACTGCAGTCGAACCTCGCCCTCGGGTGTTCGTGACTCACGGTAGAGCCGTCCTTGTTTGCGAAGGAACTTGGCTCGACCTCCCCGTGAATACTTTATCACTCGACCCTTTTGTTTGTTCTGCACGGCAGCAAGTGTCGGGTCAGAATGTTGTTCTTGCACAACAAGTTGACTACACATCAGATCTTGCGGCGATTCAATGATCACTGGGGTGACACAATCTGGAGCCTCAGTCATGGCTCGTGTTACCGCAGCAGCCGAAGTCTGAGTAGCGCCATCATCGGAGCAACTATCCTTGGCTCCTTGAATATTGCCTACTATCAAGTCAAATAGAGGCTCTGGCATGACAACTGCAAGTGTCGTACCAGTATAAAATGGAGATGCCACCTGGATACATGCCTCAGGGAACAATCTCACTGATCCATCAATAAGGCTTGCATGGATCTGTCGACCTGTATACTGCTCAGGCCGAACTAAACTCTGCTTGACAGAGCAACCTGAGGAACCATTGTCTCTCAGGACCTTCACAGGAATGTCTCCCACAAACCCTGGCTGAACCAGGAAGGTACTGTCACCTGTGGGAGGGCCTGTGGAGGAAGCAGCTAGCCACTCATGAGGCTGCTGAATTGATGTGGCAAACATTGTGCCTTGAGGGTTATATTGGGAAGATGGAACATTGGCCATCTGTGAAGGGGGTTCACTGTCACTGTGGGACTAGTGAACTGTGGGGAAGTACCCACACTGGTAGGGACGTGACCACCGTGCTGCTGCTGAGGAATGAAGGCTGCGTCGCTTCCTGCCTCTTTTGAGCTGGTGGTGGAAAAGTTTGTCCCGACGGTCGGTTGCGTGGCTGATACTGCTGCTGGTTAGGGTACTTGTTGTACCGCTTCCACTCAGGTTTCTGAGTGTTTTGCCCCTGGTCCTTCCACTGCGGTTTTGGACCTTGGCCATTACTCTGAGAATGGCCTTGGTGCTGGGATTCAGTCTGAGACGGCTTCCCAGACTTGGCAGTATCTTTTCTGCTCCAGGTGTTTTGCTTACGAGCTTGATACCCGTATGCAGTAAAGAATGCGTCAGCCTTCTCTGCCATTTGGCTGGCATCTTTCACCTGGTAGATCTTAAGCTGTGCTATGAGCTCAGCAGGCCACGACCTCTCTAGCTGTGTACGCAGCATAAGGTCAATTATCCCCTCACGCGTGGAAGGAGTTTCATCTTTCTCCATCCACTCACCTAGGTAAGCAGTGAGACGGTCGAGGAACTGAACAGCTGTCTCCTTGTCTAGGAGACGAGCTCGCATGAACTGAACTTTGGCGTCGTCTACTGTGAGACCATACGCCTTAATGAGTGCAGCTTTCATCATCTCATATGTGAGATTGTCTCCACGAATTCTGTGGAGAATATCGAGGGCAGGGCCCTCAAATAGGCTAAGAAACTGAAGCCGCTTAGCTGCCTCATCCAGTTGATATAAGTCTGCCATGTCCTCAAAACGAGCTATGTACGGCTCGATTCGCTCGCTTTCCTTGTATAAAGGAAGCTTGATGCGTGGGGGTCGCCAGGACATGTGCAGGGAGAACGCTTCGTGGAGCTTTGACCAACTGCACCAGACGTGTCTGAAGCCAAGGAATCTCGCTTGAGCTTCAGCACTTCAAGGATTCATGTTTTTCTCGTGCTTCTCGCTCGGCACGTTCGTGTTCTCGTTGTTCCCGCTCGTATTCGCGCTCTTTCTCACGCTGCTCTTGTTCATATGCACGCTCTCTTTCACGTTCCTCACGCTGTTCTCGCTCGTATTCGCTGAATCCTACGCTCTTCACGAGCATCTTTCTCACGTTCTTGCTCGTAATTGAACCGTGAGAGAACGTAACTCTGTATTTTCTCTGGGTCTGTGAGACCCATATCTTTGGCTTCCTGTACAAATACAGCGGTAGCCATGGCGCTAATTTATTAAGCAAAACCGAAATTGAGTACTGACTGCTTAGCGACGAATACTAATAAACACAAGTAAAGAGTACAGACACAAGCTAGTGGTGACCAGTCTTATCCAGTTAACTGGCAAAGAATAAATAAAAAATGTAAATGACTGGGAAGACTCAATAATAAACACAATGGGTACGGCGACTTCCCAGAAGCGAATAAAATTGTCTGGCGTTACCAAAAATAAACTAGAGTTAAGTATTCTATTGATTAATAAAGCAAAATTCACTTGCTAAATTAAGGGTAAACACCAGTAAGCTTGTGCCTATAAACTTTAATGATAAATACCTAAATATGAATGAGTGAGCACTATCTCGTGAATAGCTTTAGAGCTAGGAGTTAATATCATGGAATGAGGTCGCCAATTGTCACGGGGTTTTTATAATATCACGGTAATTTTGATATTAATCGTTAAATGTTATTTAAATTGATAATAATATTCAATAATATTGAAGAGCAGAGACAATGATTGTCTTGCTACATCAAGCAACGATTACTTTACGCTGGCTTAGCACGATTCTCTGAGAACGAGAATTTATAAACTTCCTCAACAGTACACAGCAGTGACTAATTACTCACAATTGCTGAATTACTGTACTGTTAGCCTCTGGAGAAAGTTACATCACCCCTGACAATAAATAACTAATACTGATAATAATAACATCAGGTTCTTGCTGATGCATTAACTCCTGGCACAACGGATTTTAAGTTAATACAACAAGACTGGTCTAAGTACCAGTTATGAAAGCAAACGTTTATGCAAGCTAGGAGCTATATGGAAAATAAGCTTAATTATGGAGAAATGAAACAAGATTTTTACTCTACATTAAGCTCAAGAAATAGAACTGTTAAATTTATTAATTACAAAAACAAATTTAACATTACATTTCAAATCAAATTAAATGAGACGCACTCGCTCACTCACACAGAAGCTAAATACTTACGCCTAGGAAAAACACCTTAACTAAACTCTTAAGACTACAAAATACACAAAGGAAATACTAGTCAATGAATGCGGTGTATCACCCAAAGCTGGAGAACTAAAGGTGGGAGCTTGGAGAAACTGTAAGTGGAGTTTGGGTACTAGCTGACCTCTCGCACTGCTGCACAGGTCCTGTCTCCGTCACAGCAAACACTAAACTGAATTCAAATACATTGAATGGGCAGGACGCAAGGCGTGGCTAACGGTTGAGGGAAGCAGAGGCAAACGATAAAGAAATAATTGTATCGCTCAGTAGCGCACTTAGTGACGTGCATTAAATCGGTCACTTTTTGAAAACGGTGACGAATTATTTGAAAAGTATACCCAAATGGAGAGAGAAACGGTTAACTGAGCGATACAGTGAGTTTTCCACTATTAGTTCGTGGCTTCTCACAAAAAGGAAATGTCGCGAATTGATTCGTGACATTACGCCCCATGAAAATTAAATCTTTCTTCCTTCAGAAGAAAGATTTCAATATACATACATATAAATCCTAACTCAGTCACACAAGATTCACACTGTGGTGTGTGTGCTATCCTGCTACAGGAGAAAGTCGCAGTCGTCAGTGAGCGAAAAACCTCGTATTTACGTTAATAGAAGCAAGCTTGAGGGAAAAACTCCGTGACGACGGTGAAAATCCTGTACTCAGGTCAAACTGAGCGAAAATTCGCTACATTTACACTGACAACTAATTGTTGTGTAGCGTGATGTATGTAATACACGGTGTAGGTGTGACAGTTGTAGTGTAACTGTACCTACGTGTAAAATGACACAGTAAATAATATGGCGACGACGAAGGCAGAGGAGAAGAGGCGGCAGCGTGCGGCAGACGATCAGCTGGCCCGCACAGCAAAACTGCTACACCCATTGCTGAACCTGCAAAACCAATTGAGGTGGAGCATCAAAAGTGTCAATGAGACAAAATTCTTATTAAGTTACAATTACTCTCTCTGCCTAGCAATCAGTACATGCTACGAAAAGTACGCTCTGGCTGAAAAATACGACGACAGCCTAAGCTTCGTACATTCGAGATCGCCATTAATTATAGCACACGATTATGGTCGGCAAGTTGAGAATCCCTGTGCAAACTCGGGTCTTCCATAGCCTCGAACTGCACACGGGTCCTCAACCTGTGCCTTAACCTACAGTTCTTATATTAATATCGGAGAGCTGAGAAACCTTGTGCAAACTTGGGTCTTCCATAGCCTCAAGTCGCCTCTGCAGAGTTCTCACTTCCCCCTTAACCTACAGTACTTATATTAGTATCGGGGAGCTGAGAATCCTTGTGCAAACTTGGGTCTTCCATAGCCTCAAGTCGCCTCTGCGGAGTTCTCTCTCGAACTTCCCCCTTAACCTACAATACTTATATTAGTATCGGGAAGCTGAGAATCCTTGTGCAAACTTGGGTCTTCCATAGCCTCAAGTCGCCTCTGCGGAGTTCTCTCTCGAACTTCCCCCTTAACCTACAGTACTTCTATTAGTACTGGGAAGCTGAGAATCCTTATGCAAACTTGGGTCTTCCATAGCCTCAAGTCGCCACTGCGGAGTTCTCTCTCGAACTTCCCCCTTAACCTACAGTACTTCTATTAGTACTGGGAAGCTGAGAATCCTTGTGCAAACTTGGGTCTTCCATAGCCTCAAGTCGCCTCTGCGGAGTTCTCTCTCGAACTTCCCCCTTAACCTACAGTACTTCTATTAGTACTGGGAAGCTGAGAATCCTTATGCAAACTTGGGTCTTCCATAGCCTCAAGTCGCCTCACAACGTCCCCCATAACCTACAGTACTTCTATTAGTACTGGGAAGCTGAGAATCCTTGTGCAAACTTGGGTCTTCCATAGCCTCAAGTCGCCTATGTGGAGTTCTCTCGAACTTCCCCCTTAACCTACAGTACTTCTATTAGTACTGGGAAGCTGAGAATCCTTATGCAAACTTGGGTCTTCCATAGCCTCAAGTCGCCTCTCAACTTCCCCCTTAACCTACGGTACATAATATGTATGTACAGGCCCTGGACATAATGTGTCCTGTGGGGCCAATGGGCGAGACGTCAGGTCTGCACCCACTTCACCACTACCCTGTCTCTCAACTGACTCAGAGATTACAGGTGTGGTTATAAATGGCACAGGAAGGGCATGTCCCTGAGTAGTGGCGATACTTTGGCACACACTGCAGGAACGGACAAAACTATCTATGTCCCGTCCCATCCCTGGCCAGAAAAAGTCAGCTCGGATACGGCCCTGGGTCTTCCTTTTGCCCAGGTGACCTCCTGAGGCTGGACAATGACCCCATTGTAACACTGCTGGGCGGTACTTGGCGGGACCGACAAACTGCAGTCGAACTCGCCTCGGGTGTTCGTGACTCACGGTAGAGCCGTCCTTGTTTGCGAAGGAACTTGGCTCGACCTCCCCGTGAATACTTTATCACTCGACCCTTTTGTTTGTTCTGCACGGCAGCAAGTGTCGGGTCAGAATGTTGTTCTTGCACAACAAGTTGACTACACATCAGATCTTGCGGCGATTCAATGATCACTGGGGTGACACAATCTGGAGCCTCAGTCATGGCTCGTGTTACCGCAGCAGCCGAAGTCTGAGTAGCGCCATCATCGGAGCAACTATCCTTGGCTCCTTGAATATTGCCTACTATCAAGTCAAATAGAGGCTCTGGCATGACAACTGCAAGTGTCGTACCAGTATAAAATGGAGATGCCACCTGGATACATGCCTCAGGGAACAATCTCACTGATCCATCAATAAGGCTTGCATGGATCTGTCGACCTGTATACTGCTCAGGCCGAACTAAACTCTGCTTGACAGAGCAACCTGAGGAACCATTGTCTCTCAGGACCTTCACAGGAATGTCTCCCACAAACCCTGGCTGAACCAGGAAGGTACTGTCACCTGTGGGAGGGCCTGTGGAGGAAGCAGCTAGCCACTCATGAGGCTGCTGAATTGATGTGGCAAACATTGTGCCTTGAGGGTTATATTGGGAAGATGGAACATTGGCCATCTGTGAAGGGGGGTTCACTGTCACTGTGGGACTAGTGAACTGTGGGGAAGTACCCACACTGGTAGGGACGTGACCACCGTGCTGCTGCTGAGGAATGAAGGCTGCGTTCGCTTCCTGCCTCTTTTGAGCTGGTGGTGGAAAAGTTTGTCCCGACGGTCGGTTGCGTGGCTGATACTGCTGCTGGTTAGGGTACTTGTTGTACCGCTTCCACTCAGGTTTCTGAGTGTTTTGCCCCTGGTCCTTCCACTGCGGTTTTGGACCTTGGCCATTACTCTGAGAATGGCCTTGGTGCTGGGATTCAGTCTGAGACGGCTTCCCAGACTTGGCAGTATCTTTTCTGCTCCAGGTGTTTTGCTTACGAGCTTGATACCCGTATGCAGTAAAGAATGCGTCAGCCTTCTCTGCCATTTGGCTGGCATCTTTCACCTGGTAGATCTTAAGCTGTGCTATGAGCTCAGCAGGCCACGACCTCTCTAGCTGTGTACGCAGCATAAGGTCAATTATCCCCTCACGCGTGGAAGGAGTTTCATCTTTCTCCATCCACTCACCTAGGTAAGCAGTGAGACGGTCGAGGAACTGAACAGCTGTCTCCTTGTCTAGGAGACGAGCTCGCATGAACTGAACTTTGGCGTCGTCTACTGTGAGACCATACGCCTTAATGAGTGCAGCTTTCATCATCTCATATGTGAGATTGTCTCCACGAATTCTGTGGAGAATATCGAGGGCAGGGCCCTCAAATAGGCTAAGAAACTGAAGCCGCTTAGCTGCCTCATCCAGTTGATATAAGTCTGCCATGTCCTCAAAACGAGCTATGTACGGCTCGATTCGCTCGCTTTCCTTGTATAAAGGAAGCTTGATGCGTGGGGTCGCCAGGACATGTGCAGGGAGAACGCTCGTGGAGCTTTGACCAACTGCACCAGACGTGTCTGAAGCCAAGGAATCTCGCTTGAGCTTCAGCACTTCAAGTTCATGTTTTTCTCGTGCTTCTCGCTCGGCACGTTCGTGTTCTCGTTGTTCCCGCTCGTATTCGCGCTCTTTCTCACGCTGCTCTTGTTCATATGCACGCTCTCTTTCACGTTCCTCACGCTGTTCTCGCTCGTATTCGCGCTGAATCCTACGCTCTTCACGAGCATCTTTCTCACGTTCTTGCTCGTAATTGAACCGTGAGAGAACGTAACTCTGTATTTTCTCTGGGTCTGTGAGACCCATATCTTTGGCTTCCTGTACAAATACAGCGGTAGCCATGGCGCTAATTTATTAAGCAAAACCGAAATTGAGTACTGACTGCTTAGCGACGAATACTAATAAACACAAGTAAAGAGTACAGACACAAGCTAGTGGTGACCAGTCTTATCCAGTTAACTGGCAAAGAATAAATAAAAAATGTAAATGACTGGGAAGACTCAATAATAAACACAATGGGTACGGCGACTTCCCAGAAGCGAATAAAATTGTCTGGCGTTACCAAAAATAAACTAGAGTTAAGTATTCTATTGATTAATAAAGCAAAATTCACTTGCTAAATTAAGGGTAAACACCAGTAAGCTTGTGCCTATAAACTTTAATGATAAATACCTAAATATGAATGAGTGAGCACTATCTCGTGAATAGCTTTAGAGCTAGGAGTTAATATCATGGAATGAGGTCGCCAATTGTCACGGGGTTTTTATAATATCACGGTAATTTTGATATTAATCGTTAAATGTTATTTAAATTGATAATAATATTCAATAATATTGAAGAGCAGAGACAATGATTGTCTTGCTACATCAAGCAACGATTACTTTACGCTGGCTTAGCACGATTCTCTGAGAACGAGAATTTATAAACTTCCTCAACAGTACACAGCAGTGACTAATTACTCACAATTGCTGAATTACTGTACTGTTAGCCTCTGGAGAAAGTTACATCACCCCTGACAATAAATAACTAATACTAATAATAATAACATCAGGTTCTTGCTGATGCATTAACTCCTGGCACAACGGATTTTAAGTTAATACAACAAGACTGGTCTAAGTACCAGTTATGAAAGCAAACGTTTATGCAAGCTAGGAGCTATATGGAAAATAAGCTTAATTATGGAGAAATGAAACAAGATTTTTACTCTACATTAAGCTCAAGAAATAGAACTGTTAAATTTATTAATTACAAAAACAAATTTAACATTACATTTCAAATCAAATTAAATGAGACGCACTCGCTCACTCACACAGAAGCTAAATACTTACGCCTAGGAAAAACACCTTAACTAAACTCTTAAGACTACAAAATACACAAAGGAAATACTAGTCAATGAATGCGGTGTATCACCCAAAGCTGGAGAACTAAAGGTGGGAGCTTGGAGAAACTGTAAGTGGAGTTTGGGTACTAGCTGACCTCTCGCACTGCTGCACAGGTCCTGTCTCCGTCACAGCAAACACTAAACTGAATTCAAATACATTGAATGGGCAGGACGCAAGGCGTGGCTAACGGTTGAGGGAAGCAGAGGCAAACGATAAAGAAATAATTGTATCGCTCAGTAGCGCACTTAGTGACGTGCATTAAATCGGTCACTTTTTGAAAACGGTGACGAATTATTTGAAAAGTATACCCCGAAATGGAGAGAGAAACGGTTAACTGAGCGATACAGTGAGTTTTCCACTATTAGTTCGTGGCTTCTCACAAAAAGGAAATGTCGCGAATTGATTCGTGACAAGTATATCAGTAAACTGGGAAGTTAGAATAATGTATAGTATAATGATATGGTTTGTACTATATTTTCCTTCTGTACCGTGATGCAGGTTATCATAAAATTTAAAACATTTTAAGGGTTCCTCAAGGGAAGTATAGTAAAGCCTTCAGTTCTAGAGGTCTTCTTTAAGCTGAATACAATAATCTGGAAGAAAGAAAAAAGAAAAAAAAATTGCAGTGAATGATTAATCTGTAGCAATTACCGTCCTTATTGTTGTGGTCTCTGCTGTCGTTCCTGTTACCCACTAACTTAGAGAGAGAAAAGGATACCAAAATAGGAATAGGAAAAATTAAAATTATGAAATATGAAGCATGTGTGGTGCAACACTAAATAAATATTTATCTCTTTAACAGTGATGGAAGTGGCCAGCGGTGACTATGGCGAGTTTACCCACAAGCTGACATCAGCAGTGAGGTGTGGCAAATGTGACAACTTGGCTCCAGATAACCACCTAGCTGTTAGGAATAAGCAGCATATTATCTGTGAGTTTCAGCATGTCTGCCCCCCTCCCCTTTTTTTTTTTTTTTTTTTTTTTTTTTTTTTTTTTTTTAATGATTGCCATAACAGTATCAAGTAAATTCGAACACACTTAATAGCCAGATGCCAAAAGCACTTTTTCACATCAGCTGGACCACACTGTCTTTTACATTTGTAATATTCATACTTGTTACATATTGAAGTTAATCATTCACACTGCTTCATCCCAAAACTAAGTACAGTAGCTCCCAAAACTATCTTTAATATCTGGTGCAAAGGATTTAATGATGAACAGTATGAAACATGCTGCCTGACTACTTGTCGTCTCAGTAAGGTTGGTAAGTGTGGTTAGCCATCAAAAGCGCTACTGCTAATAAGCAAATCAGTGCTACCGTATGACTGCAAACATCCACTGACATGTAAATAGTAACTGTTCATAATATTTATACCTCCATGTTAAAGAATATAACCCATTATGGCCATTATCTTGGGGAGCATAGTAAAAATGATGGTCTGAGTTGCCATGTTCTAATATGAGTGAAACCACAGATCATGAAACAGCGTGAGAGAAATATCCATCACAATTGTTTCGTGAGAGAAATATCCATCATGATTGTTTTGTGGGAGAAATATCCATCGTGATTGTTTCGTGAGAGAAATATCCATCATGATTGTTTCATGAGAGAATTATCCATCATGATTGTTTCGTGAGAGAATTATCCATCATGATTGTTTCGTGAGAGAATTATCCATCATGATTGTTTCGTGAGAGAAATATCCATCATGATTGTTCCATTATCACTACCACAAATAGGTCATCAGTGCGAAGGTTAATAATATAGGGCCTGCATGTTGGACTGTTTTAACCACACACCATTATTTATCTATACCATGTGGGCGATATCTCAGTGTCGGAAGGTATTGTGGTTTTGTGTTTCGCTGTGTGAATGGCACAGCTTCATAGTAGGTACAGGCCTACCATTTGTTGCCACCTCATGCAACACGTGTCAGATAACATTGTTCATTGTGTTAGATTGTACAGCACATTACAGTGGGGCACCAATTTTCGCGCCTAATTGAGTCCAAAAATAATGCGCGAAAGTGGAATTAGCGAAAGTTGAGGCATTGTTTTTATGGCAAAAAGGCTAATTGGTTCCCGGTTATCCTAAAGTAACATCAGATTTTCATTTTCACTTGCAATACAGTACATCAAATCACTATTGTACATTGCATTGTGAGATACAAACAATAAAAACTGTACAGTACACATTATATGAGGAGAAACATACCACAGAGACCAGGTTGAGGTGTTTAATGGATGTTGGGGGTAAGTATCCGAGGCGCGTGGCGGGCTTATTTAGCCACGCCAGACGTATTGGCGCCACCTCTTGCTGCCTCGCTACCACTCTCTCTCTCTGCCTCCTCAGATGCAACTTGATGCAACACTTCCACTCTGTGCTGAATTTCCCTTTGTGCTAGGTTCTCTTGAACAAATCCATCGAAATCTTCATCCAGGTTAAGCTCCTCTATGGCACTGTCAGTAGGGATAGCACCATGGTCGGCTGTCCCGGCCACTTTTTATCACCACCACTGCCTCCCGGCCCTCCCCCCACACCACCAGGCCCTTTCCTCACACTACCAGGTATAGTAGAGGCCATTGAACCGTGAGAATCCAACACAATGGAGCTAGCACGCTCGTACACAATGGCGGGAATGGGTGGACAGAGTGTTGACATGACGTCATTCAAGATGGCGGTGGGTTGCGGGCGGGCGGTGCAGGAAATTCAAAGTTCAAAATATTGTCCCAAACCCAAAATTTGTGCGCGAAAATCGATTTTTTTCAAGCGAAAGTGGAAATTAGGGAATATTTGGTGCATGCCGCGAAAGTGGATTCCGCGAATCCTGCTGTAGCGAAAGTTGGTGCACTACTGTATTTTAAAGGTAGTTTTGGGAGCTGCTCTACCCACCTATTTTAAATTATGTTTGACATTAATTTGAATCTTACCACATCATTACTTACCCATATTTCCTTATTCACAAAAGCAGAATTCTGAACTATAGACTTGTTTTAACATGACTTATTTTGGTACAGTGTGGTAGTTACATGAAATTATTATTTCATATTTGCTGTCATATGTAGTGGACACAGATGTAGGCACAGTTTAATTAAATGTGTCATATGTGAACTCCAGTTCTGAGTCTTTTCATCCCTTAAACATGCACATATAGTAGGGGTGCCAGCCTAAAATACCTTTTTCCCCTAAACAGCACGAGAAAATGATGACAGCAGAGAAGGGGGTGGAGGAGGAGGAGGGGATGGGGGAGGGGGAATAGGAGGAGGAGATGCTCGTGTCAGCATACCTTCCACGCAGCACTCCCTCTTGGCCTCTGAGGATGAGAGTATTGATGACATCCCCAACTCCTTCCCTACCTCAGGTTGGAAGCAATTCGTCATCCTCTTCAAGCGCACTTTCTTGTCTATTATACGAGATGGGGTGAGTAATGTCATTGTGTGTGCATGGTTGCTGTCATCAGTCATCTTCCTTCCATCCATCCATACATCATCCACTCCTTTTTTGCCCCATCATGAGCATAGCAGCCTGGGTCTATGCTACGCAGTCCTGACATTTAAGGCAAGGCTGACCAACTTTACCCACCCCTGGGTGGAGTTATGAGCACTGATGTAAACCCTCATGGGCTCAGTCTAGCTGGAGCATTTTAGCCCTCTAAACTACCCAGCATTGTTTGGTTATATGGTTGTTATCCAATATGCTGAATTGTTTCCAAGTTTACATGAAACCATTTGGTTTGGGATTCACTGTAGTCACATGAAGGTAGCACTGCACTGGGTTGATGGTGGGCATCCCGACCTACCATATAATCATAATCATCATCATTTTTATTGTCATTATCATAATCATTGCCGTCCCATCAAAATGTAAATGGGATCAGAAGGATTGATAATTATGAGGCAGAAACCATAGGTTTAAGAATTGTTAACTGAAGGCAAAGTGCAGTAGGCTTCATATCCATATTTGTATAATAGAATACAACCCTTATTATGTGCATCTTCTTTGTAATTCATCCATCCATATCATTTACTCGTAGGTCCATTTTATTTATATCCCATACCTTGTTTTTTCACACATTCACTCACTGTGTTCAGCCAACATTATATTGATCATTCATTCCTCCAAACCTTAAACTCACTTCCATAATACATTTGTACCCATTATATTGTACCTTAATGGCAGTTTTCCAAACTATATAATCTGTTGCTTCCTCATATGGTTAATCCTTATTGTAAAGATCATCTTTTAGCACCATCTATGTTTTCCTGTAACATCTCATTTTTCATCCACATTGATAATTATACACTTCGTCACATACAGTAATTATCCCCTCCCATCCTCTCAATATGACCATTCTGCTCCAGCCTACCTCTGTGCTGAATGACTGCTTTCTCTATATGGTATTGTCAAAGTTTCACTTCTTCACTGGACAATCAGTCCTTCATATACACATTACTTATCCACTTTTGGTTGTCTAATTCTTTGATCAGCTTGCCTTTCACTGCCTTTGCATTTATATATCCAAATGGCCTTACTATATTTCTCTTAACCCATCACGTCCCGAGCTATTTCGCACCCCTGACACCCCCCAATCCCGAGGTATTTTTGAAAAAATTTTTTTTGGCTGAAACCTCCGCTTTTGGTGAGAAACATCGAAAATTCATAGAGAAATCGCTCGCCTGAGGTTTAAAATACTTGATCCAGGTAGGAGTACCTCCTTACCTGACTGGGTTTTCTAACAGGCTGGCACCAAAGAAAACGAATTCTGTGGGAGGGTAACTATTTCACACAACTCATAAACGGTATTTATTTATTTACTTGGTACGAATTTATATGTAGTACGAGAGTATATTGGTTTTCAAACAGTAATATAGGCATTATAAGCATTGTTTCACTCACTAATTCATCACCATACCTGACCTTCTTTTGCCACATTACCTGATCATTATTTCTGATTGTTTCTTCTTCTAACGCTATGTAAACTTTGTCCTCCCCATTGTCATCGATTGGGGAATCACTCTGGCCCTGAATATCTTTACTGGCCAGGTCACTGGTAACAGGTGAATTGCCGAGACAATGGGGTGAGGGGGGGAGGGGGGAGGTTATGTGGTGTAAGGCATTGTCCTTGCTTGGCATCTTGTAGAGGAATAGAGAAAGGTGTCCCGTGTATACGTACGAAAAATCACGCGCGAAAATTGAAAATTTTGCAAATTAGGGACCTTGCAATTGCACGACATACCAGTACGTCGCCGGGACTGGCAAATGCAAAATGTTGCAATGTACCCATATGTCGACGGGACGGGGCGGGTTAATCACCTTTGTCACATCCATCTTTTTTCAACAGACACTTACATTTGTCCTCTTCTGTTTATCTCTAGCCAGGTACTTTAACTCCTTGTCTGCTCCTATAGTAACTCAAACTCATCTCTGCCATCCTCCTTTGTAAGCTCTGTCCTTGTACTGATAATTTCTAAAATATACACATTCTCCACCTCTTGATGTTACTTCACATCCACTTCTCAGGTAACTCCTCTTTGATGTCCACGTTTATGACCATTGACCTTTTGGAAATAACATAATCATTTGTAATTTCCACACAGATGTTGACCAAGATGCGCATATGTTCGCATACGCTGATTGGTCTCCTGATAGGATTATTGTACTATAACATCGGGAATGAGGCTGGGAAGGTCTTCAACAACTCAGGCTGCCTCTTCTTCTGTATGCTGTTCCTCATGTTCACTGCCATGATGCCTACCATACTCACATGTAAGTCATTACTTTGTCATAATAATCATCATCTAATCCAGTGTTGCCCCATGAGGAACGTAGGAGCCCAGGGCCAGGTAAGTTAGGCCTGACATTTAAGATGAAAGTGACCAGTTTCACTCATCCCTGAGCAGCATTACTTGAGCAGTAAACCCCAACTGCCCCCTGGATTTAAACCTGCACAGGCTCAATCTGACTGGAGGGCCTTCATTACCCACCAAAAAATCATGCGCCATATTTTGGTTATATGGTTACCACCCAGCATAGTAAATGGTTTCCTGGTATACAGGAAACCATTTGGCCTTTTCACTCAGTCACTCATAGGCTGAAGGAAGAGGAAAGACTGAAGGAAAAAAAGACAGAAGAGGAAGGAAGGAAAGAAGGAAATGAAGAAAGGGCAGTCACCTGAGAGTGGCACAACATCAAGTGAGTGGATGGTGAGCGCCCCCACCTTGTCAGAAAATTCCATAGCTTGAGGCAGTGATGAATTTTTTCCTGCATGATATTTTCTGTTCTTATCTATTGCTAATATGGAGTTCAAAGTGTTTAGCAGAAGTTATTGGTTAAAAGATGATCATGAATTGGTAAAACTGTATGTCCATAACTTTCTCACATATTTGCAGTGGCGTATATAGGTTCATGGAAAGGAGGGAGCCACAGGGGTGAATCCAGGATTTATTTAAGGGGGGGGGGACGAGGGAAGCGAGCTTCTACAGCAGGGGGTCTGGGGAGTTGCTGTAAACCCTCCCCCCAGGAAATTTTTTGAAAGTCAAGCAGTTTTAGGGGCATTCTGAGGCCTCAGAAGGGATATATTGCACTAATTTGATATGCAGTGACAGAACAATATAAAGAATCTTATGTATCTTGGCTAAAACAAAAATGAGCTGTTTGAAAAATATTTAATTAGGCAATTCAGCAGTACCTGGTATGTATAAAAAAAAAAAAAAAAAATTGCTACATCATAATAAACAATTGTTGATTCCTTCATTCCTGGAAGTTAGTGTTCATTTTTATATGAAACATTTAAAAAATTAAACTAAAACTCTGTTTGATGTCTTAGAGAGAGTGAATGAGTGAGTGAGAGCTTACTTACTGGTACTCTTAAGAGTCGTGTGAGAGTTCATCATTTGAAATCAAGCAGCCTATTTTTATGGCCGAATTCATTGATTACTTGTGTACGTATTTAGATCTGCAAATATGTTGGCCTATATATATATATATATATATATATATATTTATATATTCTGTACTTACAGGGTGACTGAAGAGGGCAAGAATGAGGGACTAAAAAACACTTCTTTTTGTACTTGCAGTGGGATGTGATAACTCCTCTGCCCAGTACTGTGTTGCATGTTGTGCTGTGCCTTCTGTGGCACAGGAGGGAAACAGTACTGTAATCAGGGTTTCTTTTCATTCCAGAAACTTTTTTCCAGTGAAATTAAAGAACCTTATTATTTACCACCCCACCTAGAAATGTGGTAGAAAGATGATCATAGTATAACATTCATACCCCCAGCCTTTGTTCACCATCATAATTTCATTGTGCTTTTACAGTCCCGCTTGAGATGAATGTATTTATCCGTGAGCATCTCAACTACTGGTACTCCCTCAAGTCCTACTATCTGGCCAAGACCATGGCTGACATGCCTTTCCAGGTATTAAACATTAAGTGTTTGTTTTTTGGTACAGTAGGATAGAAGTGTCAGGTTGAATGAAGACATAGTGTAGTTTATGATGAGAGGGTAGTACAGTCCAGGGTATGTAATAGATTTTCAGCATATGATGACTAGGATTCCAGATCATGTGAATGAGTATGTAGCTTATTTCATTGGATGTGCTGTTTATAGTCCTCCCACTTAGCTATGCTTTTTTTTCCCAATTTCTGGATCCTACATCAGCTTTGGATGGGCATAAGGGTCAGGACGAATGTGATGCTGCTGGTGACAGTGACCAGTTGTTTAACTACTGTAATATCTCTTAGCATTGATGGGTTGTCCTAGATTGATTATTTAAGTTGTTTCTTAATTAGATATTCATGGCAGTTCTGTAATGTGGCAGACTTATTTGAATTACTTTTGGAAGTATATGATAGGTATTTGAGTATTCAGAATCTTTTTCTTTACGTTAATTCAAAGTAGTAACACTATTGTAGCAATGGCAGTCATTTATAAAGAGTGTAGAGGATTATGTTCACTTAGGAGCTTTGAAAAAATAGAGTTTTGTAGGAGATAAATCAGCCATTGGTTAGCATGCCAGCATTGTCAACATAGACTTGAACAGGAAAGTCTAGGACTGTATTAGTTTTGGAAGGTAGCAGAAGCTTTTCAGGCAAATAAAATGCTGCCTAGTCTCAGTCTCTCACTTCTTCAAAGCTCTCACTTCTTCAGACCTCGGAAGACTTGTAAAGGGATAGTAAGGAATTTTGTTTATTTATTTATTTATTTTTTACCATTTAGGAATTGAATTTAAGCATGCCAGGTGACAAGTGGGTGTTACCCACCTGATTACGTGGCAGAATTAACCCTAGTTGCCAAGTAGAATAAATGAGTCTTCTACTCAGTAGACACTGATACATGATCGGAGAAGATATTTGAATGAAGAGACATACATAGCAACGGACTACAGAATTGTATTCCAATACAGGTGATCTACCCTCTACTGTACGTGTTACTGGTTTATTTCTTGACGGACCAGCCACTCGAGGCGCACCGCTTCTTTATGTTCACCACGATGTGCATCATGACATCCCTTGTGGCACAGTCTCTCGGCCTTGCCATTGGGGCATGCTTAAACATTCAGGTGTGTTGCTGTTACCTTTACAATTACCAGTAGCTGATGTTTTGTATCGAACAGGTATGCCTGTCTAGCATGGTTTAACATTTATACATAGTCTTGCTTAGGCTAATCCACTTCATTCATGAATAGTTAATAATAGTATTGAACATTCAGGTATTTAGGTGTGAATTTGAAGGTTATAGTGTTTGAATAATCTGGTACAGTACAGTGTTTGTATAATCTGGTACAGAAGTATTCAATTACTGTGCTGTATTCAAGTTTTATTGAATATAGCCTAGTTGTCTTCAGAATTTACCATGTGTGCATGCACGACTTTGCAGACTAGCATCAGTGTCATCAGTGTCCCTTGTAGGGCAAAGCAGTTCATGTAACTACACTCAAACCTCGAGTTAAGGGATTTCGGATTTAAGGGACTCCATATTCTACCTGACAAATGGAGAGGACCATTCAGAAAGTCTGCTGCTTGAAACATTAATACAGTATGTTTCTTTATACAGTACCTGTAAAGTAATATTCATAATCATATAAGTAAGTAAGATAAGTGAAACAATCATTGCATTTCAAAATAAGATTGTCTTTATATGTGGTAAAATAATGGACATTTTCAAGTAAGGGACAAGTTGATTCCCCATTTAGTCCCTTAAATCAAGGTTCGAGTGTATAAGCATAAAACTGCGTGCAGCCCTGTTATGTGTATCACCTTAGAGACATTGGCTGTCACATTGGTAACTGATTTCCTCACCACTTCAGTACTCGATGCTGAAGAATTATCAGTACTGCGATGATGTTTTTTTTTTTTTTTCCCATGCCATAGAAGGCTGCTAAAATGGGCAGATAGAATCCTCCTCTCCTTGTATTGCCATAGAGATAGTGCAGTGCCCACTATGTGTATTATGAGCAGCATTATTTCCTTCAGCACAGAAATGAGAGATTTTACCAACACCATCCTATGTCCTTAAATTCCTGTTGCTTTCTGAAGAAAAAGACCATGCTCTAGAACTCCCAGCCCCATGTGAAAGTGGATATTGTGTTATGATAATGGTAATTTAAATACACCAGACCTTTTCTCATGTTCAATTGTTATTGTTTTCATTGTGTACAGGGGGCTGTGTTCCTGGGTCCCATCACATCTATACCTGTGCTGTTGTTCTCAGGCTTCTTTGTCAACTTCTCTACAATCCCCATCTACCTGCGATGGGTCACCTACATCTCCTATGTCAGGTGGGTTGGTCTTAGTGCACTTAGTGGGTGGATTGGCATTGAGTTAAAATTTTTAAATTTATTTATTTATTAATGCAGACTTGACAGCCTGTTTCCAAGAACTCACAAGTCCTGCATATCACACATGTAATCACTTACCCACTATACATAATGGGTACATGCTGAGGCTGTCTCATTCAGGTTTGTTGTGATAGTATTAGCAGGGGGAAGCAGCCTAGGTATATAGATAGATAGATAGATTTTTTTAATGTGGATTGAAATTGCACGCTATTCCCTGTCCCAACCAGGAGTCAGACAACAAACTACTTATCGACTCAATAAGCATCCCCACCTCACCCCATCCCATCCCAAGCCAGAATAAGCTGCAGTTTATATGTTGTGAGCAGGATTAAGATCAAAAGGATAGCACATGAACCAAGAGAATGTTGAATGACATCCACTGCAAATGGATCAAAATTAAGTATGTGTAGTAATGGCTGAAGTATGAAGTACTTTATAGTGAAGGGATCAAGAGAATTTTTTAGAAATGGATTAAGGTATAGTTCATGTAAGGGTTGCAGATACGAGTAATCTTTAGAGTTGTTTTGAGATAATAGATGGGCAAATAAATGAGTCATCATCATCATCATCCGGACCTCCTTTCCCACCCAAGGGCAGGGTGAGGAGAGGAAATATATGAGCGTGTAAATATTCTGTAATGGTAATAAATGCAGTGGATACTATAAAATGAGGTACAGTTGCAGTCATTAGTTACTTAATAAAGTCAGCACTTGATGGGACTGTTAAACTAATCATCCTTGGATGTGTTGAAATCTTGCTTCATTAATGTGGAGCCGCAGAAGTGTTTATCCCTTCACTCTAACATTGTATATTTTATTCTTGCTCCTGAAACATAATTTTATCTTGAGTTTTCAGTTTGGATGGATTAGATATTGCCATCATTAACCACTTTATACTCCTGCCATATGATTATACTGTATTGAGGAGAGTTTTCAATATGGATGGGTTAGATACAGCCTTCATTAACATCTTCACTAGAAAAGGATTTCCTAAACTAGTGAAATGGTCTGATGTTGGCCAGAAGAAAAGTAGTAAGATGCCCTCTAGCTAATGAGGTTGACCTCTTTAGTATTTTTTTTATTTTTTTTTAAATGCAAGAAAGAGGGAACCAAAGGTCAGCAGCCCACAAGATTGTTCCCTCCAAGAAAGAGCAAAAACAAAATACTGGAGAGCCAAATCAGGATCCATTCATATCAAGATGCCTGGACACACAGCATTTGATACTCTGGAAAGCATAGGCAGTAGGAAATACAGACAGAGGGAGACAGTTCCAGAGTTGACCTGTTGCATAGATGAAGGGCTGAGAGTAACTGTTAACTCTGGCATTAGAATGCTGGACAGAAAAGGAATGAGAGTTTGTTGCTAGATGGGTGCTGTGTCTGCTGTAGTGGTGGAGGGATACAAGCAATCAGTTCATAGGAGCAGTGACCATTGAAGTAGCGACAGAAAAGAGATAAAGATGACATCATGTTTAGTTTTTTCATTTTTCAGATTAGTTTACTTTGCATAGGAGGGATTTTTTGAGCTGGGGAGGTTAGACACTGTCTTCATTTACTCCTTCAATAATGGAGGCTTTTCTCAAGTTAAATATAATCATCAGGAAGTAGAAGAATGACTCATTGAAATAATGTTTTATGATTGAAGAGGCTATAACAAAATCTCGTAGGTCCATACTCAGGTGACAGGTGAAGCTTTGTTGCATAGTAATTTATTTTTTGTAGCTGTTTTACACCTTTCTCTTGTACATTCTCATGTATGTTATTTTTATTGTCCATATTGATGTAGTTGGGATCAGTCATTTACAAGAGAATATTAATGTACCATATACAGACATAAGTAAGGAAGAGGTTTTGGGGAGTTTTCTTAACTGATGAGACAATGAGCCCCATAATCTAACAGCATATGTTCTCTTTTCTCAGGTATGGTTTTGAGGGGACCCTACTCAGCATATACGGGTTTGATCGCAAGCCTCTCCATTGCTCTGAACCATACTGTCACTACAAATCTCCCAAAAAATTCCTAGAAGAGATGGATATAGCGGGAGCAGAGTTTTGGGTTGATTTTGTGGTGTTGTTATCATTCTTCATTGCATTACGGACAATAGGCTACTTTGTTTTGCGCTGGAAACTTAAGGCCGAACGCTAGAGAACTCTAGGCCAGATGCTACTGAATTCAAGGCAGAATGTTTGCATGACTGTTTATTTCTTGAATGCTTGTTTACAACAACTGCGCATGATTTAGTGATATTCTCGTGCGTACGACTATTTCAGGAAATCATTAAAAACATTTTCAGCGTCAAGTCTACTAGCGTTTAAGATTCCATGCTTTTAGGGGGCATTCTGGAGGCTCCATGCATATTAGTAATTCAGTTTTGCACACTTTAAGGGAAACTTATTAAAGACATTTGCAGCATCAGCGTGTCTGGAATATCTGGTGCCTGATTGTGACTAAATGTGCAAGATAAAACTCCAGAACAAATGTAGTCTTTCATTGTACAGCGTTCATGTTCATAAGTACTGGAGAATGCCACTGTATAGATTTTGTTGTATTGCCAGAATGGACATTGATGTATTAACGGTACAAGAGGAGTGTTGGTTACGGAAGCTGGAGATACATTTCTCAAGATGTGGCACATATTTGTAACTGAATCACTTTTGAAAGAAAAACATAAATGTATTGTGTTCCCCGAGTCTCATCATGCTTTTAAAAGTTACATAGAAATTGTTCTTTAAACATAATGGTGATTAATTTCAGTTTGCTGTCATTCCCTGGGGTGTAAAGGAAGTTCACAGTCTTCCAAAATAATGCTACAAGTGAGGAGTATGCCATTGATGAATTTGAAGTGTTCAGATTTGTGAGATGGTAAATATACTTAGAAAAGGAACCGATGAGTTGCAAATGGTGTGTTGGATTATTCTGTTGTTGATAAACTGCCACTGTTAAAAACAAACATTAAATCTTGGGCTGTTCAGCAGTTTACCCATATACTGAGGGTCATAGAGGAGTATTCTAGGTGGCTTTGGAGACTCTGTAACATGTCTTCCTCAGTGACTTTTTTCTGCTCATAACATCTTGGTATCCTTGTATGTTAGTGATGCACACTAGGTCAATATTAAAATGACAGTGGGCAAAATATGTCGTTAAGGGGGACATGGTACAAAGCTCCTGTGCTACCCAGAACACAGCCCACTATTCTTGTTGGCTTGGGAGGCTGTATACACATCTTCTTTAGTGATCTTTTTACATATTACATCATATTATTCTCTTGTAAATGTCATTTTTCAACATAAAAGTGTGTAAATAACATAGAAGATGGTAACTGGCCATATTAAAAATTAACTGACAAGCAGGAGGTGCTAAAGAGCCTCTGTAACAGATGAAATTATGACCCTGAATAGGAAATGTGGGAAGAATTACAGGTTTATCAGGTTGGCAGCATATATATGTTTGAGAGTACAGTATTATGTGGGTGTCTAAGTTCAAATTAATGGTTATTTATTGAAAGCATTATCAGTGGGAATGAAAAAGCCTTATACAGTACTGTACTGTATTACAGGGAGGTTAGCTAATAACATAATTGACTGCTTGTTAATAAGTGCACTTTTAGGTATTTAAATTATCAGTGCATGAATAAGCACAAACTGTTTTCTTAAAAGATTTAATCCAAAAGAGGAATGTTGGTACCAGTACGCAGCAAGTGGTGTAGAACAAGAGTGAGTCTTTACTGCATTTTTGCATACTTAAGGGCATTGAAAGCTTGCATATTTCTTGAATATATTTTTCTTTTTGAACACTAAATCTTTTCATTGCTCTCCACAGAAACTACAGCAAAGATTGAAGTAGGTTCTCTTTTCTGCATGTCTACATAACGTTTTGTGTTACTTAAGCATTTGGTTGTCAAATTTTAATGTAGTTTCATGTGTCTTTAATTTTGTAATAAACTGAAAGTAAAGCAGTTCAGCTACCTACTCTAATGCAAAGCTGCCAGCATTAAACCTCAGTTTCATTGCATACAGTTTTGACCCCTTATTGTCCTGTAACATATTTTCCTGTTGTGTTCTTGGTTCTGTAAGGTTATTTTATTAAACTTAAGAAGGGTGTCCGAGTAATGGCGTAATGAAGGCTGGATCTGACCCTTCCACTCCCAAAAGCCTATTATGAAAATGATTAACTCACCACTGTACTGAATAGGTTGATAAGCTGTAGATTTAACGGTATACTGTTGGATGGATTTTTGTCATAGCAACTCAGGATGGACTCTGGAGTCAGGCATCTGGCAATCAGTGAATTATACTACTTTTACTGTAAATACTACAAGGCCTACCATTATTATTTTTTTAGCATTACTGATTATGTGTATGGTGAGAAAGAGAAGCATAATTTCAAGAAACACCAATCAGTATTATTTTGATAAGGATAATTCATACAACTGTGGTGTAAATTATCCTTATTTTGACCCCTTCACTATGAGGATTATTTATTCCTGCTGTTTCTAGATTATTTTATTTGGCCTACGAAAGACTTTAAATACGGGGGGTTTGATGTAGCCTTCATTAACCTCCCTGCTTCTAACTGGAGGGGTTAGATATGGCATTCAGTAACCTCCTATCTCTCGGAGCATTTCTCACGTTACTAAAATCATCTGGTGGCAGCAGGAGTAAAGACATCATGGCATACTGGAGGGCTTTAGGAAGGTAATCAACAAGTTGTCCAGTAAGTCTTCATTATAACGCACACTCTTTTTTTTTGCTATTAAGTCACATTAAATTAAGGAAACATTTTGTTTTTTATTGTCACTTACAAACCTAATTGGCCAGTTTGCTCAGTTTACAGAATCAGTCATATATAAATGAAAGAATTGTACCACCATTTGGAAACAGTGTTTTTGGGGAGATAAAACAGTTTCGGCCTGACTTTGACCATCTTCAGGTACTTAAAACTTGATAATTTAGAACTCATTCCGTACTTATAATGAGGACTGTCTGTACTTGGAAGGTTAGGTGGTGGTGGTGGTGGTGTACAATAATGCTCATATGGCTCAAGGAAGTGTTGTTTCATATGATCCCTGAGTTGACTTTCCAGTGGATGGCTTGTCAAGCCACTTTGTATCAGTAAATTTAGGTTCTCTGTGTTTGGTCAGTCATTGTTGGGGTAACGACTTGCCCAAAGCACACAGAAAACTATTTCATTCACCCTTTCTTGAAGGGGTCTGTGTAGTTCCCTCATCCCCCCAATATCACTGCAGTCTTCATTCACCCCATTAGTTTGTCAGCCTTTCCCAGAGTTTAATTTAGTTTACACATATAGGTTTCTTTGAAGTACTTCATGATTCCCCACCCAGGTCACTGTAGTTTCTTAAATTAACCCTGAAGTTTTTATTTAGATTCAGCATTGTTTTAAATAAGTACACCCATATGTAGCCCATTGAGGTTCTTCATAGTTCCTCACCCAAGTCACTGGAGTTTTGTCACATTTCTCCTTAAAATTTTACACTGTTGTACAGATTCACTTTAACCCTTATGGTATGGACATGTTATACTGTATTTTACTCTTGCTACCACCAGATTACAGGTATTTTATTTAGCTTAGGAGAGCTGCATAGTAGTGAAGGGGCTAATGGACATTAATCTCTGCAGTTCAAAAACTCTCTAAAGCTGCATAAAATCATCTAGCAGCAGCACTACTGAACTAGAAATATATATTATTGTATTGAAAGGGTCAGGGTCTTGTTATATCTGCTCTGGTGTAAGTGACTTGGGTGCAGTGAGGGACTGCAGTTAGGCTAGGATGAGGCTGTGCAGAGGATCTTTGACTGTGGCTGCCCCATTTGAAATACTGTTAGTCCTCATTTAAAGTTGCCTGTTAAAGTTTTATTATTAAGTTGCTGATGAATTTACATATTCAAGTTGCACTTTGTGTATGTGTGTGTGTGTGTGTGTGTGTGTGTAATTCACCGGGTCGGTCAGGATCACTTGATGGTCGTGATCGTCAGCTTTTACCCTCCCAGAAGGGAGCTGAGAGCTCATATAGTCCGATCTAAGGGCAAGGCTATAACCTTCACACATGCACACACCTATCCCCTTGCTCAAGGGGGACAGTAACCACCGACTTCGTCAGTGAAACTTTTCGCAACCTGAGCGAGTGTGTGTGCGTGTGTGTGTGTGTGTGTGTGTGTGTGTGTGTGTAATTCACCGGGTCAGTCAGGATCACTTGATGGTCGTGATCGTCAGCTTTTGCCTTCCTGGAAGGGAGCTGAGAGCTCATATAGTCCAATCTAAGGGCAAGGCTGTGACCTTCACACACGCACACACCCGTCCCCTTGCTCAAGGGGGACAGTAACCACCCACTTCGTCAGTCAAACTTTTCGCAACCTGAGCGAGGCGCGAACTCCCGTCCACCAGTTGGCAAGCGAGAGCGTTACCACTGCACCAGCGTGTGTGTGTGTGTGTGTGTGTGTGTGTGTGTGTGTGTGTGTGTGTGTGCATGCGTGCGCAATTTTAACTCTTATTACAAAACAAAAGTTAGCATTTTGCTCTCATACATCCTAGAATTGAAGTGAGGACTGAGTAAACAGGAAAATGTGTTAGGTAGTATAGTGACACTGTAGTTTGCCTTTAACTTGCACAAAGTCCTCATCATATTTTGCCCTTTTTTGTTCTCTTTTGTTGTTAATTCCTTAGAAAATTACAGAAATAGTGCCACTCCTGAAAGCAGATTTGCCAGTTTCCCTTGGATTGCAGTATCAAACTTCAGTGCTAGTTTAAAGCACATACCTGACTCACAATGAGGACTGCTGGTATTTCAGTTTGCCTTTCAGACATACTTTAGGTCAGTCACATACAAGGCCAGATACCCCTGGAACCCACACCACAGCTCTGTCATGTAACTGCGATTGACTAGCAATTGAACAGTTTGGCTAGGCAGTTGACCATGTTCTCTCAACTGTTCTGGAAACACGAGAATTTTTGTAGCATCTTCAACTTTCTGTTGTGTATTATTTTAAGCTGATAAAAAGATATTTCCCTAACATTCCCAAAGATATGTATATAGTTAAGATAAGTTTATGATTTTATAAAACACTTCATCATGTAGGATAATGTGGCAATTATAGCTCCTGTGATTTATTATTATGGATATCATGGTAGTCATTGGAATTTCTCAGTATAATTTTATTATATTCAGAAAGCCAGTGTTTCATTCTTTAATTTAACGTGCCTTAATTGGCAATGGAAAACACATACGTATATATATAAGGTACTTAGTTATAATCTACGCTATACCTGTACAGTTAACACCTAAGAGCTCATGCACCAAGTTAGAAAACGTATTTATTGAGTACAGTAGATTGCAGATACTGTCAGCTTGGGGGTGTATAATTTACTGGAAGTTTTGTAGAGTATATTCTAAGGATGCCATAGTTTCAGAGGCTTGTCAGTGCAATTGTGTTTACAGTGCGACGTTCTCTTGCTCAGTCTGCCTTTTGATAGCATCTTTACCCCTTCACTACAGTGATGGCAATTTTTTAAATATTATTTTTCTTGCATATGCTAAGCAATTTATTCATAATAAGGAGCACCCATTGTGATGCGGTTAGAATCAGTTGCCAGTAACCCCTCATGATAATGGCTACTTTCTGCACTGTATTCTTGCTACTGCCAAATGGTTATATTTAGCGTAGGAATGAGCTCATGTAGTGAAAGGGTTAAGAGTGAATGTAGACTATAACTTGCCATTAGTGTACAGTTTGCTGTAGAGACAACTAAGAATAACTACAAATGAAAGTTTGGAAATAATCATGAATAAATTAGGATTTACAATTTGGACCTGCCTGTCAGACTTTAATGGACAGTATGGAATATGCTTCAAATTGACCTTCTGAATCTGGGCAGTGTCCTTGTAAGTTTCTTATTCTTGCTGCAGCCAAGTGATTTTACTCAGCTTGGGAAAGGCCATTATACTGAAAGGGTTCATGAAGGCTGTATCTAACCCCTCCATTTTGAAGAGTATCCTTAGCTGAGTAAAGTAATCAGGTAGCAGCAAAAATAAGCTAAAAACAATATCACCCATATTCATGGGGTTAAATCACAATGGGGGCATCTATAAAGTTTGACCAGATTTTATTTTCTAGAAGTTCACACATTTCTGTAACCTCTCCTTTCCCCTTTGTTTTTCTAGAAACTCAGTATCAGCTGATACATTGGACAGAACTAAGTTGGAGAGACTTTACCTAGTTTAAATAACTGCATTATACAGCACTGTATATCTGCATTATACTGTATATCCTTAAGTAATCATGACACACTTCTGGCATTTTCAAAGGACTGTTTGCACCTAATGTTAATTTTTAGTGTTTAGACTTTTTTTTTTTTTTTTTTTTTTTTTTTTTTTTTTATTGGAATGTGGCAAAAAGGGAATGTAACCTTTTTTGGCCATATGAGACATTTCATAGGCTTCTATTCTTATTATCTAAGGAGTCTTCCCTAACACCTCTTCACACATTTTTATTGTTATTTATGCCATGGTATTATCCCACTTTTTTTCATGCAAACTACAGTACATAGATATTAAAAGGCCTACAGTACATAACAAATGAAAAATGTAGAAATGACATTGGAACCTTGATTGTGATTTCTGTAGTTGCTTATTGTAGTCTGGGTGAATGTTTGGGTAATTTCCATGTTAGTCACAGTACAAGAGAATGATGTCATGCAATATATAGAAATAATTGGTAAGGTAGAGATGCTAGAGCCTTTCTGAACCATAAAGGAATGCAAGTCTGAAGTTGCATTCTTGTCAGTTAAGGAGGCTTGATAACATTTTATTTCTTACCTGTTTATTTCTGCATGTTTTATGTTAATACTCTCATGTTATAAATGCAATTTGTCAATAGCTATTAAAACTATATCAACAATTTCAAGTGTAATATGTACTGTAAAATATATCACCAAGAAAGAGGTGTATGCTGACAAGAATATGTGTTTGTGACATCTGTGTCCCTTAGATTGGTGGGGTCTGACTGCACTGTGCCTCTCTTGTGTAGATCTGTACATATGAGGTGAGGAAAAAAACACGACACAACATTCTCTGGGTCCATTTTATGTAGCTCTGTGACATAGGCAGCCAGTAAAGGGGATTTTTTAAAGTTAGCTAAATATCAGAGTTCTAAATTAGAGTAAGTGAAGAAGGCATTAAGATGGGGGTAAAACATGGTACTGTATTTCTGAACTTCTGGTTGAATAGCAAAAAAGAAAAAAAAATGTTAACCTAGCTATAATATGAATATTCAGGATTACGTATTTTTAGACTATTCTTGTACAACCTCCAGACAATTTTATTTAGTTTAGGAGAGCCTTGTTGAACTAGGAGGTTTAGCTATAACTTTTCACTAACCCCTTCACTATGAAAGGTCTCCCATATGATGAATATAATAATCTGGAGGTAGCAAGAATAAACCAACAGAATATGTTGCCTGGTTCAAGGGGTTAACAGCATTCCAGTTGTGTATTATGTGTTTTCATTTGTGTTCATGGGCGCCAGTCACAGCATAATCTCCATGGTATTGTATATAGATTAGCATGTGCCTTTTTATATTCCCTATTTACCATTTCAGCTACTTGCTGGCATGATTTTGGAGTAATGGTATGGTAGAAGTTCATTTATCTCCACATCTTTATTTTACAGTGCTGGAAGTTGTTCAGATAGAAGAATTATACCCACAAATGGAAGCGTTACTGTATAGTCATTCTTCCATGTCTCCACCTTCCAGATTGCTTAAGGTTTGGATTAGAAATTTTCTTTTGATTAGCTTTCATCTCCCCCCTCTTTTTTTAATGAACAAGTAAATATATAAAGTGCTTGATATTAAAGAAAAGTAATTTCTGTGGCAAAATAAGTATAATGCAGATAAAATTTTGATACTCTGTAAGTAGTGTAAGTCATGTTACCTTTGAATAAACAGGCATCAGGATAATCAGTTTCCACCTTACCAACTTCTGTATCAGCACTAATGAATGGTTGGAGACAAAAATTTGCCAAACATTTCATCTCTTCTACTAGTGATATTCCTCTGAAAAAGGTTTGGCACATTTTTCTTCTTGTGATGCAATAGGGAGGAAAATGATAGACATTCCCAAAGTGTGAGGTAGATGCAGTGGAGTGGTAGGCTAACTTTTGTCCATGACAGTACTTTTTGCTTGGGACTGATAGTTTAAAATGCTCATAATCTATCATTGCTTGTATGGTGAAAAAAATTTGGTGTCTGATTATTTCCACCGTGAGTAATAGCATGCCATACAATTTCAGATGTCAAAAATATCAGTTCCAAATGCTGCTTAAATATTCACAGTACAGTACTAAGGTTTATAAAAATTTCTTGTATGTCTTCCTGTAAGTTTTAGGCACTGTAGTAAAGTTTGCCTCAGCCCGTACAGCAAGAGGATGTTGGATTTATTTTGTTCTTGGTGTTACTGGACAATTTTATTCATCAAAGGAGGGCCATATAGCAGTGAAGGGGTTAATGATGGTTATATTTCACCCCAGCAGTTGGAGAAGCTTCTAAGCTGAATAATAATGTTTGGAGATTGCAATAATAAAATGAAAAACTGTCATTGTCTTGAAGAGGTTAGTTAAGAGTGCATGATATTTCTCATGCTTCTTTCAGCAGCGTGGGGTAATATATCACCAAAAATCATTTGTTTTGCATAAAACATAAATTTAAGAGATTAATATCCATGCAGTACAGAACTGGGCTGTTAATACAGTATTTTGAAAGCTACAGTAATCATATTTGAACAAAATCAGAATCTGTACTGACATTTTAATTTGTCAGCTGATAAACAAAGGAGTATCTTTGAAATCCTATGCTGGGTTCAGTATCAGTTGCATATTAAAACTGCAACTAGTAGCCATTCGACTTAACTGCTATCTCCTAAGTTGTGTTGGTAAAAAAAAAAAAAAAAAAAAAAAAATTGTCTTTAGTCCTTAAACAATGTTTCTTCCTCCCCCCCCCCCACCACCGACAAGAATATAACTTGCTGACTTAATCAGGACAAAAAGGTAATTCTGATACTTTGAATAGTTTAAATCAGTATCAGAATCCATGCCAAACAGCATATTAAGCCATATGCTGTACATATAGTAAGGTTTGAAATCTGATTTTTGGCCAACAGGTTGGACATCAGCTTATACCAGCAGTAGTTTAAGGGTTAACTGGGATGTTTTGCCTGCTGATTAATGAAACACTGCATATATAGGAAGTATTGTACCATAATCTAGGGTAATATTTTACAATCATCAGATATCTATCATTGCCTTTTCTGATACAGTATTGATGAGATTTCTGTAATAGTGTAAATTTACAACAACAATATAAATGCATAATACAGACAATTATAATTGTTAATATTTACTTCTAGGTTTCATTTAGTCATTCTGTTAATAACAGATAACTAAGTGACAGTATAATCACATTGGTACAGTGACACCTTTCTTAGTCTGTTCATGCCACCTTCATATTGGCTATTTTTACTCACTTCAGGAGAGACTTTTCATACTGGATGGTTTAGATATAGCTAATATTGATGCCTTCAGTAGGAGAGGTCTTATCCAAGTTTAATAAAAGTGCAGTATATAAAAGAGGGAAGAATATACTAATAAAAGATGTCCTAAAACTGAATGGGGTTAAATGCATAATGCAAGTAAATTATAGCACATGTATTCAGATATTATATGATTCTAGAGGAGTGAAGGAAGGAATATTGGAGTATCAGAATAAAGGATCTTGACTATATTAATGTTTTCCATGTGTTCAGAATGCTAGCAAACTTGGATCACAGTTTAATTACATATCCTATGTTAAGTGCCAGTACCTTTATCTGCCAACTGTACATACGACTACATTAGCCTTAGTTCCCCAGGCTTTACCTCAGCTGTGTATGTATTAAGTGCAAATTAGTTCTCCTGTATGGACCAATATTGTTTCTGGAAGTTTGGTGTTTGTCCATCACTACTGTAAATATTGTACAAGTCTGGTATGGCAGCAGTTATTTTTTAATAGTTGTATCATAATTGTACACTCAGCTGCTTCATTGCATTTTATCAATCATTAAGAAATACAAGAGAAATTAAATAAAAGAAATTATCACAATCGGTGACTTTGATTTATAACATTTGCTCTTTCTGGACATGAGAAATCATATAGGAAAGATATTTGGCTTGAATAATTGTTTGGCGCATTTCATTGGCTATACTGCTGGTAGTTTTCCCACTTTTACTTTTTCTTGTTTCTGGATTCCCACCTTACTCAGGGTCCAAGAAAGAGGGTCTTAATGTACCTGAAACATCACGGTTAGGGTCCAAAGTGGACCCCAAAAGCTATCCAGGAACTTAAATCTCAAATGTTCTTCAGTACCTACTATTTCACAGGGGTGATTTTGTGTGGTAAAAATTGTGATTACGGATAAACTCCTCTCATAACCCAGATTTCTTTTATCACGAACAGGAGATATAGAAATAATATGCACTCCTTTCCTTGTCCCTCTTGCATTAATAAACGAGCAATTAGAGATTGCAAACATCCGCTAGGGCTGAACAATCCCCAACTTCTCAACACCCCTGCAAAAGATTCACCCTATATTTTTCTTTTTCATGCAGCAGGAACCATTTAAAACACACGTCATCACATTTTATTTGAAATTTTATTTCACAAACACTTATCTAGTGAACATAAAAGCAAAAATGTTGAAATTGCCACTATCTCGCAATGGTAAAGAATCCAACTAAAAATTGCTGGAACCGGATCACCACCAAAGTCTAATGGATTGTTCCTTGGGCCCCACCCTACCCCTCTAAAAAAAAAAAAAAAAAAAAAAAAAAAAATTTGAGTAATCCTGCTAACAGACAAATTAACTCCGACAAAAACATAACCTCCTTGACGGAGGTAACAACAAATCGTGATATATCTCCTCTCAGCCAAAATTTATAAATGAAAAAAACAAGATACGGCACATGGGAAGATTCAACGCTTTTACGTTTCGATTTTGAAGGCTACAACATGCCGGCATGCGTCGGCCTTGGTCATCTAATGGCGGCTGTCCATGCTGCTCAATCTCTGGCAGATTCCCTGCTTGGTCCTTTATCCCTGAGGTCACAATGATCTCGTCCCAGATCTTTTTCTACCTCTCGCTGCCCTACCCCCAAGATTAGCACTTTTCTCTATCTGCACCCAATTTGCCTTTCTGCAAAATAACAATAATAGTTTGACGGGAAATGTTTATGAATCCTTCCCTAGGTCGTGATGGAGGTAAATTAAGATTTTTTGTTGTAGTACTGTATTTTAGCATATATGTGAGAGGCAAGGATGAGTTTTTCTTGGGCGAGCTGGCTGGTTTGAATTCGCGCCTGTACTCAAATAACAGCTTAACACATTCATAATTCTACCGTTCATACCCTTGTATATTACTTTGTCCGTTTTAATATATTCTACTACATATAGATTCGATGTACAAATTTATTATTTGGATTTTATAGATTATAAAACATATTGGATCTCGTATTGACTTCTGCGCATGTGCAGATTGACAGACGAACGTCACTGAGAGGAGGAAGGACGAAGAAAAAATGGTGGCTAGGTAGTATTGTGGCTTGTACGGTTTTTCTTAAATTTTACCTCCTAAAAGAAGGTGACGGTTGACTTAGACTTCGTGGCAGCCCACGAGAATTTACTGAAGTCCGGCGAATGCCTAATCTGCCAAAATACCGTCTGAGTTTATTCTGCAGGACATACCAAAAGGACACCATGGGAGGTCTTGACCACTACCAAGGATACACCTCGCTAAAACTGGTATTTTGTAAGATTTCCTTGCGGTAAATTGAGTTTTATGAATATATGCTTACTGACGTTTAGTAATAAGGTACTGTGGTAAGTCATTAAGAGGGGTCGTAGACTAAGCCTTAAGAAGGACGACATTTGACAGGCTTTTGACAGCTCTTGGATTTAAATACAACTGTGAAATTCCTTCCTTCGCTTGATGTCAATCGGTAATTTTGAATATTTGCATAGACTAGGGTAATTAGCTGGAGTATATGTATAATATTCGTTATTTAGGAATGGAAACCCTGTTTTGATTTGAGCATTGTGCAACAGCAGCAGTAACCCCAGTAGCTGAGATTATATGCTTTAATTTTGCAACCATTTTGACAGGCTCAGAAGATCAGAGATTTCTAGGAGCGAAGATAAATTTCACAGAATAATGAGCACTGAATGGAGACCTATGGGTTTTTGTGGCGTGTTTGGTGTTAAAAAAAAAATAAATAAAAAAATGCAGGAGAGCTCCCATGTGTAAAATTAGTTGTATTTTCTTGTCAATAAACTAAGGTATTTATCATTGTGACAGCTTTTTAAAAGTTGTGGAAAGGCATAATTTTGAAGATATCGACTATAAAACCACCAGTTTTACTTGCAAACTGTGGCATACAATCACCCACCGTGTTGGACTTTTAGGTTGATTCAACTCTAAAATCAGTCCGTCACTAATCGTATGTCCCTACAAACCTAGTGCGATCTGACAACACAGCTTCATAACCTAACCCAATTCAAGCAAACCTAACAGTGTAACAACCTGAACAGTTTGGGGATGAATGAGTTTTGGGTCCGAATAAAGCCATTGCCCTCTGTAGAATGCCACTGCCAACATCAGCCAACCTAATATTCTTGCTGTTAACTTTTTTTTTTTTTTTTTTTTTTTTTTAAAACAGAATTTGGGCAACGTGCATGAGTTATTCAGTCTTTAGTAAAGAATTATAATTATGCATAATCTGGGTGTCATAAATTTACAGTTATACAATATAATCGTTCATAAACTTTTCATCATTTGTTAATGGAAGCTGTCCTGCAATTTGTAAAAAAAAGAAAAAAAAAAAAATGTAGCTACTGGAGTTATGACCAATCTGCCTCTTCTTACCCTCCTGAAGGGAATTGATGAGGACCCCTGACTGCAACAGTGCACCTACGGTACATGTCTGACATCCATAAATTTGGGCAGCTCTCCTGTATCTGACCTGAGGCCCAATCAGTTTGTATCAAAAGGGCATTTGGCTGTTTAGGGTACATCCCTCTAAACCACAAGATGATGTGTGTGTGTGTGTGTGTGTGACAACCAAAACTGGGAAAGATTTAAGTGAAACTTGGCAGGATGGTTGCAGCTGGGTCATAGGTGGGCTTATTTCAGTTCATGATGGTTGTAATTTTCTATAGGACATTTTGACCCCTAGTTGTTCCCATTTATGTTACATTACACGGAATGGATTATGGATTTTCCTGTGTGTCTGCAGGAACAGCCCCATAAGGCTGCAAAGCTCGTGTGGAGGTATGAATCTCTGTATCAGGCTTTTTTGTGTCAGGCTGACTTGATTTTTGTTGCATATTTTTATTGCTGACTTGAAGACTATTCTTCTGTGAACCACACTGGGCAGAAGCAGTGGTGAAACTGCAGGAGAGCTTCCATGCATAGAATTCATAATTGTACTGTATATAGTACAGTATTATCTTTTCTCAAACCGTCACATAGTTATCACTGTGACAGCTTTAAAAAATTGCAGAAAGATAATTTATAAAATATCAGCAATTCCACCTCATCAGTTTTGCATACATACCATGGCAAGTAGTCACCTGCCATATCAGACTTTCTGGGTGATTCAGCTCCGAGGTGAATCAGTCACAAATCATTTCTCGTTACTAACCTAACCTAATTCAGCCTAACCCAATTTGGTAACCCTTAAGGAGACAAAGGACCATCTTTTTTTGCTTTTTGTTATTATAGGCTGCTCATGGGATTCTAATATCTTCTGATTTTTTTTTTTTTTTTTTTTTGATAAGCTCTTAAAAAGTGGTGTTTGTTTGGGATCCCTAAAGGCACCCAAGGCAGACAGGTGCCATTTTATTATGCGTGAAGGCAGAAGGACTCCATCATAGAATGCCATTTTTGTATGAAATTACCCTTATGGGTGCCCGTTTACCCAAACCTAATCAAAATTTTGTAATTTTACCAAACCTTAATTATCCTAACCTAACCTAACCTATTCTGTTTTATGCTAATCTAACCTGTAATGCTGGGTAGAATTAGGCTCGACTTCTCGTACCTATTTCACCCAACGTGGAGCGGGGTCCTCTTTCGAGACCGGAGCTAGTGCAATAAAGAGAGGCAGGACATAAAAACCATCGGCAACACCATACACGTATATTACCACAGTCAGACACAGGACACTTCAGCAGATATTACAACACAATATAGAACAATACAAAACTTTATCTAAGATATGTGTATCTCGCAGGATACTGGCTTTCTAGATACTAATGACAATACAACAAATCTTAGTACTAGGAGTGCAGTAAATACAGGTGCGCGCGGAGCGCGTAAGGGGGGAGGGGGGTTTATGATCCCTAGGAGGAGGTAGGGGAGACGCGGAGAGTGACTTAAAACGGCGAGGAGAAAGTTATGGTAATATTGGAGGATGCCCGATATTAACAAGGGAGTTTAGGTGTTTTCTGTTGGCGAAGATTCCTTGACAAATAACTCTGATTCTTACTTTGGCTTTAAGAGCGTGAGCGAGGAATGGAGAGGGTTTTTAGGAGTAGCGTGCGGAGGGAGGGAATATCGTTAATACTCCCTTTCTTGATATTTAGGGTGGGAACATGTTTCTGTAGGCACAGGCTTATTAATTACACATCTTCTAAGTATGATATGTAGACTCTCGCTTCACAACGCGTAACAAAGTCGGAATACTCGTAAATACTATTTCACAATATTACTTACAGTGCTCGTCAGAAGTATGGGGCGCCCTGCGTCCCTCCTGAGAAACAAACCTTTCAACATTGAAAAAACATATAAATAATGCATTTTATTTACCTTTAGTGCTTCGTAGGGTAGCCTTTACGTTTCTTCACGGACCTGAGACGTCTTGGAAGTGAAAGGGCGAGGCTCCTGAGGTGCTGGAGGGGTATTTTGTCCCAGGAGTCACGAATGGCGGCTTCCAGCTTAGGCAGAGAGCTCACGTCCTTCCCTTGGAGACTCTTCTTTACGAGGTACCAGAGGTTTTCAATCGGGTTGAGGTCTGGGCTATTTCCTGGCCAGTCTGTCATGAATGATACCTCGCAGTCACGAAGCCAATTGGTGACCGATTTGGCCTTGTGAGCAGGTGCACCGTCCTGCTGAAACACTCGTGCACCTGTTAGCTCAAAGGAGTCTGGTAAATGATCACACAGAAGCTCCAGGTAAACATCCTGATTCACTCTGAGGTTCTTGGGAAGTACAACAAGCTTCCCCAAACCCTTCCCTGAAAAACAACCCCATACCATGAGTGAATCAGGATGTTTAACTGTGCTTTCTACATACCGTGGGTCAAGTGGGTCACTACCTTTGCATGCTCCTCTGTTACAGGTAACACTAAACGTTGCCTCATCAGACCACAACACTGACAACCATTGCTCCTCACCCCAATTTAGATATTTATTAGCAAAGGCAAGCCTACGAATTCTCTGGCTGCTAGAGAGAAGAGGCTTTTTCACAGGCCTGTGACTTGTGTAACCAAGCTCATGCACCCTACGAGACACTGTTCTCACTGACACCTCACCAAACACTTCCGGGTTGCTCTCCTTAATTTTCCTTGCACTCACACAAGGATTAAACTCCACTGCACGTTTTAAAACATTAACAGACCTTGGGGAAGTTTTCCTAGGCCTACCAGACCTCGGTTTCTTTGTGGGAACTTCACCACTGTTTTCCTCCCGAAACCGCGCACACCAACGACGCACTGTCGATCGTGCCACACCAACCAATTCACTAATTTCCTTTGTCTGGTGGCCTGCCTCCTTTAGAGCAATGATCTGGGATATGATTTCACTCGATAGTTCACGGGTAGGTGCCATAACAAAGTTTTGAAGGCCAAAACACTGCGGGACACTCGGTAAAAAATGGCGCAATTTGAGAGGGACACTCGGCGGAGTTCCTCTCTCTCAGGCAGCCCGTGGGCGACTGAGGCGGGAACCAACCAGCGCGTCAGAAGGCCTCAGGCTACCGTGACGTCATGCTCGGAGCTAAAACTTGTGGCTCAATTCTTACCCCCAAAAATGGGTGATTCTTTTTGGGCCATAAGTATTGCGCGCCCAGCGGACAACGCTGAATACTTCTGACGAGCACTGTAGAGACTAGCCAATAGAACTCCAATAATATTTTAGTCTTTCTTCTGGTTCTGGAGATATGTCTTTAGAAAGATTCGGGGTGACACTCGCACGTATTTTCACTTTAGATCTTAATCCACATTCTCGTCCTTCAACTGGATATTGTGTTCTGATTTACCCCAATAGATATTACATAAATTCACTGCACAATACTTATTCTAAGAGAGAGGGAGTCACACTTAACCTACTTCACGATTGTTACAGGGTCACCCGTATTTTCTCATGGAGAGAAACAAGGACACGTCATCGGTGATCCGGTCGGACTGAGGGCGTCGTCAAGGCGGGGCGAGTCGAGAGGACACAGGGCGGCTCGCGAGGGCGTCCTCTCGCGTCCGGTGGCTTCCGGACTGGGCTCCGGCGTAAGGCCTGTAGGACTGGGGCCGAAGAGATCCAGGAACCTCTGGGTCAGGTCCCGGCGTTGTGGGGGCGTGGTGAGGTCTTGCCCGGGTGTCCTAGGGAGGGCCGGGAGAGGCGACAGACTGCAGTCTCCCACGACCAGAGGCGCCGTCAGGGGAGGGCTGCGGCAGCGACTGTCACTGGGGCCTGACAGGTGTGTCTGCTCGAGGGCCAAGCGTAGGGAACAGAGACCGGGGGAAGCAGGGAGGTCTGTCTGGGATATTCTGGAACGAGACCCCTGGAGTTCAGTCTCCGGTTGTGGAGACGTCCCTCTCCTAACTACGCCCTGGGAGCGACCATCGATCGTCTCTACCTGGACACTGGGGGAGCGACCATTGATCGTCTCTACCTGGACACTGTGGGAGCGACCATTGATCGTCTCAACCGGAACCCTAAGGGAGCGACCATTGATCGTCTCTACCTGAACACTACGGGAGCGACCATTGATCGTCTCGACCGAATCACTGTGGGAGCGACCACAGATCGTCTCTGCCAGAGGGGCGCTGCCTGCCGTACTATTTCTGACTCCACCCCTAGCTAACTCAGTGATTCCGCCACGCGAAGGTAGTGTCTTTCGCCTACGGTGGCGGCGGCGTGGTGGCTGAATGTCACAGGGGCGCACGGCCCGGGCTGACATGCGTCGTTGTTGCCCGGAGTGGTGGTGGCTGGTGGCGGCTACCCCGTGGGGTCCGAGTGGGGGTGTCGGCATTCTTGTGGGCGAACTCTGTTGTTCCTGGTTCGCCCTGTCGTCGGGGATACTACGGTATTCTCCGGGAGTTCCTTCGGGAGTACTGTAAATGCGTCTGTTAATGCCACGCATTTCACCACCCTGTTCTTGTAAAAAGTCACGTCCCTGTGGCTGGAGGTGGAACGCTAGAGTGTTGGGGGTGGTGTAAACGGGCTGGAGGTGTCGGAGTGTGTTCTGCCAGGCGACAGTGTAGGAATTTTCCTCCTGTGCTTGGTCATAGGTGAGGAAGAGGGCGGAGGGGGCGGTGGTCGACTGGAGGATGTTTAACAGGTGGTGTGGCCTGCGGAGTCGGTGGTTCCTGTTTAGGGTAGGGGCCCATACGGCTCGCTTGATCCTCATGTTGCTTGGTATGGCTGTCAGTGTGGTTGGAGGCTGAATGCTGGACAGTGTGGGTGAAGGCCGGGTTTTGTGTCGTGGTAATGCGGCGTTGAGTCTCTGGGGAGTACAGGTAGAGGGGATTTGGGCCTGATGTAGCTTGACGGTGTGTGTGTATCGGGTGGGTGGGCATAAGAGTCGGCCGGAGGGGGTGGTGGTGGTGGTTCTGAGGGTGGGTGTGGGTGGGGAAGCAGGCGTGCGGGGTGGGCGGGGTCGGTTAGCGCGGGCCGTCGCGCGTGTTGGGGATGCGGAAGAAGGTGAGAACGTCGGAGTGGGCGTGCGTAGGTGTGGAGGGGAGAGGGCGGTGGTAGTGGGTTGTCCTGCGGGGGTGGCGGGGTAGGCGGGGCACATGGGCTTGGGTGGAAAGGGTGAGGCGACGGAGTGAAGGGGTGAGGGTGAACGAGGCGTGGCGGGTGAGATGTCAGGTGTGGTGCAGGGGGTGGTGAAGGCGGTGGAGGCTGAGGTGGTAGGGGAGGTGGAGGGGGAAGGCGAGGAGGAACCATCGCACTCGTATGTGGAAGTGACAGGCGGTGCGGGAGCAGGGGGGGGTTGGGGTTGTGAGGTCGGTAGTGGTGGTGAGGTGGCAGGAGAGTTGGCTTGGAGGGTAGGTGGCGAGGAGGGAGTGCGATCTTGTGGTGCCATCCCGGTGTTTGGTGGTGGAGTGGTCTGGGCGGTAGCAGGGCTCTGTGCTAGTGGTGTGGGGTGGGCGGTGGGTATGAAGCTAGGGGATGGTGCGGGTGTGGGGGCGATGGCGGACGGTGTGCGGTGCTGAACCCGTGGTGGCCTGGCAGGGGCTGTGGAGTGGGATGTGGCAGGTGGGGTGTGCCGTCGGAGCCGAGGAAAGGTGGGGTGAAGTGTAGGGGGAGAGAGAGACGGTGGTGGTGGGGAGATGCGGTCTCGCGGGGTTGTTTGAATGCTCGGGGATGAGGAGGAGGGTGTGATAGGGAAGGTGAATGAGTTAACCTTGTGGGCGGGGAAAGCGAACGGTGGTGAAGTGATGGCGGTGGGTGGCGCGGGGTGGGAGGTGGAAGGCAGTAGACGGGGGGAGGTGGTTTTAGGAAGTAGGTTAGGGGAAGATGTGGAGAGGGTCCTAGGAGGCCTGTGAAGAGGGAGGCCGGTTTTGTGTTGTGGGAGTATAGTGGTGTGTGGGGTGGGAAGGTTAGAACTAGGGGCAGGAATAGGGGAAGGTAGAACAGAAGAGATAGTGAGAGGGGGGAAAAGGAAAGATAACGTTCTCCCCTGTCGTAGACTGGGGGAGAGGTGAGGTGGCCCCCGCCATTACGGTGGGATGCGGGGGCAGGGGGGCGTTTTTTGTTTTTCCCTTTTTGTTTTTTCTTCCCCTGGGGGCTTAGGGGAATTTGCGTATGGTGGGGAGGTTTGTAAGTGCCCTCGTGTCATTTGGCTGCACTGGGCAGCTTCTAGCTGCTCACGGATGTCATGGATCGGACATCCGTGGTAGCATGGAGAAAATTCCCACGGGTTGATGGTGATGAGGTTAACGGGGAATTGATTTATTTCGCCGATGCGTTGAGGGGTGGCATGGACAGCTAAAAGGCGCCTCATTAAACTGATATCTCTATCCATGTCTCCTGTTGGATCATGGATAGTGAAGTGTTGTCTTACAACACTTGGGAGTACTCTGAGCAGAGTATTAAATGTATGCTGATCCCGGGTTTCTTCATCTGCCTCCGGGTAGGCAGCCGTAACCAGGCGTCTTGCCTGTAACAGGGTATTATCTAAATCCCCGTCATATGCAAAACTATCCAATTTGGATAGAGCCACCACTTTCCCTAATGATGGGGTGATGGCTTGGACAGCGAACTTGGTAAAGTTCTGCCAGGTGAGTTCTGGGACGATTTTTGGTGCAATATTTGCTGCGGCTTTACCCAGTAGTGGTAGTGTGACTGCAATTTTTTGTTGGTCATTTTCAAAGCCAATATCTAGTAAGGGTTTAATTATTGCAAGATATGTGTGTATGTCATACTGGTCAGGGTCAAACTTGGGTAGCTGAACGTGCGGTTTAGTTGCCATTTTTCCAAAAATTTCCTGCTTACCTCTCTTCTACGCTCGGATCTAGAACCACCGCTGGCCACCAGTGTAATGCTGGGTAGAATTAGGCTCGACTTCTCGTACCTATTTCACCCAACGTGGAGCGGGGTCCTCTTTCGAGACCGGAGCTAGTGCAATAAAGAGAGGCAGGACATAAAAACCATCGGCAACACCATACACGTATATTACCACAGTCAGACACAGGACACTTCAGCAGATATTACAACACAATATAGAACAATACAAAAACCTTATCTAAGATATGTGTATCTCGCAGGATACTGGCTTTCTAGATACTAATGACAGTACAACAAATCTTAGTACTAGGAGTGCAGTAAATACAAGTGCGCGCGGAGCACGTAAGGGGGGAGGGGGGTTTATGATCCCTAGGAGGAGGTAGGGGAGACGCGGAGAGTGACTTAAAACGGCGAGGAGAAAGTTATGGTAATATTGGAGGATGCCCGATATTAACAAGGGAGTTTAAGTGTTTTCTGTTGGCGAAGATTCCTTGACAAATAACTCTGATTCTTACTTTGGCTTTAAGAGCGTGAGCGAGGAATGGAGAGGGTTTTTAGGAGTAGCGTGCGGAGGGAGGGAATATCGTTAATACTCCCTTTCTTGATATTTAGTGGGAACATGTTTCTGTAGGCACAGGCTTATTAATTACACATCTTCTAAGTATGATATGTAGACTCTCGCTTCACAACGCGTAACAAAGTCGGAATACTCGTAAATACTATTTCACAATATTACTTAGAGACTAGCCAATAGAACTCCGATAATATTTTAGTTTTTCTTCTGGTTCTGGAGATATGTCTTTAGAAAGATTCGGGGTGACACTCGCACGTATTTTCACTTTAGATCTTAATCCACATTCTCGTCCTTCAACTGGATATTGTGTTCTGATTTACCCCAATAGATATTACATAAATTCACTGCACAATACTTATTCTAAGAGAGAGGGAGTCACACTTAACCTACTTCACGATTGTTACAGGGTCACCCGTATTTTCTCATGGAGAGAAACAAGGACACGTCATCGGTGATCCGGTCGGACTGAGGGCGTCATCAAGGCGGGGCGAGTCGAGAGGACATGGGGCGGCTCGCGAGGGCGTCCTCTCGCGTCCGGTGGCTTCTGGACTGGGCTCCGGCGTAAGGCCTGTAGGACTGGGGCCGAAGAGATCCAGGAACCTCTGGGTCAGGTCTCGGCGTCGTGGGGGCGTGGTGAGGTCTCGCCCGGGTGTCCTAGGGAGGGCTGGGAGAGGCGACAGACTGCGGTCTCCCACGACCAGAGGCACCGTCAGGGGAGGGCTGCAGCAGCGACTGTCACTGGGGCCTGACAGGTGTGTCTGCTCGAGGGCCAAGCGTAGGGAACAGAGACCGGGGAAAGCAGGGAGGTCTGTCTGGGATATTCTGGAACAAGACCCCTGGAGTTCAGTCTCCGGTTGTGGAGACGTCCCTCTCCTAACTACGCCCTGGGAGCGACCATCGATCGTCTCTACCTGGACACTGGGGGAGCGACCATTGATCGTCTCTACCCGAACACTGTGGGAGCGACCATTGATCGTCTCGACCAGAGCACTAAGGGAGCAACCATTGATCGCCTCTACCTGGGCACTGGGGGAGCGACCATTGATTGTCTCTACCCGAGCACTGTGGGAGCGACCATTGATCGTCTCGACCGGAGGACTAAGGGAGCGACCATTGATCGTCTCTACCTGGACACTGGGGGAGCGACCATCGATCGTCTCTACCCGAACACTGTGGGAGCGACCATTGATCGTCTCGACCGGAGGACTAAGGGAGCGACCATTGATCGTCTCTACCTGGACACTGGGGGAGCGACCATTGATCGTCTCTACCCGAACACTGTGGGAGCGACCATTGATCGTCTCGACCGGAGCGCTAAGGGAGCGACCATTGATCGTCTCTACCTGAACATTGTGGGAGCGACCATTGATCGTCTCAACCGGAACCCTAAGGGAGTGACCATTGATCTTCTCTACCTGGACACTGTGGGAGCGACCATTGATCGTCTCAACCGGAACCCTAAGGGAGCGACCGTTGATCGTCTCAACCTGGACACTGTGGGAGCGACCATTGATCGTCTCAACCGGAACCCTAAGGGAGCGACCATTGATCGTCTCTACCTGAACACTACGGGAGCGACCATTGATTGTCTCGACCGAATCACTGTGGGAGCGACCATAGATCGTCTCTACCAGAGGGGCGCTGCCTGCCGTACTATTTCTGACTCCACCCCTAGCTAACTCAGTGATTCCGCCACGCGAAGGTAGTGTCTTTCGCCTACGGTGGTGGCGGCGTGGTGGCTGAATGTCACAGGGGCGCGCGGCCCGGGCTGACATGCGTCGTTGTTGCCCTGAGTGGTGGTGGCTGGTGGCAGCTACCCCGTGGGGTCCGAGTGGGGGTGTCGGCATTCTTGTGGGCGAACTCTGTTGTTCCTGGTTCGCCCTGTCGTCGGGGATACTACGGTATTCTCCGGGAGGTCCTTCGGGAGTACTGTAAATGCGTCTGTTAAAGCCACGCATTTCATAACCAAACATCGTATCCTAACCTAACATATCACTTATGTAATCATATTTCCTAGTATATTGATGGATCCTCCTCTTATCCCCCAAAGACCGCAAATCTCCCTGTACCCCTATCCCCAGATCCGCAAATAGGGCCCAGATTTTGAACTTTCACCAATGTACGATTTTTTTCTAACAGGTTTGAAGAGCTTGAATTTACACACCTGTAAATGTACGTTTCACTCTCATATTACAGCAATATCGACCATCAGTGAATGTAAAAAATTGGTACCCCTTTTCTGTAGAGAAAAAAAAATTGCACCAAAGCAAAGTTTGGTCTTATAGATTTGAAGAGCTTGATTTTACACACCAGAATATGTATATTTCATTCATATAGCTAATGGTTATTGCACCGTCGACTGAAAAAAAAAAAAAAAAAAAAAAAAAAGTCACTCCACTATGAGCGAGAATGGGACGCCCATGAGAAATAAGGGAATAAGGACGTGGAGGGAGTATGGGGGGGGCATCAGGATAGGAGGAAAGGGAGGGAATATGTCTGCCACACACACCCAATAGAATATGGTCTAGAGGGGCAGTGGGGGGTAGTTTGGGTGGGAGGGGACAGAGAAGGCAGGATCCAATGGGGTAAAGGGAGCTGGAGAGATGGCCTGGGGAAGGAGGGGTCCACACACCCAGGGAGGGGGCCAGATCATGCCTTCCACCACTTGATCTCTTAGTTCCCTTTGGCCAGGTCCCATTTTCGTCATAAAAGAGGCGGTGCTACCGTTGCCAGTGGACGTCCAAACTTGCCCCCGCGGGAGGGTTATGGAGGTCCACGGGAGGAAAGCCGCCTGACCCATTCGTGGACGTCCACGACTTGGTGGTCTCCTTCTTCTCTATGGAGTTTACACGTAGTGTGTGTCCTCTGCTATCTTGAACTCTGTAGTCAGTTGAGGTGATATATCATGATTAATTCAAAGCCGTCAGTAAACTTTGTACTTTTGATATTTCTGTTTGTCACAGAAACTTTTCATATATACCAAAATGTGGTAAATATGATGGAATGTGGATTGATTGTTTCCAAGAGAGGCCCGCGCGTGTTCGAAAGGCATACTCGGGAAGAAAGCACTACCGTGCAGATTTCTATACTGGCTGCTTTCTTCACTCCGTGGGAGCCATTCTCTCATCCACAATGCCCTCCTCCTCCCCCTCCTTTGTCTTCTTGCAGAGGCTTCTTCCTCATCCTGCAGGGTTAGGACTGCAGCACCCATTGCAAAAGTCACAATCTGGTTCATGTCCATTGTTGTTGCTGATAAACACGTCGTCTGCTAGGGAGTTGGAAGTGACCTCCCAGTCGCGTGGGGTGAACTCGATAAAGAAGAAGGTGGCCGTGGACGTCCACCGTGTGATAGGGTATGGACATCCAAGCTCAGTTTGGACGTCGGTTTTGTTCTGCACAAATTGTTCACGGGTCCCCGTGTGATACCCGCTTAAGTACCATCCAGTATTAAGCTCTTCATATAAATACAATGCCTATAATGCAATGTAGTATTGTTACAGTACACTTACCATGCCAGGGAACGAACTTCCACCGGTTATGGTGGGTCATTATATCTGAAGTTTGCTATAAAAGGGTTAGTTATATATATATCTATCTATCTATTGCCAGACACCACAGTCCCGTAAAGGGTGGCCATTTGACACTGAGTTAGTTGTTTTACAGGGAGGGGCACCAACCCTCCACCAACCCACTTGTTGACACGTAGGGAGCACGTATGGTTTGGTTAGATGGTTACCACCCAGCGTTGTAAATGGTTTCTTGGCTTACAGGAAATCATTTGGCTTGTCACTCAATGTAAAGCCACCTGCAAAGGAAAGAAAAGAAATAAGAAGTGACAGGAAAGATAGGAGAAATAGGAAGAGAGGAGGGCAGGCACAGAAAAAGAATGATAAAAGCTAAGGAAGTAGGCAGCACTATGTCAAGTGAGTGGATGATGGTCGCCACCACCTACCACAACTGTATATATATGTACACACACACACAGGTATACCCTGAGATAGGATACCCCTAGATGAGTTACCGGCACCCCAGCTTAGCGATGGAGGTAGATATACCACAATACCCTGCTCAGCGATGGCCAAACCCGTTTGATGATGGGTTTTGATTTTTTTTTTTTTTTTTTACCGATTTTGATGATATTTTTTAGACCTAAATTTTGTGTTTAGGTTGATTTATAAACTGTGTTTTGATTTACATTAACGTGTTTTAGTCATAAGTGGGGTGAACATTGCCATTTTGGGTAACAGTTTACTAAGTTTGACTTTTTCAGACTTACATTTGATGATTTTCATATTTTTGGGTTTTAGTGAGTTATAAACTGCATTTAGGGAAAGTTTAACTGTTTTAAAGTTATTTGGGGGTTTAGGTTAACAAGAAACTTGTTTTTGGACTCATTTGGGTGGGTTTAGGACTTGGTTGGGGGGGGGACCCAAAGCTTAAATACACATCCCTATACTTTACATGTTAAATCTACCCAGAGTAGATTTAACCACTTGCATTCTTAAACCAGGGTATACTTGTGTATAATATATATATATATATATATATATATATATATATATATATATATATATATATATATACATGTTATATATATATATATATATATATATATATATGTTATATAGATATATATATATATATATATATATATATATATATATATTTTATATATATAACATATATATATATATATATATATATATATATATATATATATATATATATATATATATATATATATATATATATATATATATATATATATATATATATATATATATATATATATATATATATATATATATATATATATATATATATATATATATATATATATATATATATATATATATATATACAGTACCCTCGCGTCCAGTATGGTATTTTTGTTTTTGTCAGGCAGTACTACCGTACTGGACTAAATCCATACTGGGCAAACAACAGACCTTATGGGAACAATGAATAATGTCAGACAAGCTTTGAAAAAGACCCCCAGAATTCAACTTAACAACATATTGACACAACTAAGATTTTACCAACCTTTAAAGGTGAGTGGTGATGGACTTAAGTGGGAAGGGGAAGGGGTTTCCGAGGCTGTAGAAGATCCTACTGACCCCCTGGAGGAGTGCCTTCAGGATCCTGAGGAGGCTTCTCTGCCTCAACCTCCCTCATAAATCCCTCATAGTCACACACTGACATTGTCGTCTTCGTCATCAGGGGGAAGTGCAATACCACAATTTGACTGGCATACATCACGAGTCACGAGGAAGGCGTAATGGACTGGCGTGGCAGTACTAGGGAAAGGTTCCTCAGTGTTCGCTATCTTACCGTGCCCGGGCAGGTAATAGTACTGGACGTAGCACATCAGTACTAGAGAAGAACTCTTTGGATTTGGCCCGCTTTGCACAGCCAATTCATACTAGCCCAACAAATCCGTACTTCAGTAATAAATTATTTTGTTGCCGACCGTACTGGACAGGAATAGTAACGGACAAATGCGTACTGGACGCGTACTGTATATGTACTACATATATATATATATATATATATATATATATATATATATATGTGTGTGTGTGTGTGTGTGTGTAAAGTAAAGAGATGGTCCTGCATCTCCTTAAGGATTACCCTAAATTTAGTGTAACCTAAATAACCAGAACAGTTTGTGGATGCATGAGTGTTGCGCCCAGTAGGACCCATTGTCCTGTGTAGGATGCTGCCATTAACACCAACAAACGAAACTTGGAGCTTTTTAGTACCATACATGTTACTTATGTAGAGTTTGGGTGTCATGAATTACATCATACTGAGGTGTTGAGGGTAGAGCGTGTCTCATGGTGAAGAGATAAGTTTGGACTGCTCTTGTGTACATGATTTTCCCCCAGGTTAGAGGAATTGTTTGTCATGAAAGGGCTAATGATGGTAACTGGTTATCCGTTTGGTTGCAGTGTTTTTATTAGTGTATTAATTAATAGCATGTGCCAAGGATGAGATGTGGGGATGGAGTGGAGAGGTATATGAGAGAGAGGGGTGTGAATTGGGAGCAGGGCAGTGAAATGACAGGGGACAGGGTGACGTGGAGGCGATTTGTTTGTGGCCGCCCCATATAAGGGATTAAGGTGTCTGGCAATAGATAGATAGATAGATAGATGTGCTTGCTATTCTGATCATGTAATTCTTGAAATCTTAGGAAGGATTTTGTGTATCAAAGGGGATGACTGTTACAGGTCACCTTTATGTATGTGATGGACTTACGCATTCGTGTATATTGTTCCAACAATTTAGTACCCTTCCCCCCCCCCCATCTCTCTCTCTCTCAAGCCATTACAATCCCTTGTGAAGCACCAGTTTTCTGCATACAGTTGCCAGTTTTGCTTTTTCAGTCCTCATGTTCAATATACAGATAATTGCTATCCAATTAGTTTTCGGTGAACATAACCCGGTGGTATTGCAAGGTTGACTGGTACTTCAGTTTGACTTTTATCTATTTAGTTTATCTATCTATCTATTGCCAGGCACCTTAATCCCATTAGGGATGGCCACAAATTGCTTCCATGTCACCCTGTCCCAAGTCATTTCATTGCCCTGCTTCCACCTCAGACCCCTGTCTCTCATATACCTCTCCACTCCATCCCTTCATCTCATCCTTGGCCTCCCCCTCCCTCTCCCCCCTCCACCTCACTCACATTCCTTGTTAGTCTCTCGCTCTCCATCCTCTCCACATGACCAAACCACCTCACTGTATTTCTCCTAACGCACTTTATTGCATCCACATCGACACCTCAACGCTCCTTCACTTCCTCATTTGTCAGTCTCTCTCTCCTGTAACTTCATATGCTTCTTTCAAATGCTGTAGCTCATTTCCACTGCTCTCTTGACTTGTGACCTTCCAACAAGGTCTATTTAGTCAACAGTCTAAAAAAGCACTAGTTTTCAGCAGAGTGCCAATTAAATGTCTTGTAGCTATTTATTTGCTTACTATATGAAGGGAGTGACTGATGTTAAGCTCCCAGGATCAGTTTATTTAACAATGTGAATCCAGATTGGTTGTGGATATATTTTGGTTAACTCCAAATTATTTGATTCAGGTCAGATGATACTTTTGGAATTGGAGGAGTTAGATGTAGTCTTGAAATTATTAACCACTTCACTCATAGGGTGCTCTCTTAAGTTGAATAAAGTAATCTAAATGTAGCTAGTGAAATAAAAGTTTCCTAGCTGAATAAGTTAGTTTGTTTAACCCATCACGCCCAGGGGTTTTCACCACCCAAACCACCAGCTGGTGTTTTTCTAAAAAATCACCGTTATTTAAACCATAATTTCTCAGCTAAACCTATAATATACAATTATAGTATAATATAATGCAATAATCATAATAATAATAATAACTACCATAATACTACAAAACACTAGATCAGGTATACATGCCACCCGGATGTCCCCAGGTCATCATGTATACATGCCACCCGGACGGGATGGGTTAACTGTTGAACCTTTGGCCTCACAGGTGTTACCTCACCTCATCTTTAAGTGGGAAAAGAGGCAATGGTGGTGGTGGTTCCTAACTGCTGCTATTTACCCATAGGTGATTGGTTGACTGGATGTGGCTTTGGTGGGTGAACCAGGAAAGTGGAAATGACAGCAGCAGAATACTAATGGAATATAATGGTTGACTTAGGCAAGGGTGACAGACCTGACGTCATGGCAGCCACTTGATTGACAAGGTTAGTACAGTATTATTATTAATAATTGACTAGTGTGTTTATCATTTCCTGTAGAGTGTGGGAACTGTTCGTGCTGTATTTTTGTATGCCTTCAGTACAGTGGATATATATTAGTGTTTGGCATATATGTTTCAGCCTTTTGCTTGCACATTGTGGGCACACAACCATAATATTAGCATTAACATGGAAGGGTATATTTATGAGGGAGGAGCATGTGTGTGACCAGGAGTTTTACTATGAAGATGGAATTGGGGATCAAAGATGTTAATTGCATGGTTGATTTATTAATCCGTTTTGTATTTGTGTGTGTTAGTGGTAGATGTGTATGTAATTTTTTTTTCCCCCTTCCCCAAGGTGTGACTGATTGTGCAAGTTTAGCTGGTTTTTCATGTGTTGGAGCTGGCCAATTCCCACAACTTCAGTACCGGTATTAAATTGTGGTTATGTGAAATGAATGAGCCTTAGTTAAGAGGTAGGAAAGTATCCTTGGTTACTATGGTGGTACTACTCTAAACTGGTGGCTAGGGTGGGGCACCAGCCTCTGTACAGTGCTACGTTTCCCAAACTCGCGATATAAAACTGCTGTTATATATGTAAAAGGCATCACAAATAAGATAAACACATATGAATACAATGTTAATGTGTGTATTATGATATATGAAAGAACATTAAACTTATTATGCAAGAAATATTTATACAGCAATGCAAAAACGTGGCATAAATATTTTACAGCGTTGCTTAAAAAAAAAAAAAAAAAAAAAAAAAAAAAAAAGTCGTCACTTTTATTGGCTGTTAATGTAGTTCTGGGGTGGGTAATAATGTAACAGTTATGATTATAAGATAATGTGCTGGAATATAAGTAAAAATATGCCAGTTTCTTGGTAAAAAAGAATAATACATTAAACCCTCGTGAGCAGCAACACACAAAGACTGACCTGGCCAGAGCTTCTTCGTGTCACGTTCCTTTTTGTCCTTGACTCAGGATGCCAGCTTAGCTAGCCCACTCCTCGCATCTGTGTAGTCAAGCTAAATATAATGTACAATATAATGTAAAAGAAAATAACCAAAATGTATCCTAAAACACCATAGATGAGAGAGAGAGAGAGAGAGAGGGGGGGGGGAGGGGGGAAAGGCAGGCCAGGGGCAGTGTTGAGTGCATTGTCAAGCTGAGGGAGAGATGTAGGAAGGGAGGGAAGAAAGGAGGGAGAGAATGATTTAATGAAAACAAATGATAGCGCCACAACAGCGAGGTCATCTGGCGCCATATGTAAAACAATAATATTTTTAAATATAATTAGATATAATAAAAACAAAAAGAAATGTAAGCACAAGTTTATAACAGTCACTCATTAAAGAAACAAAATTCCCCAGGGTGACGCACATCTCCCCCCAGGAGAGAGAGAGAGAGAGAGAGAGGACGGGGGTATGGAAAACGTGACATTTAACCCCTTCGTGCAGATTAAGTAAGTTTGTGTGACATGATCAGAGAAAATGCCGTGAAGGCAGCCTAGAAAACATTCCCCTGGAAATGTTTTCCAGGCTGCCTTTACGGCATTTTCTCTGATCATGTCGCACAAACTTACAGAAAACTTAATCTGCACAAAGGGGTTAAATGTCAGGACCAACTTGCCTAGCCCTGGGCACCTATGCTCCTCATGGGGCAACACTGGATTAGATGATGAATGAATATGTCAGGTAGACTGATAGATGAATATTAAAATTTATTTTCTCCCTTTAAAGTGGACTTCCCACCTCTCCCCTAGCTGTAGTATTTGTTCTGGCCCTGGACTCATTTGAAATGGGAACTCAGTGAAGATCCATCTTCTGTAGTTCACCAACTTCCTTTCTGGGAAAAAGGAAATGCCTCAGGGTTGTTTGTATAACCGGGAATTGAGCCAGACAAATGATGTAAAATGGATTATTTCATCTTAGGCCTCCTGTACTAGTTGTAGTACTTCCAAGCAGCCTCAGGTTTATCATAACATGAACTCAGTGGACTGCAGTCCAAAGCTGCTGTAGTTCACCATTCTCCTGTTGGGGGATAGGGATGGGATTGAGGAATGTTTATATAATCAGGCAGCTCCTCCATCAGGTTGTATCGGTGCTGCCACTAGGAGGCGTCCCTATGCAGCACCAATACTATAGGGGTTAAGGTCTGTTTTGAACTTCTCCACACACATACATTTATCAACAGACTTGTGAATATCTCCTATAAACTTGTAATTTTTCAGAGGTCACCAGTACTACTGGTGCTTGTGTTTCTGCTACTACTGCTGCTACTTCTGGAGTTCCTGCTGCTGCTGCTACCACAGCTGGTGTTCTGCAGCCAGATTGTACCTGCAGATGCGTCTGTCTTTCTGCTATGGCCAGGGGGGCTCCGACCACTTCAGTCCTCTGGGGGAATACCCACTGACTAGCCTGAAGAGCTGCTTCATAACTGTGTTGGCCACCTTAATCTTCAGTTCCTAGCTATGCCTCTGCAGCTACATCTACAGCTGCTTCTACTACTGGTACTACTACTACCTTTCTGAGTTATATGAATTGTACATTTTTTGGTTCGTCCACCTTGACTTGGCTGAAATTTTTGTTCTCTGGCAGCCTAATCCCCATAGCTCAGTTACAGTATAAGACAAGGATACTGTAACACTGCTGTGGCTCTGCATCTTTTCCATATCACTTTTAAGCCAAGTTGATGTGGAGAGAATGTGTAACAATTGCACCTATACACAAGAAACTTACTGGTAATTTAGAATTCCTCACCTCACCGTTGGGTGGGAATAGGAGGTTGGACTGATGATGGCAGAAGATGATTATAATGGTTAATGATGTTGCTGATAATTGTAATGATCAGCTCCATAACTTAAGCCTTTGATCATATGGCAGAGTATTCCACCACTGTGGCATACAAGGCCAATTACTTCACCTTGGTACGCATTTTAGATGTTAACATCAGAGACAGCAGTGATGAACTTATGATGATGCAGTGCCAGGAATCAATCTCAGGCATTATTGGGCTGGCACCATCTAAGGTACAATACTAGTTGCAAGGCCTAATAATAATAAAATTTCAAGCTGGTTAAGTCATTGCAGAGTTCATGACTCAAATGTCCCTAAGTTGGAGAGCAGGTGTCTTTATTCCATCTAACACCAAATGCTTTTATCAACTGAGAGTGACTCTTTGGGGGTCTGTGGTCAATAATGATCTTTAAGTTACTTTAGTCTGTGCTCAACTGTCATAGTGCTTTCACCTGATTGGCCCAGGTTTGTGTGCGTGCGTGCGCGCACGCTCATGCGCCTCAGTCTCCAGATCTACATCTTATCCATTGCACTGCTTCATGACTTGCATTATTACGAGCGAGCGAGAGAAGCAATGTTCACTATGTGTTCAGCCGAGAAATGAGTGGACTGACATGACCTGGCCAGAAATGACACGGCCCGACCATGGTGGTTTTCAGAGCCTAATAACTTTTTTACTATGTGAGATAGAGAAGACATTCTTTCAGCAGGTAGTAGATCATCATCATCATCCAGACCTCCTTCCCCACCCAAGGGCAGGGTGAGGAGTAGCAATATCCAAACAACCTAAGCTTTCCCAGTTCCATGGGCCACACTTCCATTAACTCATCATTCAAACCCATGGAATCCTGGCTTCATCAGATAGAGAGGGAAAAAAAAGAATAAAAAAAAAAATCACCACGTTCTGTAGCTTCATACATAACTATCTGATGGAGTCAATCCGAATGCTGTCACGTTAAAAAGGGTTCCCAAATTCCTGGTTATGCGCTTCTTAATGCAGAGTTCATCCAGCCAGCCCGGTCTCTTGTCAGTCCTTTAGCTTCACCAACTTCCACACCTGTTTTCCTCACACTCATCCACCAAATCCTTCCACCTTCTTTACCTCGCCTCCTCCTTCAGATTTGCTCAGATATACCTTTTTCACCACTCTGTTGTCACCCATTCTCTTCACTTGACCAAATTATCTCAGTACACTCATCAGTTCTGTTGTCCACAGACTTTCTCTGCATCTTTCACAAATCACATTATTCCATATCTATCCACTCTACTCCACATACCTTCCTCAGCAGTTTCATCTTCACTGCTCATACTCTTGACTTTTCATTTTCATGCCACACCATAGTCTCACATCCATATGTTAAAGTTGGCACTAGTATTCCTTCATGTAAGCCTCGTGCAGCTGCAACACTCAAGCTTCTGTTTTTATCAAGCCCTTCATAGCACGAGCTAGTTTCCTTCTTTGTGTCACTCTACCTTACACTTCTTTTGCACATTTTTCTCTTTTTCTATCACTGTACACAGGTATTTGAATTCTCTAATTCCAGTCTCTCTCCATTCAATGTAACATCACACTTGGAGTCGCCTTCTCTTTCAGTAACCATCACTTTACTCTTTTCTACATTTATTCTCAAGGCATGATGCTCACAGACATCTACAAAATTGCACTAGCCTACCAAGCTCTTTTCCGGTATTTGCAAGTAGCACTGCATGATCAGCATACAACAAATTTGAAATATTCCATCCATCACCATTTGTTACCAACGCCATCCCTCTTCCCATTACTCTCGTTTTACTTTTACTTCTCTCATCATCCCGTCCATATATATATATATATATATATATGCAGTAAAACCTCGATATAATGGACTTCAATAGACTGGAATTCACTTTTATCAGACTTGAGAAGCTACCGGACTAAATTCCTATATATCGGAAAAAGTTCGATAAATCCAGAAGCAGGCTGAACTGCCTGACCACTTCAACTATGTTCACCACAATAAGGTAAATAAAAGACATGTTTATCAGTGTAAAGTACAGTATTATTATATATATTATACCATTTGATTAATGTAGTGGTTATAACACAATACAGTACCACAGTGGTAGTCAAAACAGTTTAAAAACCATTCATGCAATCGGGACTAAGGTCTGATATATCGGAAAAAGTCTGGGTTAGCAGGGGGAAGTCCGGATGTCGCTTTTATCGGAATTTTGCATTTTTCGGAATGGTTTGGACCCCAATTAGTCCGTTATAGTGAGGTCTTACTATATATATATATATATATATATATATATACACAGTACATCCCCACAGTACGCGAATTGAGTACGCGATCCCCCTTGTACGTGAGGACTTTTTTTTTTTTTTTTTTTTTTTTTTTTTTTTTTTTAAACGCGTATTGAACTCCTTGTAAGCGAGATGGGCAGTGAAGAGTGGCCCGAATCTGGGGTTACCCCGAGTACGCGACATTGCCCCCCCCCTCCCCCCCAAGAAACGATAACAGGTAAAGGTCTATCTATCTATCTGTCTGTTACCAGATTCCATAATCCTGTAAGGGGTGGCCATTTGACTTTGAGTTATTGGTTTTGCGGGGAGGGGCACTAACCCTCCACCAACCCACTCGTTGACACGTAGGGAGCACGTATAGGTTGGTTATGTGGTTACCACCCAGTGTTGTAAATGGTTTCTTGGCTTACAGGAAACCATTTGGCTTGTCACTCAATGTAAAGCCACTTGTAAAAGAAAGAAGAGCAATAAGAAGTGACAGGAAAGATGGGAGATATAGGAAGAGAGGAGGGCAGGCACAGGAAAAGAATGATAAAGGTTAAGGAAGAAGTAGGCAGCACTACATCAAGTGAGTGGATGATGGTCACCACCACCTACCACCAATGGTGTACTTAGTAAAGCCATAATCATGTTGGTTTACTTTATCTTAGGTAATATGTCTTTGATAGTTTCCCTGTATAGTACAATACTTAGGTCTGAAAGGCATCTCAAGGGTTGCCTGTGAAGGGGGGTGCTGCCCTTATGTAATTTTTCCCAAAATTTTAATGTTCACAGTACGCGAATTCCTAGTAAGCAATGTCCTCTGCCACCCATATAGGCGCATACTAGGGGGATGTACTGTATATATCTATATTTATCTATCTATCTATATATATATATATTGAACAACCATGGGGATATCACACAACCTTGTCACATACCCACTTTGATCATGAACCAATCTCTTAGATGTCCATTTACCCATACACATGCCTCACTACCATCATAAAAACTCTTCATGGCACCCAGCAGCTTACCATCTACACCATACATGTGCAAAACCTTCCACAATCCTTCTCTGTCTACTTTGATTTATCATTTTTTGCAGATCCATAAATGCCATAAAAACCTTATATTCCTTCTCACACACCTTCTTCACTATCTGTCTTTGTGCAAATGTTTGATCCACACATCTCCTGCCACTCCTAAAACCACCCTGTTCGTCACTCACCAGGGCCTCTGATATCTGTCTTACTTTCTCAAAAATAATTCTTCCTCTTACCTTCCCTACCACACGCAGTAGGCTTATGCCGTGATAATTTTTGCACTCACTTCGCCCACCTTTATTTTTGTACAGGAGTACAATCACAGCCTTTTTCCACTCTACTGGCACAGTTTCACTCATCCATGCCTTCTTACATAATCTCTAACAAGCACTTCATTCCACTCTCTCCATTATATTTAATCATCTCTGCTTGCACCTCATCAATAAATTTGGTTTACAGCCATGTGTTTACTCATAAGACCAAAGAAACCCCTTGGAATCCCAGCTTTCCAAGTGAATGTAATGATGGCTTCATATCGACGTGCTCCACTACGAAATCGATTTTAAAAATATTTCTTCTTGTAATGCTGTGTTTTCTTGCATAATTCTAACAATTAAATATTGGATATTACACACACAATTATACATGAACCAAGCTAAAATTATGATGATAGCGTATGTACAAGCACTCGTTCACTCATCATGCTCTCACAAATCGCACTTTGCTGGTTCTGTTTGGTATACTGTTACTGAGATGGTAATTGTTGGCCAGGTTAAAGTAACAAGAGCTTAGTAAGCAAATTCCCCAGATATAAGTAGTAGATCAGGTTCTGCAACCTTTCCACTGCACGTCATGATGAGCATCAGTATCCCTGTGGAAATATTGCAGCAACTTAACATTATGTCAGATTGATACAGAGAGAATGATAAACACATTACAGAGTTACATTGGCAGATTAATTGTTGGTAGATGTATTGCTAGAATTTTTGTTAGATAGGCAAAGATTTAGAATTATGAGAATCACAAAAAGGCTCACCTGATTATTTTTTATGCCTCAGACTATTAGTACAGTATTTCTCTCAGTTGAAGAATATTTGGTGTTAGTACAGTGAAAGTGGCTTGCCTTCTTTGTGGCTGTGGTGACTTCCTAACATCATTTCTTAGCAAGCCTCTTATGCCACAGAGAAGTTATCCCAGTGAATTGTGCATGTGATTATTGATTGATTATTAGCATTACTGTAAGTATGTTTGTATACAATGTACAGTGGACACAAAACATTTTTTAGCCTGTGGTTTGCCCAGTTCTTTCATTTCAAGTACTTCAGATTAGCGTAACTGATATACTCTACTGGTATGTATTGCAACCTTCCAAATCTGATGATCAGTTTTCCAAAAACCTCCACTTACCAATACACTTTCATTCAAATTTCCCTGCAGTGGTCTCTGTGTTTGAGAGTCTTCACTGAACTTTTTGAGATTGCTGCTGCATTTTCCAATTTCAGTCACCCACGCCAGTTGACGCTGTGATGTAGGGATTGCTCGTTTACAAATCTCAGCCACGAGCAGTCAGTTCCTCGTTGAATTCAGCAGTACCGAGAAGAGCAATTACAATATCCTGAACATAGAACAGAAATTAGAAGTGCTTGAAATTTTTTGCTAATAGGGTACCAGTAAGGTTAGTGACTAGTATGGTGTAGGATTGACTGTTATGTATTACAAAAGGCAGTAGAGTATTGTATAAGTTATTAAAGTGTTATTCCAGCAGTAAGAATGATAAGTCTGCATCTGATAAATTAGTCCCATTAAAATCAAATGAGAATGAAAAGATTACCGGTATAGTTTTATGCTGCAGTAAATGAATGAAAAGCCCACATCTGGAAAATAAGTCCCAGCAAAATCATATCAGAATAGGAAAAAAAGAACAAAAATGTCGAGTTATTGGCTGCCTTGCAGCATGTCCCAGGTCGCTGTGCTCTTTATGGGGTTTCATGAATTGGGGGATGAGTGGGGGGGTGGATAAAATCACTCACAATACACACAACCCACCATTGTGTGCCACACAAATATCAGTGACAACATCGGTGTGTGTAGGGCAGTAGAGTTCTCATGTTTACAAAGACAAGGGACACTGGTTGTGTTGGAAGGTTGAGTGACACACAGAAGGGAGATTTGTAGAGATATGCATGCAGCCCCCATTTGCGACTACCACATTGTCCTTACCTGAGAGGAGCTTGTGGAGTGACATGGAGGGACAGGTTGATGAATGAAGAAGTGAAAGAACGTTGTGGGGTGGATGTGGATGTAATTGAGAAAATTAGGAGAAATACACTGAGGTGGTTTGGACATGTGGAAAGAATAGAGAATGAAAGACTAAGAGGATGTATGTAGGTGAAGTGGAGGTAGGGAGAGACTGAGGATGAGGTGGAGGATGGAGTTGAGAGGTCATTGAGGGAGGGGGGAGTGAGTTGGAGGGGAGGGCAGTCAAATGGCATGTGACAGAGCAACTTGGAGGTGTTTTGTCTTCGGCCACCCTTTGCGGGATTAGGGCGTTGGGCTATAGATAGATAGACATTGTCCTTGACTGTGTGAAGGCATCGTGCTTTCTTAAGGGGTTGCTATCACAGCTTTTTTGTTCCTATATTATAGTCCATGCAATGCTTCAATGATGGGCCGACCCCTTATCTTGCTGTCGTCAATGGGACGCCACACACTATTTTCACATCTATGAGATGTTGGACATGATATTCTTATCCTCCCATTCATTCACCAATTTTTTGTTTCTACTTTTGCAATGAGGCTTGGGACTAAGCTACTCACTGATGTAATCCCACATGGGCAGCATCCAGTTGGAGTGTCATAACTCCTTACACCACCTTGTGTATGTCCGGTTGTGTTACCACCAAGTTGCCATAGTAAATTGTTTCCTGGGTAACAAGAAGCCACTTGGCTTGTCACTTATTGTATTCATGAGATGTCAGCTTTGCATAAAATTCATCGAACCATAGACATTAGGTAGGAATGAGTCTCCATTAGTAGTCAAATCATACCTCCAATCTCATTACCTCCTGCTGTCAGTCAAGCTGGAAGGAGTTAGACATCTTCGCCAAATTCAAATAAAGCGACTAAAGTTACAGACAACTGGTTTGCCCAAGATTCCTGTCCTGAGCACGAGCAAAATTATGTAAACATTTCTTTGCCAGCTGTAGCAATGGAAGGTGTTATTTGAGATATTTTATGTGATGGGGACTGCAGACCAAAATTACTGTTATTTCGTAGCCCACCATCCTCTTGTTGGGGGGTTTTAAGGGAATCAGAGGATGTTAGTACAGTTTGGCAGCTTCATTACCAGGCCACTACCATATGAAGGTATGTGTTTCAGGCACCAATAAAAAGAGAATGGGAACAAAATTTGTTGTCATTTGTGGGAGAATAATAAATGTGGAATACAAGAAAGTGCTGGCAGAGTATTGTTGGCAAACTTTTGCACATGCCTGTACATCACAGATGCAGTACTGGTAAGTCCATTATATGAGACAGGTACTTGAAATACAGGGTGGTCCATATTTATAACATGTCCAATTCTCGTGTGTTTTGTTTATGTTTTCCAAACCATACCTTACCCCATTCTGAGGTGGGAAGACGAGGCCAGGATGATTATGATGATCATGCTTCTAATGATGATTGATGTGGGGAATGGCTCAGTCAGTATTACCAACACATCTTGCATTATTTTGTATTTCCTATAACCCTTCCATTCATAATACTTTAGTGATTTCTTGTTTGCATCCATTGAATGCACTCAGTATCCACTGCCTCACCAGTTATCTCATATAACCCCCATCCTCATGTAAATTTAACAGCCTCGGTGACAGTCAATTTTGTCCTTGTGCAAGTTGATGTCCCATACCTCACTGGTAGAATTAAGTAACACTGTTGGTAATGTCCTTTCCATTGAATTTCTTCATTACTTGCACTACATCTCGGTAGTTTCAACTCAGCTTCTTCAAAGGAAAGATGGTAATTTAGTGCAAAAATAAATTGAACAAAGCATAGGCTACTTGTGTATCTGTTGTTAGTCAAAATACCTGTGTTTCCTGCTTCAGCAGACTGAGTCATTCTCACAACACACCCAGTGTTATGGGCAGCCCTGTATTTTGTGAGGTTCAGTAAATCGTGGTTTGCTGTTGCTGTGGTCCTAGCCATCAGTAGTAGTTTTGTTACCAAACCACTTCTCTGAACAGATATGTCAATTTCAGCTTTTTTATCGGTATAATATTTACTTCCTGACTAAGCAAAACGATGTTTGTTGTTTTTAGCTTATCTGTGTGTGCTTATCATCATTGATCTTATACATGAATAGCTCAGTGAATGAGGTTTTGCCAATAGAGGATGGTTGTTGTAAGGAGAATTTTAGGGTTAACATCCATTCGAAGCTCATATTTCCTCACATAAAATTCAATTACTGTATTTTGTTTCTGTACCATTCACTGTCGTTCATGGGAATAGATTAGCCAGGGATTACAACAGAAGCAGCTATTAACTCCGATGATAAATGTCTCATATAAAAGACATACTGGTAATAACCACAATTCCTTGTTAGCAAACAATAAATGGTGTTTTGCATATTTATTCCTACCTGAAATATTGGTATTTGTTTTGGCACTTTTTTTTGTCAAATTTCTTGTAATGATGTGTTATTTGTTCATGTTTATTAATTATTGCCATGCCATTGTGATGTACTGCACAGTCCACCACAGGAAAAAGTAAAATGTTTATGCCTATAGGTCTCATTATGGAAGATTTTAATATTTCCCTCTGCCAATGACCTCCAGTCTTTTAAATGTAGTGTGTACAGGAATCTCAAAATTATTGTGTTTTGATTTTGGCCCATGTTTTATTTTTATTTCTTGGAGGAAGCGACATTCCAGTCTTCCAGTCTTTGGTTCCTCTACATTCAAGAAAAGGAAAATACTGCCCTGAATAGCACTGAGAAATGAAAGAATACTGCATTGAATATCTAGTTAATATCCCTTCATTTATGTCAAAGATTAATGAGCATCTTGAATTTGTTTCCCTTCAATTATCTCAGGTTAACAAGCATTGAGTTGCATCCCTTCATTTATGTCAAAGATTAATGACCATACTTAATTGTTTCTCTTCAGTTATGTCAGAGATGATAAACATTCTGAGTTGTCTCTATTCATTGATGTTAAATCAATGAGCATCCTTAGTTTACCTTTATTTATAAAAACGTTTGTTGTTAATATGGTTTATGTTTTTTGTGTTAATATTTTTTTCCTGTGGCTGACTACGTTTATTTGTGTAGTGATGTGAGTTTGTGTGTTTTATCTCTGTTGATATATACTATAGTCAGTATATGTTTTTACATTATTATTGACCTGTATTAAGATTTCTTGTACATTTATATTCCAATTGAATTATAATACAGTAATCCCCCAATTGTCCAGCACCGCATTAACTGGCAGACATTATTATCTGACAAGCAAAAATCTTGGTGAATTAGAGCCATGTTTATTTTTTTTTATGGCATAAACTGACAGCACGCCAGTAACCACAAGGAAATAATCAACATAGTCATTTGCAGTACTGCGGTGTGGTGAGTACAGTCTACAGTAACTATATTTCACAGTAAAATGCTGTATTGTTAATTAGGAAATCTATTTGAGGTTGTTTTCTTTATGTTCAAAGTTATGCAGTATAAAATAAGGTTTTTGTAGGGGTTATGCCCCCCCCCCCTAGAGGATGACTTTGGCTGAATTATGACATAATCAGGGATTACTGTATTCCTGTTGAAGTGTTGTATGTCCATTGTTTTTACATTCTTATTCTTAATGATTTGTTCTAGTGTGAGAAAACGTGTCTTTGTCTTGTCATCTTAGTCTGTATTAAATAGTGAATTGATCTTGTGGTGCTCCAGTAGACCAAAATGTTTTCTTATACTGTATGAGTTTCAAATCACATAATATAATATAAATTCATTTTCCAAGATTAAAGTTTGGTATATTTTCTGGAGCATGTTTAATAAATTTGCTTGTTAAGTCCCTAATGTTGTGTGATAGCTCAGAAATATGCAGTATATAAATTATGAAGGAGATTATAATAATAGAGTATGTTGTATAATTTTGTAAGTGATTCAGAGTTCTGAGGTCTGTTCACTATGTATGCTGTTTATATCTCACACTTAGATGTGCTGTCTGAGCTTTTGGATATTTTAGTTCATTGTGGTGGTGACCATTATGCTCGTGTGGTGGAGTCAGGATTTCGAGGGCTAGTCATGTGTATGCTGTTGATAGTTTTCCACTTTTGAGGCTTGCTTTTTGTTTATGGATCAAAATTTATAGTTAATGTTGGTTATTATGTAAGCTACTTTGCATATATGAAACTTAGAAGGAGCTGCAAAAATTAGGTAAGGAAAATGTGCAAGTGTGCAGGACGAGAGCGATGAAATTCGAACAAATTGAGGTTAATTACCAAATAGAATGAACAGGTTGCAAGGCTGATGAATGTGAAGGATGAGAGAAGACTGGTATTGTAAACATCTTTGTGTGTGTGTGTGTGTGAACTGAAGATTCTGGGGTTTGTGTGTTTAGTGAATGAGTGTCGGAACCATTTTGTGGGCTTGCATTAGGCTAGCTTTTCCTTCTATGTTTTTCTTTTCTTTTCTTTTTCTTTTTTCTGGAGCCAGTTGCACTTTATCCATAGGTGAAAAAATAGATAGGGTGTATCGAAGATTTTTTTTTTTTTTTTTTTTTTTATGCGAGGAAGAAGGAACCAAAGGCCATGAGCCCGCAGTAACAGTTCCCTCAAAGAGAAAAACAAAATACAATATAGAGCTAAATTCAAGATCCGATCATTTTGAGATGCCTGGACACACTGCGTTTGAAAGACTGGAGATCATAGGAAGCAGGAAATACAGACAGAGGGAGACAGTTCCAGAGCTGACCTGTTGCATAAATGAAAGACTGGGAGTAACGGTTAACTCTTGCATTAGAGAGTTGGACAGAAAAAGGATGAGAGTTTGCTGCCAGACGGGTGCTACGCGCCCGTCGTAGAGGTGGAGGAATGCAAGCAGACAGTTCAGAGGAGCAGTGACCATTAAAGTAGCGATAGAAAAGAGATAAAGATGCAACAGTGCGGCGAAGAGACAGAGGTTGAAGGGAGTCAGTAAGAGGAGGAGAGTTAATGAGACGAAAAGCCTTTGACTCCACCCTATTGAGAAGAGCTGTATTTGGTGACTGAAAAGTATTGGGTAGGATGATATTTTCCACTGGGCATGGCAATGATAGTTCTCCCATTTTAATGCTTGCTCATTCGTTGTCCCTGGCTCCTACCTCAAGTGGTTTTATCTTTAAATATAAGTTGGGATGATTGTGTGGTCATATGGATAGAATCAGGGCTTGGGAGAGAGACCCTGAGACCCCAGTGCTAAGAACCATTACAGGTCTCTGACCCTGCCATCACCTGTACTGACGGCCCCCCCCTCCCCCCTTCCTTCCCTCTGAAGCAGAAATATAAATTCTTACAATATATTTTATTCTTAATGTGTGATTTGATGATGATATATGATCTCAAGATTATGCAGTTTTGAAGAGTATATGCTACATATTAGTAAATCATGGCTTGGGTTGTGGGTCCCCTCAGGGTTCAAGCTCTGGTGTTTTGGCAACATTAACATCCTCCTTCCCCAGGCCCTGAATGAAGTAGATGTAAATTGGTTTATGTGGTAGTTGCAGCTCTGGGTTCGTCTAAACATAAACCCAGTGGACTGATTATACAGAAATCCTGCCAGACCCAAAGATATATGTTGAAGGATTGTATGTTGTGATGCTGTTCATGGGGTGAGTGTGTCGTAGTATGGGAGGAGACATTTCAGTGTGGACATAGTGGATTGCTATGAGTCGTATTTTGTGTTGGCACTGAATTAGAGGAAGGTGATGGCCGTGTTGGAGTCTGGTTATTCTTGTTTAACTCCTGACTTGGAACAGATTTTCATATTTTTGCAGGTTATTTTCACATTGCTCAGTGGCAGAAAAAGAGAATGTTACAGACCTGCATTTTTTTCAATGGCATTTCTTCTTTATAAGTATCGTATTTCAGTGCTAATGTACTGTATTCTTACAGCTCAGCATTCATGAGAACAGAAGACAATTTTAGACCAAGTAAGAGTAAAAGAGCATAGGTGTACTCATGTCTGTCTGGGTAAGGTAGTTTATGAGAGGTGGTTGTTGAATGAAGCAGGAAAGGATGATGACCATTGCAGTCGGCTAGGTGTACTTGTGTTTCTCTGGGTTGGGTTTTTTCTTAAGGATGGATGTCTGATAATAGTTCATGAAGGTTCTTGTTTGGCTGGCAATTTTTGAGTGGCTGTGGTGGTCGTGTGGGTTAGGTAGTGGCTATGTAGAGTCTGGGAAAAAAAAAAAAATGGCGACCACAGTCATTGGCAGATGGTCGGAGCTGATCTGTGGTGTGATATAGTAAATGCTTTTCACAGCACAGTTCCATTTGGATGGGGGTTGTTTAGGTAGAATTGTTTATCATGGGTGGATGTCCAGTGATGAATTTTGATAGATCTTGCTCAGCTGGAGCTTTTGGATGGCTGTAGTGGCCATGTATGTCTTTGTAAACTCTGAAATAGTATTTAAAAAAAAAAAAAAAAAAAAAAAAGACGATCCCAGTCAGTAGCGGATGATCAGAGCCAGTGACCTGGGCTGTGAAACTCCATAAGCTTTTCACAGCATAGTTCCTTTGGAACGGAGGTCGTTTAGGTGGGGGGGGGGGGATTGTGTGAGGTGTTGTGTTTGATAGAGGAGGAAGAGAGAGATGGAGGCACATCATGCAGTGTAGTAGGCTTTGAATGGTTGTAGTGGCTAGGTATCAAGTATGTACAAGATTAAATACTCGTAGAAAGAAATAATTAAAAGACAAAAAAAAAAAAAAAATGATAATATGCATTTCATAATGCAGCTCCATTCACATTTCATTTGGATTGAGGTCGCCTTTTTAAAGTTAATTTGGGACATTGGAGTCAGACATGAGGGTCATTTTAAATAGCAACCAAGCAGACTTATTCCTGTTTTGTAACTAGGGTTCACAATGTTTCCTGCAGCCATGGCTGCCTTCAAGTAGTGGGACTGGTCCAGTTGTCAAGTGAAAATGAGAACTTATTGGGAAGAGGTACATAGTGAGGCTGGAGGGGGGAGGCAGCCTCATCGATCTGTGTTTAAATCTTGTTGGATTATGCTCGTTGTTTATGTGTTCTTGTTTTTCTTGACCGAAAGTACCTCGGTTGTCTTGTTTCCGTGTTTTGTGATGGATCTTTGTCTGTGTTTTGTCATGAGGGATCTTTTGCATTGAGAACACCTGCTGTTATTGCATGTGTTGGTCTGAAATGGGAAAATCATGGAGCAGATAATTATGACATGCTTATGTAGAGAGAATATTTGCAGGTAGTTAGACCTTTGAAGTAGAGTCAGAATTCCAAGGGCTTATATGGTCAGTGAATGAGCGTCTGGCTCTTGTCACTGGACATAGGCCAGTTATATTAGCTCCACCACATGAACATATTTCCATCACCACCTTTGCATGTACTACTGAGCTCTATAGTATGGAGGGGCTTTCTCATGGGTAGCACTGCATAGTTTGTGTGTGTGCCGCCAGGGGCCAGGGCGGCGCTGACGTTTATGCAGTACACCCGACACCCGCGCCCTTTGAAATCGACTGATGAATTTGGAATATATAATGCTATGGTCCAATGTTCATCTTAAATATAGTGCCATGGTGCACTTAGCATCTTAAATATAGTGCCATGGCCCACTGCTCAGCTTATATAAGCAACAGCAAAACCGAAACAGCAAGCTAAAGAACAGTGTTCCAATTGCATTACCATGGTGGAGGCAACGAATGCGAGTGTTTCAACGTGGCAGCCAAAGTCACATGTTCGTTGCAAAGATAGCCCCCTCCATACTATAGAGCTCAGTAACATGTACACAGCTTATGTTTAACCAAAACAATTCACCACTTCTACAGGCCCATCGTGCACTCTGAAATTCAAGTTTTTATATATATAAGATAGATGCGTAGGATTGAAATATATATAAATGCGTTCAGCTGAGATCTAACGACACGTTTTCCACATTATAAACTGAATATATAAAACTGTGATTTCCTTTTGTGTATAATGCCAACAAAAAGTAATTCCTCATTTAACAGTTTGTACTGTATATATTCCTGTAAATTGTTGTTAAGTGAATATTCCTTTGAAGACTAGGTCCCAGCAAGAAGGATTTTTTCTCAGGTACTTAAGGATCATATTCAAAGCTTCAAATTAGTATCAACGTGTTGGAAAGACAATTTAAATTTGTAATACTTTTAGAATCATGTAGAAAGTGTTACTTGTTTAGACTGACATTTATAATGAAAGTGTACTTACTGAAAGTACACTGTCTTAAACTAGAAAATACTTATTTGGGTTTCACAGCAAAAAGTATCAGTTACATCCATTCACAAATTTAAAAAATTTAAAACTTAAGTCATTCATACCTTTTGTAGGCATTATACCATAAGTGAAAAGCTGTTTGTGTTATTTTCTGTGTTTTAGTATAAGGTGTTATGTATATAGTTACATATTGTATTAGGCACCCCCCACCCATCCAATCCCTCATCCTCTTCCTTTCCTCCTTTTCCCTGAACCAGCTTAATTGGCATCTCTTTACTATACTATATCCTGCCAAGCATCTTCTTACCTTCACATCTTCCCCTTCCCTACTCTGTTGTGCCATTCCCTACTTTGCCATGGCCTTCACTTCATCTGTCAACTTTATTCATTCCTCTCTCTCTCCCCGCTCTTTCCAACGTTTCTCTATATCTCTGTGTCTTACCTTGCTTCTTCCTGCGTCTCCATACCCTTCTTTTCATTTTCCTGCCCATGCTTTACATTCTCTGCCTTTTGCCCCTCCCTCTCCCATAGCCATCTCTTCTGTACGCTTCTCATTCACCCGTCCTTTACTCAGCCCCTCCTCAACCCTCTCCCTTCCCCACTCCTACCTTGCCCCCTACTCTCCATTCCCTTTTTTGATTGTCCGTATCCCTCTCCTGCCTGCCCTTTACCACACCTTTTCCCATACCTCCCTCCCTCTCCACCACCAGACTACTATTACCCACCCCCACCCTCTCTCTCTCCAACCACAGCACCCAACCTCCCCCCACTAGTGCTCTATCTTCCTCGTTCCCTTCCGTGAAACATTGTAAGTAAATAAAGAAATTTTCTTACAAAAAAATGTAAGTTATATAGGCTACATCTATAAATCCATTAGGGAATTTAAAATTTTGTCATATAAAGATGCTTAAGGGGCAGTGGGCTATATTTTTGGGTAAGTATAAAAATAACTGACCAGTTTTCATGAAAATTTAATCCATCACCCAATCCTACATTGCCCCATGAGGAACGTAGGAGCCCGGGGCTAGGCTGTTGGTCCCGACATTTAAGATGAGAGTGACCAGCCTCATTCATCCCTGAGTGGCATTACATGGGCAATCAACCCCAAGCATCCTTTGGATATAAACCTTCACCGACTCAATCCGATGGGAGTACAATAATTACCCACTAAACCACCAGGTGCCAAAATTTAGTTATATGGTTACCACCCAGCATAGTAAATGGTTTCCTGGTGTTCAGGAAACTCAGTGTAGAGTCACCCACAGGCAGAAGGAAGAAAGAATGAAGGAAAGACAAGAGGATGGAAGAGAGGAAAGAGCAGACACCCAACAGCAGCACTACATCGAGTGAGTGCCCCCACCCACCACTAATGAAAATTGGTCAGTAATTGTTATACTCGCCCTCAATATAGCCCATTGCCCCTTGATATGAAAATATACTACTTCCCTTTTGTGAAGTATTGTAAATAAAGAAATTAAAGTATTTTATGGTACAGTTGTGTTTATATAAGACCCTTCTACTTGTAGGGGACCCCTAACAGACATTTTTTCAGATTTGCGGGGTGGAATGCACCAGAAAATTTTTGAGAGATCGGGAAAAAATCCACATTTATAAAGATTCTTAAGGGTCTTACTTATAAAGATTCTTAAGAATCTTTATAAATATGATGAGGCATATTTACGTACTAAGCCATATTTATAAACATTCTTAAGTTAAGAATATTTATAGATATGGCATGACTTAAGTCATACTTATAAAGATTCTTAAGAATGTTTAAAAATATAACCCTTAAGAATCTTTATAAATGTGGATTTTTCCCCGATCTCTCAAAAAATTTTCTGGTGCATTCCATCCTGCAAATCTGAATTCTGTTAGGGGTCCCCAATAAGTAGAAGGGTCTTATATAAACACAACTGTACCATAAACTACTTTAATTTCTTTATTTACAATACTTCACAAAAGGGAAGGAGTATATTTTCATATTAAGGGGCAATGGGCTATATTGTGGGTGAGTATAACAATTACTGACCAATTTTCATGAAAATTTAATATAACACAAAAACCAAACAATTTATTTTATTTGTATATACACAAATTTAGCACTGGTAACTTAAAATGATCATATTGTTGAATACTTAGCTTTGGCTATTTAAGTTTGAATATACCCAAACTTAAATTGCCAAAGCTAAAGTATTCAACTATATGATCATTTTCTAAACTACCAGTGTTAAATTTGTTCATATACAAATAAAATTTGATTTCCTTTTTGTGTTGTATTAAATTTTAATGAAAATTGGTCAGTAATTTTTTTGCTTACCCAAAAATATAGCCCACTGCCCCTTAAGCACCTTTCTATGACAATTTTAAATTCCCTTAAGTCGTACAAATGATTGCATTCATACTACCTATCTATATATAACAGATGCATAAATAAGTGTACAAAAATTGGTTATTAATATAATTTTGGACATTTATAAATGAACTTTATTAGAGAAACCTTAATAACCTTTTGTAAAGGGTGTAAGTGGAGGGAGGGGGTCTTAAGGTGAGGAGAGATCTGTACAGGTAGGGGTGAGGGTAATTACAGATAGGGAGTGGTGATAAGAGGAAAAGAAATGAAAGAGATGGGGGGGGGGAGGGTGTATGAGGGAGAAAATGGGAAAGGGTTAAGATTGAGGGAAGGATGTGGGTGTCGATGGAGTGTAAGGGGTGAGGTAGGGGATTGGGGTGTAGAACAGAGGTTCAGGGGGTGAGATGCGGTGGTGTGGGTGGGAGGATGAAGATGTTGCATACTGGATAAGGGTCTGGGAGTGGGCAAGGATGTGGTCATGGGACTGCAGGTAAAAGTGTGGGACTGGGGGTGGGGGGTGAGGATGCAGGGTAAGTCGTAAGAGAGAAAGTGTGAGATAGGGGATAAAAGGCCTGTGGGAAAGAGGGTGACAGTGTATGAGGGGTGGTATGCTGGACTGAGGGATGGGGCGAGGGTGGGCAAATGGGTGTAGGTGTGGGTCTAAGATGAGGGTGAGGGTGTGGGATAGGGAATAAAGGTGCTGATTAAAGGTTTAAGGGTGTAGGATAGGGGATGGGAATGTGATAGCAAGGTGAGGAGGCACAATGGGGGGTAGGTGAAGGACTGAGCATGGGATGAGGGTGTGGATGTGGAATAGGAGGTGACTGTGTGGGATAGAGCATGTGGGTATGGAATAGTACCCTAGGGTTAAGTTCTGGGACAGTATTGGTGGGTGTGAGGTAGAAAATTAGGGTGAGACTTACCATAGTGGTGTGTGTGTGTGTGTGGAGTGCAGGTGCAGCTGTGAGATAGTTTGTGAGGGTGTATGATTGGGTTTTTGATGAGGGTGTAGGATAGGATATAAGGATGTGGGATGGAGGTGGGGGTTAGGGTGGTGAATGGCATTGGGAGTGAAGGTGTGGGTGTGGGCTAGAGCGTGAGGTTATGGGTATGAGACAGGTGTGGGTTTGATAGGGGTAAGGATGGTATGGGATGGGTTGAGGGTGGAGTTGTGGGATACAGGGTGTGGGTGTGGATTATAAAGTGAGGGAGGATGAAGAGGAGGAGGAGGAGGGAGAGCAAGGAGGAAGAAAAATGGGGAGGAGGTGAAAAAGGAAGAGATGAAAACGAGGAGGAGGGAGGAGAAAAAAAAAAAAGGGGGGGATAGAATTAAATATACAGTATATACATAAAAAGGGGGGGGGGGAGGGCATAGTAGTAAAACTGAAAAGATGAAAATTGACAAGCATCAAATTTAATACAAACTGATAAATAGCTCTAATTTCACTTACCATTATGCAGTAATATCTGATTCACCTTCACATAAAAGACCATCTTCATTCTTAGTTCTATTAATATAGACATAAGCAGGGCACATGAACTTTTATACGGTATTTCTCGCCTTCAAGACATTTAACACCTTCGAAAACCGTCTATGACAGAGCAGGGGTTACCAAAGAACACCCTTGTACAGGATAATTTCCTTTAATATATCCATTTACTCAATACAAGTAAATAGTATTAACTGTCAATGACATTTCTCATTCAAAAATTTTACCAGATATTAAAAGACTGGATTTAGTACCTACCAATTTCTTTATTACAGCACTTTATTGATAAATATATAAAAAAAAAAAAAAAAAAGATCAAAATCATATGAATTCTTTCACAATCCAGTTGTGTAATAATGATCATTTAACTCGTCTATCTATAGCAAGATGCCCTAATCCCGTAAGAGGTGGCCACAAATTGCCTCCATGTTGCCCTTTCGATGCCCTCCCCCTAACTTACACCCCCCTCTCATATACCTCTCCACTCCAACTCACCCTCGGTCTCCTCCTCCCTCTCCCCCCCATCCACCTCACTCACATACTCTCTCCTCATTAATCTCTCATCTCTACATGGCCAAAGTACCTCATTGTATTTCTCCTAATGCTTTCTGTCACATTCACACCACAATGCTCCTTCACTTCCTCATTTTTCACTGTCTCTCCATGCAACTCCACTTACTCCTCTCACATACAGTAACTCCTTTCCACTGCTCTCACTCTGAGAAAAGTCCAAGTTTCACTTCCATTCATTATAGTGGGTCTCACAATACCACTTTTTTATGTCCACATTTATCACTGCTTTCAATGACCCGGCAACCTTCCTTCCTTGCTGTACCCTTTCAAACACTTCATCCTCTAAACTCTACCCTTACTTATCACACTACCCAAGTACAGTACTTAACTGTACTCATTTTCCATTTCCTCACCATCCAGCCTCACTGTGCATTCAGTGACTTCATTTCTCTTGAAGACCACAATTCTACTCTTCCCTACATTCACCTTCAGATTCCATTTCTTACTTTCTCTTTGAAATCACCAGGCCTTGCAGTTCCCCTGCATCTTCACTTAACAGCATCTTCTGCAAACAACAAAACACAGCTTCCAAACAATGCCCTCTCTCATTTGGGCCACTCCAACATCCACTGTCCTACCTTGTACCTCTTATAACTCCATCCATATAAAAACTGAACCACCATGAAGACATGCCATCCCCGTTTCAATCCAACATTCAGACAGAAAAATTCACTTGGTTCACCATCAACACACCCTGCAGCCCTAATGCCCTCATACGTATTCTTCATAGTATTCAACAGCTTCCCATTCACTCCATATATTTTCAATACTTTCCACATTCCTTGTCTATCGACTCTGTCATATACTTTCTCTAAATCCAAGGAGGACACATACAACCTCTTTCCTTTCTCTAGAAACTTTTCCACTAAACACCTTACAATGAATATCTGATTTACACAACCCTTGCTTGTCATAACCCAGCCAATTCATCAAAAATACAGCATCCTAACTTCACTCCCATGATTCCTCAGGTTGTGTTACATTGAGTGACAAGTCTAATGGTTTCCTGTAAGCCAGGAAATCATTTACAATTCTGGGTGGTAACCATATAACCAACCCACACATGTTCCCCATGCGTCAACATGTGGGTTTGTGGAGGGTTAGTGCCCCTCCCTGTAAAAGGGATTTAATTCCCAAGCTAGGCAACTAAGGCCATATAGCCCCGCTAGGTTACAGGAGCGCGCTACCATCCCTGGCATGGCAGCCCCGGACGACCCTCCCTGTAAAACAACCCAGTAAAAATGGCCACCCCTTACAGAATTATGGCATCTGGCTATAGATAGATTCCTCAAACAAATTATAAATCAAAGCAGTCATTAGATTAATAATCTAGTAGTAAGATTTAACTATGTCTTGTAATGGCAAAAAATATAGTACCAGTACTGTTCTGTACCTTACTGCATAAGCAAAGTACATATACATATACACATACAAAATACTGACAATATAGTACCTAATACTGTATACTCAAAACTTTTATTGGAAAAATGCAATTCTTTTAAGCACAGCAATGTAGAAAATATTCAGTACGTAAACAGCCTGTCCTCATATAGTCTTTAAATAGAGTCCTTCATCCTGCACGATTCTTTCCAGGGTAGCATCAATTTTACTATGAATCAAAGCTGGGCACCAAGCCGTTAATCGTTAATTACTGAAGTTAACTTTTTCGCTACCGATTTTACTTTTAAGATAACTGTGATAATCATTATCGGACTAATTAACTTCCGTTATGTCAAACTTCCATTAACTTAAGTACGTAACCCCCAAAATATCAGATAATCAATAACACTTCTGTTCTATTTACTTTACCTCAGCCTAGCCACGGCCGCGGACATATCTGAATTTTGTGCATCGTATGGAACTGAATTTTGTTTGTGGGTGCGCTGTTGATTTGTTGTACTGGATTACAAAGGCTCTTTGCCTCTCTGGTCTTTGCTAAGTACCAATAACACCCACAGCTTCACAAGTCATCTACTACACTACATACATTCTATTACATTTCCATCTTCTGTGTGTGTTTAGCATATTATATTCCCTTACGTATATCTATAGAGGTAGCACTCATTTTAAAATTTTTTAAAAGCTTCTATTATCATCAGATTTTCAAAACAGAATGTGACTTTAATTTTTGTAAGTCATCATGGCATCTCAAGAACTTGAATCTGTTGACAGTGACGACGTTGTTGAGGGTGAAACTATCAGTGTCACTGGACCTCAGCAGCAGCTGGCTCAGAACCCCTGGCACCACCTGGACAACTGCTTCAAGTCAAGGGAAGGAGACACGTTGATTTTCAACTGCAAGCTGTGCTGGCCCAAGACAGTGACAAGCCTTAACAACCTCAAGCAGCACATCAAGAGGACCCACACAGCCAAATTCATGCAGTTTGAGGTCAAGGCAGGTTCATCTCGTGGAAAAGCCAAGCAGAGGTTTTCACTTTTCAGCCTTTTCTAACTCTAAAGCAAAAAAATTATTGTCTGGGTTCCAAAGATGTTGAAAAACATCCCCAAATGCTTATTTTATACTTTTGGCACTTTTTAAAGTAGTTTTACAGCAAAAAAAAATTTTTTTTTTTTTTTAATAATACACACTAATGTTAACGGTTTACTGATAACTTCTGTTACATTTTAAACAAATTAACTGATTAACGGTTATCGAAGTTAACTTTTCGGTTAACGGATTAACGGTTAACGAAGTTAACTATTTGATTAATGGTGCCCAACTCTGCTATTAATCCATTATTAGCTAAGCATTCAAGACAAGATATGGCTATTCTGTCAAGTCAATGAAATGACCAATATGCAACCACTGGTATTGTTGTTTTAACTTGTTTTCGCCAACACATATGGGCCAGTCGTGAACCCAACTTGACAGATGGTAACTCACCTGCAAAAATAGAAAAATGAGTTAGTCTCTCGGCAGGTAAAAGGACTACAGTCAACAGAAAGTCTATGAGTAGAAGGAATACTGATGTTAAAAACTGTTGGTGAAGGGTTAGTCAAACAGTATCTCTTTGGATGGGAGGAGGGTTACAGTAAAACAAACATATGCTTTGGGGTGGAATGGTGAATTACAGCCTAGATATGAACCCCCTTGATTTCTGAGTCAAGTTTATTCTTGCTGCCTCCATATTTTATTCACCTAAAAATTACATACTTGAATACAGTATATATAAATTAACTCAATTATCTGACATACTGTAGCTGCCAAGGAGGGTGTTGGAAGGTGACAAACAGTGACACCGTACCCAACCACCCCCCAAGAATATTAAATTCATATAAAACCCATACTTGTACTGTTTAACTTTTCTAGCAGAAAAACACCCATAATGCCGTAATAAGCACAACAGTCATTACAATGTGAAGCCGGTAAGAAACTGTGTCAGCAGTTTCCGATTTTTAAAAACTCTTAGGGAATTTTTTTTTTTTTTCTGTGGCCTAATGACATGCTGGAATATGTGGTAACGTAACTGAAAGTTTACTGTATCCAATGCTTTCTACACTTGTCAGTGGAATAAAACTGAAGGTGGCAAGAATGAAACCAAAGAATGGTCTGAAAAGGTTGACTTCACTACAACAGAGAGAAAGCAACGACTCTCAGAACCCAGTAATGCAGTCTGAGTTATACTTGGAGGGACAGTTGGTAGAACACTCTAGTCAGAACACCATGGCCCATGTGTAACAGTTCAAGTCGAAGAGGTTACACAAGGCTATGTCAACACTACGAGAAGCATACGTCTCAACCCTTAGATATCCTGTTCTAGCCTCTGCCCCTATGCTCCGAAGGGGAACAAAATGGGATCTGGCTGTTACTGCAGTTATAGAATAATTATATCGCAATTTCAAAGGTGTCTATGGAACTAGGCAAATTTTTAACATGACAAAGTTGTAAAAATTACTATAAATCTATATCCATACACCATCCTGCAAGTTGTGATCACAAATAAAACGGCAATAATGAACGCGATATCTGCACTTGAACCACTCACTCCCAGTTTAGACACTTTCCTAGTCAGATCACTACAGACTACCGTTTATGAAAAATGGCAAAACTGATGCCTTTACCGCAAACAGCAAATTACACAAGCCAAGGCTCATCTTCACAAACATAGGAAAATGTATCTTTGACAACCATGTCAAAATATGCCTAACACCAAAACAGGTCTTTATGCCATAAAAACTGACCTTTTCGACAGACCAAAATTGACCTTTACAAATAGTGCAACATTTACCTCTACAAACATAGCAAAATTAACCTCTTAATAAGCAGAGCAACATCGACCTTCATGAACAGCACAACTGACCTTCATGCAAAGCAAAACAATTTCATGAACAAAACTGACCTCTATGAACATTGCAATATTATACTATTAACAAGACATTCAGTAACATTAGGAGGATGTGCAGTGCGCCCTTCAATGTGAGGCCTGAGGGTACTGAGTTTACGCTGAAAGAATTGACAGGAAAGATGGAACTGGAGTGCACTGGTGTTGTGATGGGGTGGGGTAAACTAATATAGTTTGGGCATGTGGAGTGGTTGGAGGATGACAATTTGGTGCAGAAAGTGAGAAAAGTGAACACTGGAGACAGGCAGACTGAAAAAGACACTGAACAGGGAGGCTGCCTGACACCGAGCAGCATAGAGAACTGCCATTAGGCGACCAAGGCCGATGCATGCAAACATGGAGTCTTTATAAACGAACGAACGAAAACATAAGGTGGTGAGGACGATGCAAAAGACGCACTTAAGGAGAAAAGACTTTTCCAGGAATGGAAAAGTGGTGGTAACAGGAATACATGGCTGCCAAGCATATACGGCTAGAAAGGAGGTATAGAAAACAGAGTCACAGACTTTTACTGGATAACTAATATTGCTCTGAAAAGAACAGGTATTTAAGACTGCAAATCATTTGATAAGGGAAAACAAAGTTTAACAGTGTGTGAAGAACGACGAAAGGTACCAGTGGACAGTGTGGATATTAAAGACACTTGGAGAGAGTATTAAAACCGGTTCTGGATGGAGGAGTTTGGCTGCAGAAGGTTCGGAGTCTGCGAATCCAATGTTTCGTCCTTGGTCTTTGATTGACACTGCTACTGTGAGCAAGGCAACAGGAGGGATACATATATAGTTGGGGAAGGCAGGAGGAATGTCTGGGTTGACAAATGATGAAGGGCTCAGAAGTGGGCTTCATTATGGATCTGATACAATTATATATGAGTGTTTTGTCCCAGATGACTGGCTGAAGAGTGATTGTAAATGTGTACAAGGGGAAGTGTGATGCTCTGGAAAGATGCAATTCATGAGGCATAAAACTTTTAGACCAGATAATGAGGGTAATTGACAGTTCTAGAAGGTACCTGTATGATAAGGGAAAGAGTGTATTAACCCGCGGCGTCCCGTCGACGTACTTCCACGTCCTCACGTTTTGTCACTGCCAATCCCGTTGACGTACTTCAACGTCCTGCAATTGCAAGGTTCAAAATTTCCACAATTTTCAAAATTCGCACGAGATTTTCGATTCGCCCACCTACCCAAGCCTCCCCTACCTGCCACCAGGCGGGCAGCGTCCCAGACCCCGCGTGACCCGCGCTGGTCTTTGTCTCGGTCACTCACCTGTTAGCAGTGACCCAGGTCAGACATGGCGCGGAAAGGTCTCTCAGACGACGAAATAGCATCCGCCCTGGAGGCCTTCACTGGAGATAGTGATTCTCCACTTGATGATGATGTGGTGGATCGAGATTACGTCCAGCCAGAGGAAGAAATAACAAGCAGTGATGAGGAGGTCCCTTCGCCTCGGAAAAAGCGGTATGTGACTTATCATAAGGCAAGGGAAGGCCAGCCTGCACCCAAACCACCTGCACGGACCTCTCTCCATCCCCTAGAGAGAGATTCTGATGAGGACGAGGACGGCGGCTTAGGACGTGATGTTGCCTCGTGGTTGGGGAAGGAAAAAATCTCACCCCGAGGATCAGAAGGTGGGGCGAGAAGGCAAATAAGGTAGGGTCCTAGTGTTTTGTCTGGGGAAGGCGAAAGTGGTGTGGTGGGAGTGCGGGGTGAAAGGGAAAGTGGTGTGGCGGGAGCGCAGGGTGAAAGGGAAAGTGGTGTGGCAGGAGTGCGGGGTGAAAGGGAAAGTGGTGTGAGGGAGGCAGCATGAGCACATGGTGCACGTAGGTCTAGGGGAGAGGAGGTGGAGCCACTCCCCAGCACGTCTTTCGCCACACAATATTCCCAAACTTCCTCCTCACAGCCCCAGGATGTGGGGAAAGGAAGGAAAGGGAAGGGAAAGGGTAAGGGAAAAGGGAGAGGGAAGAGAAGTGCAAGTGATGAAAGGCGCCGCTCTCCACCTCCCCAACCTCCCCCACCACCACCACCACTGTTGCGTTGTGCCTTCAGCCATGTTTCAGACAGTACCATAACTTCCTACACTACTGAAACTGTGTGGGATGGCGATATGACGCTCAGTATCATGGTAAGGCCAGTCAGTATTTTCTATGTCTTATATAAAGTTGAAATGGGTGTAATGTTTGCAGGAAAGTAATGTATAAGTTGAGAAATAGTGTAAGTTGAAAGAAGTGATATCAAAACTACACCCACTGTGTAAATCTGCGAAAATATGACGCTCAGTATAACACTCTGGTCAGTAAATATGTGATAGCAAGAATATAAAGTGGAAACGGGTGTAATGTTAGCAGGAAAGTAACGTATAAGTTGAAAAATAGTGTAAGTTGTAACAAATGATGTCACGAGTACACCCACTGTGTAAATCTGCGAAAATATTATGCTCAGTAGAACATTCTGGTCTGTAAGTATGTGATAGGAATGATATAAAGTGGAAAAGGGTGTAATGTTAGTAGGAAAGTAATTTATAAGTTGAATACTAGTGTAAGATGAAACAAATGATATCGCGATAACACTCACTGTGTAAATATGCGATAATATGACGCTCAGTAGAATAGTAAGGTCTCCTATTATGTGATAGCAATTATATCAAGTGGAAACATGTGTAATGTTAGTGGAGAAGCATTATATAAGTACAAAAATAGGTTGTAAGTTGAAATAATACTCATAGCGACTTCACCCTCTGTGTTATTATGCGCTATTATTATGCTAAATATTTACGTAAGGCCTGAAACTATCTCAAAACAGTTCTCTAAAGTGGAAAAGTGTATAATGTTATTAGGAAAGTATTATGTAAGTTGAAAAAACACAATACGAGTTGCAACAACAGTCACAGCGAGTTCACTCACTACGTAAATAAGTGCTAACATTACGCTAAATGTTATCGAAAAGCCTGTGAATACGTAAAAACAGTTCAATAAAATGTAAAATGGTATAATGTTATTGGAGATGTATTATGTAAGTAGAAAAAATGATATGTATCATGATTCAGCAATGTTAGCGATTCATCGTGAACAGTTTGGCCGATTTCGCTCGGTTCGCCCAATGGTACAATGCTTATTTCACATCTATTTTTGTATAAAATCCAATTTACTCTTGTATCACATGTTTTTATGTTTGTAATAAATACATATCTACTTACTTTCATTGGTTTCCCAGACTTATAATACCATAGAAAACGTGAGAGCCTCAGACCACCTACAGAGAACACGGTACCAGGTGTGACGAAGGTATACCTGTTTAGGCAACTTATGGACCCCGGTGAACACTTTCTTCGTGATTGACCATTGTTTCTGACCAAAAGCGAAAGTTTTAGCAAAAAAAATTTGGGTCCAAAAATGGTCGGGATTGGGGGGGACCAGTGGTGAAAGTGGTCGGGACGGGGCGGGTTAAGATGCAGTTCAGGTTTATACATGTTAAAGGGACCACTGATGCATTATTCATTATCCACCATCTTTAGGAAAAATACACTGGAAAGAAAAGGGAGCTGTGCTTTGACTGCTGATCCATAGAAAGCCTTCAACAGAATCCTTAGAGAAGTTGTGAAACAGGCAATGAGAAAGCTTGGGATTGAGGAGTGGCAGGTCAGTGGTTATGGCTGTGTATGTAGGTGCTGCTCGCACCAAGGTGAGCGAATAGAGATTTGACTGATTAGTTTTCCATGAATGCTGGTGTGCATCCGAAGTCAGTCTTGAGCCCCTTATTGTCAAGGCGTTTAAAGTTCTCACATAACTTAAGAAATGAACTCTCATGGGAAATAGATGCTGATGACCTGGTGTTGATTCTAGAATGAAATGGAGGTGGAAGAAAGATTTAGGAAATGGAGACTGAATGGGGCAGAAGGGTTTGAGAGTAAATGCAAAAAAATATATACATGATATCTTGGGTTGGTGGCTGTACAGTACAGTCAAAGCAGAGGTAGTGTGGCCATTTGCAGTTTGCCACAAGGGTATGAGAAGGAAGTATCTTGTGTGGCGTTTGTGATAAGTGGGTACATAAGAGATGTGGTGGTATCAAGAGATAGACTGTGAAATAATGACTTCGTGTGTGTGTGGTGTGTAAGGGAGATCATGTAGAGAGCCAGGTATGAAACTCTGATCTTGCTGGACAGTGCGTGGGGAAGAGTTTTGTTATTTGGGGGAAATACGTGCCGAAGGTGAGGCTGGAACTAGCTCGGTGGCTAGGGTAAGGAGTAGTTGAAATTCAGGGAGATGCTGCATCATTAGGACTGTTCTCCCTCCGTGCTAAGGGATCTTTGTAGCATGTGTTAGGAGTTTAATGCTGTATAGTATCAAGATCTGGGAGGTAAAGAATAAGGATATTCATTGGCTCAAACATATAGAAATGACAATGATTACACAGATGTGAAGTGTGTCCATGAATGCAAAACCTGGAGGGCCTCGGATTACAACTACAGAGTTGAGAGGAAGGATGGGACTAGAATGTATTTTTTGTGATGTGTGGTAGACTGGGATGGTCCGGGCATGTTGAGAGGACGGAGGGAACTGTTATTGCGGGCTCAAGGCCTTTAGTTCCTTCTTCCTCACATTAAAAAATCAGTGCACAAAGTGAGAAGTGGGAACATCAGGGGTAGGACTGAGAGGTTGCCCAAAAACAGACCTGGGATGAGGTCGCAGAGTGTGACCTCAGGGATAAGCGACTGAACAGGGAGGCTGACAGAGATCAAGCAGTGTGGAAAGCCGCCATTACATGACCAAGGCAAACACATGCAAGTATGTTGGAGTCTTTATAAATAATATGACATGAACGATACCACTGTATATGACGGCAATATTTACCTTGTTGCAATTTTACCTTTTTACAAACAGGGCAATTTTTACCGCTATGACCAAGGCAATAGCTCTTTACGATTACATGAAGATATCTTCCAGGAATTGCTTTTAAAAATACAAAGCTAACAGACCAAACATCCCCCATACAAAATAATCGATAACCACCGTGAAATGCTCTACACCAGATCCAAAAAACCTACACCAAAATACCATACACACCACTGCTCTAAGCAACTTACCAAAATACCATGAAATACCATACACACCGCCATCCAAACAAGCTACACTAATATACCATGAAATACCCAATACCACAACTATCCACATCAACTCCATACCCTGTGAATTAATAGTACACTTTCAATGTTTTTAGAAATGATCTCTATTAAATATTCTGGACTCTCTAAACACCTAGGCTCGTCTTCTTATCATGTAAAAAAAGCTCCTTTAAACTTCTTTCTTACAGATTAATTTTTGGATACAGCTGGTTAATATGCTCATCAGCAACGAGCACGATGATACTGGAATGATTTACGTAACACCATGATGGGCAACAAAGTGTAACAGACAATACAAGTTGCTTGGGAATAGGTGTGAGGGACAACTGGGTGCAGAATGTTGAAGTGTGAATGTCAGAGGTAGGGCTGTGAGAGGCAGACTGAAAAAGACCTGGGATGAGGTCAAAGTGTGACCTCAGGGATAAAGGACCCAATAGAGAGTGCCAGAGACTGAGCAGCATGGAAAGCCACCATTAGGTGGCTAAGGCCAACACATGCAAGCATGTCTGAGCCTTTATAAGCTGCACAAACAAGGTCAGTGTGACCTCAGGGATAAGGGACTGAAAGGGAGGCTGCCAGAGATCTAGCAGTGTGGAAAGCCGCCATTAGGCAACCAAGGCCGATGCATGCAAGCATGTTGGAGCCTTTACAACTGATACAAAACGATATGAGCCTCCTCAACCAAACTAGAATTCGGCACCCTAATGCTGAAGAGGGGAATAGTTATGGTGGACTACAGTAGCCTAGTCTTAAGCACAGTCTCAAAGGGGAAGGCAAAGGTTATGGTATTTTTTCCACTGTCAAGTTTAAGCTTAAAAAACATCAATACTGGGAGTTAGAAATCATGCTCACTGTTTATACTGCAAGTGCCACAATCTCATCTAAAACACTGGAATCTTTCCTCTTGCATCCTGACACTATCAAGTTTTTACTCCAGCTTTGCCCAGGTGCTTGTCCTAGTGCAGCATTTTTATAGCACAGTGGCAGAAAGTACTATGGCTCTACATTTCAACAGCACTTTTTAACTAGGATATTCTAGCGAATATTTTCACAGCAGCACTCAAGATGGAGACAGTAATTTTAGGCCAAATTACAGTAAAAAGGGTAGAGTACATTAATCATGGCCACTGCAACTTGTAATTTTAGCCCAAGTCACAGTAAAATGTGTAGAGTACATTAATCATGGCCTATGCAGCTTGTAATTTTAGCCTATGTTACAGTAAAAAGGGTTGAGTACGCTAATCATGGCCACTGCTGCTCGACAGAGATATGGTCCTAGAGCCATGGCTGGTGATGCCCCCTCTGTCATGGAAGAACTAGCAAATTACTGGTAGCCTAATGTCATTCATTATAAAAACTATTTTTAATAATTCAAGAAAAAGATATTGATACACCAAGATAACCTTCCCCTTATATGTGTAAACCCTCAAAAATGCTAAACTATGAGTTACAGAATTCTAGGAAAATACTTCAATGCAATTTAGAATATAGACCACTGATACTTAGTACCAATGGAACCTAAAAGCATCCATTAAATGTGTGGCTCTCTAGTTGACTGGGATGGAAGTTTCATGGGAAGAAGCCTGTGTTTATAATTGCTACTTTATGTCCATTTAACAGTTTAAGGGTCAAACAAACTTGAAGTTAGTTTTTTTTTTTTTTTTTCCAAAAATGTTCTTGAGGTTTACTTCAACACCTTTTGAGGCATGTTTTGCAACTGGACGCAAGCAGGGTGATCTAACAGGGAGGCAACATTCAAGAGAAAACTAAGTGTTCTCACCTTTTCAGTAGCCAGTCGATCGCTCCCCGGAACGATGACAACAGCTTTCGTAGTTGTGGTCTTGACTGGCAGCTGTAGTCTTGACAGTTGTGGTCCCGGGTTGCTGGCATACAATAGATCACTGTTAGCCAGTATTAAGCTATCAAGTACAAAATTTACAGCCCAAATCATTACTAATGGTGCTCAAAATGTTAAACTCTAACCACGTTAGCACTAACCTGTAAACATTTCTCTAAACTTTAGTTATGAATTTTACTGAAATGATTTACTACCTTCCCCTTTCTCACCGTATATGACCTCTTCCCTTTTCTCCCTTTCCTTCCTGTCCCTTTTTATTGCCTTTTTCTACTTCAGGTGGCTCTACAGTAAGTGATAAGTCTAATGGTAATACTGGGTGGCAACCACAAAACCAAATAACGAGATGTGGGGCCTATTTAGAGGCTTCACCAAACCTGTTTCAGCGGTCTGCCACCAGGTGGTCTAGCGTCGACCAGCCTCAATTAAATATTTTTGCGGGGTTTTAAAGACCTGTGAAACTATCTAATACTAAGTTTATAATGATACTGCTATTTATAGGAATATTTTTTCCTATTCAATCAAGCGCATATATACAGTATATACCCGTAAAGAAAGAATAACCAGGCTTTCTGAGAATCTTAGCTTGGGGACTAAAATAGAGTGGTCTGTTGACATATATTTGAAAAAATCGTGTGCAGTTAGTAAAAGGAGATTACCTTCAGGACTTCTGATGTGTGTGTTTTAGCATGTTTTAAAGTAGTAAGCAGTTCCACTGAAAATAATGCACTGAACGATTGCTTGGTTGGTGCGTCAGCCATATTAATCCAAACAAACGGCAATGCGGTATCACTATAACCATAGCAAAGTATGAGGAGTTGAAGTGTAAACTTACTAAACTGTGCAATGGAGCCAGGGAAACATTTAAAAACATTATTTGTGTTAGACTTTGGTTACTAAGATGACCAAGACGTTCAACTGGTCCGTAGTTAAGAAGTCATACGTCAGGCAGGGCAGCATATCGAAAGCTGTTGCTAAATATGCGGCTACACATTTATTTTTTGTGGATACTAACGAATGACAAATATTTTAATCACTGTTATCTTGCTTTATGGCTGGTTCTAGTAAAACTGCCTAGGTTTTGTCTCTATGTAATGCTTAGAGATGAGTAAACTGACGAAAGCCGAGTTTACAAAATAACATAATTCATTATATATAATCAAAGGGCTCCCATATTGTAATTTCTTTGTAGCATATCATGCTATCTCGGTAATTTGATGAGTAAAATATGTTTTGAGGTGTTTTACTTTGCGTCAAAATTAAAAAGAAATGAAGCACTGGCTACTTTTTCAGAGCCTACCCCGCATCAGAGCTGGGTGACGGAAGCGAACCTAGTGGCGGATTTCTGAAGCAAGATCTGGTGAAGTCTCTAAAAAACTTAGGAGACTAATTTCAAATCTATTCAGGAACCAATCCTCCACGTTTTTCCACGTGCCTCTGTCACGAGGTGCTGTCTACCGCAAAGTAACTAATCCACTGCACGAGATGACCCAGCAGGGTTGGTAGCTTGCCTGCAGTTGATGGGTCTGTGTAGTTAGGCAGACAGGTTGATAACGAAATTGTTCTAAATATCCTAATTATTGCTAAATTGAAATCTTTCATCTAATTATAAGCAAATCTGCCAACAAATAGTTTACTAGGCAGTACGAGTATTCCGTAATGCTGTTATGTTCCTCCTATTACAGCTAATGCTTTCCTCTAAATCACCATTTGTAATGTACTACATATACTCAGTTCCACATTATCCCTTTCTAAGTGTAAGGGCTAAGCTACACTACCCTGATATTTAAAGTGTGATCAGTTGCCAGTCCACAAGTGGCATTATCTGCAGGGGGGGGGATACAAACCCTCCATACAACCTAATCCAGTCAACTATGCATCTAAATATAGTATAATTCCCTTCGTGTTCAAAGTTTTCAAGTTAAGCAATTTAATTTGAATAGCGTAAGGATGGTAATAATGGCAGAGGTCAAACCTGACTCCCCCACTAGAAATGATAGGTAAGCATTTTAAAGATGCCCTGTTTCCTCCTATGGTTTCCCTTAACTTTGATAGTATGGCGATACTTAAATGATTTATACCAGACAGTAAAACATAAAAATATTAGGAAATGGTGTTAGGGAGCTTCCTTAATCAAAAATAACAGCCTTACTACGACAGATAAATTTACACACCTATTACTTGTAGTGTAGGGTTTAAAGCTAACCTATTGAGTTCCAAATCCCTTAGATGGATAAAATACAATAGCCTAAAGGTAGGAATAATGGTTTCATGGATAGGGTAAGGCATTTAAAAAAAAATCATGGTGAAAGGCATTAATTAAAAAAGGTCATGGGGAAGGCATTAAAAAAGGTCATGGGGAAGGCACTAAAAAAGGTCATAGGGAAGGCATTAAAAAGTCATGGGGAAGGCATTAAAAAAGGTCATGGGGAAGGCATTTCTGGGTACAAGCAGTACTTCAACTAAATAAAACTGTTTCCTCACTAATTTATCTATACTGTACTATCCATTAGATATTTAAATCAAGGATTTTTTTTTTTTTTTTTTTTTTTTTACAGTTTGCATGAAATTACGAGCCTTAAATGGTAAGAATGATTTTCCTTGGTTGCTAACAAATTTTTCACCTGTAACTGATACTGCACTATATTGAAAAATTATGGTAACAAGAAATATAAGATACCGTATAAGAGGTAGCTACCGTAGGAATGAGTCTCCTTGGTTACTAGACAAAACCCACCATTCTCCAAACTATGGTTACTGGTACAAGAAATTTACTGTCTAATGTACGCACGACTCTCCTTGGTTGCTAGTCGAAACTCGTCTCCAAACACTGCCATCAACAGAGCTGAAAAGTTAAGGAAAATAATGCAGTACTTATCTGAAAAACAGCCTTGAATCTAAACAATTGTTGTCTTGGTCGCTTGAATCCAAACACAAGTCTTCTTGGTCACCTGAATCCAAATAGGCCTACCCGTATTCTTGGTACGAAAACTTCTATGCGCTGAAAAGCAAACAAAAAAGCAATACAAAACTATTTTGTCTTACTTATAGGTAAACCCAGTGAAGTACTATGAAAACCCAAGCAAATTGATAAGCTAGGAAACCTAACCTAAATGAAAATATTTAAGTTTAATAGAAAACTCATTCAGACCCACGTCCAATTCAACTAGATGCTTTCTACCAGACCACTTTCAAAAATCGTCGAGGAAACTCCAAATCCTTTCCCGAATATTAAAACTGAAATAACTAATTAATTTAAAAGGCCATAATTTCGGTAACTAATCTACGCTTCAACTTGGCCTGAGGCTACCTTCACCATCTTGAATGCCCTGCTGTAACAATGATTGGCCACTAAGACGCTGATAGCCACAAAAAAATGCAATGGAAGGCTTTAAGCGCCATGCTATTGTCTTTTAACTTTGACGTGCAGGAAATAAAGTTGCGAAAATGTACAAAACCATGTGGGAAAAATGCCTTGTACAACCACAAATAACTGACCGTGAATTAAAAAAAAAAAAAAAGTCCAGTTTTACATACTTTTATAAAACTCCGGGACATGTCAATAATCCATGATTGCTTTAACATAGTCCTAAGTCAAACTGATGTGTATAAAGAAAATTATGGGTGCGAAAAGCGAAATTATATTTACCCAAACCACACAGTGCGTCCTCCCACCGGCTCTGCCCAACGCTTAGTATCCGGCCTGGATCTTTCCTCCACTCCCCCCCACATCCCTTCTTCCTACCTCCTCCCCGTTCCCTTCACTCCCTTCCCCACCTTTTTCGGCCCTTCCGCGCCATTATGCAATTCACGTATTTTTGTGTGTATACCGGTATATATTGTTATATGGATGCATGTATACTGTATATGGTGTGTTCATGTATGTGTAGGTATATTTCCACTGCTCTGTTAGCCTACAATAATGTGATGACTGCCTATACCGGCGCCCTTCCGGGAAACATGAAAAGGTACGGTATAATTATGAATAATAGGTGTGTGCATATGTATTTAAAAGATTATTTTAATATGAATCTCAGTCTACGGATGTCGGTATTTTCCTCGAAACCCCGTCCCCTACTTGCTTCACCCCCTCCCTCCATCCCTCACTTCCTTGTCCCCTCCCTCTCTCCATCCCCAACTTCCTTACCCCCTCCTCCTCCTGTCCCCCCCCCACATCCTTTCCTCTATCCCCCTTCTTCCTCTCCTCCCTCTCTCCATCCCCTACTACTCCTCCACTCATCCTTCCCTCCCTCCCTCTCCCCCTTATTCCTCCTCTCCTCATTCCCCACCCTTATTCCTCCTCCTCTCCCTCCTTCCCTCCAACCCCCCAATTCCTCCACTCTTCCCTCGCATCCCCCCCCCTTTATTCCTCTCACTCCCTCCTCTTCCCTCCCCCCTTCTTTCCCTCCATAAAAGGCCAGCAGAAATTCCTTTACCCCCTTTCCTCCCTCCTTCCTCCACCCCCACCATCCCTCCATTTCCACCCACGGGATTCTAGGACACTAGAAAATATATATTTTTCTTTTTATTCTTAATCCTCCAAATACTGGTGACTTACATTAAGGTTTATTCTCACTGATGCTATACGATTATATGCAACTCGGGAAGGATTTATTTAGATCTATTAAAGCTATCTCTATCTTCCCACGTTGGAAAGTTCAATAACTGAATAAAATTAAACGGAACCTGCCAGAATAAAACGGAAACTACGTAATAAGTCTTATGCTGTTTCTACTAATACTACTGCTGCATCTACTAATACCATTCCTGCTGCTGTTCCTGTTGCTACTAGTACAACTATTACTGCTGCTTACTACTACTACCACTACTGCAGCTTCTACTACTATTTGCTACTTATTACTACTACTTCTGCTGCTGCTGCTACTACTACTACTGCTATTAATAATAATAATAATAATAATAATAAATAATAATTCCACTGCTCCTCTGCTTCTACTACTGCTGCTGCTGATGCCACTACTGCTTCGACTACCATACTAACCATCATCATCATCATCCAGACCTCCTTTCCCATCCTTGTGCTGGCCCATAATTCCTGTTGGGATGTAGGAACCATATGACCAGGTACCTATCACTGAAAGCAGTGATGAGAAATAGGGAGGTGAGTATGGAAGTTAAGAAGTCACTGCATGATGGTATTGTGATCCCTACCCTGACGTATGGAAGCGAGGCGTGGACCTTGCAAGAGGGGAACAAGTCAAGAGTGAGAGCAGTGGAAATGAGTTACTTGCGAGGAGCATGTGGAGTGACGTGGAGGGACAGGTTGACGAATGAAGAAGTGAAGGAACGTTGTGGGGTAGATGTGGATGTGGTTGAAAAGATTAGGAGAAATACACTGAGGTGGTTTGGATATGTGGAGAGAATGGAGAATGAAAGACTAAGAGGGTGTATGTAGGTGAGGTGGAGGGAGGGAGAGGGAGAGGTAGACCGAGGATGAGGTGGAGGGATGGAGTTGAGAGGTATATGAGGGAGGGGGGGTGAGTTGGGGGGAGGGGAGTCAAATGGTGGGTGACAGAGTGACTTGGAGGCGTTTTGTCTGCGGCCACCCTTTGCGGGATTAGGGCGTCGGGCTATAGATAGATAGATAGACCTGTCACGGACCATATATTTCCCAAAGACAGGTGTGCCCACAAGCTTGTGTACAGACCGATAATCACAGAGCACATGTTTCTCACTCGGGCCGTCATCATGGTCATGGCAAGCCACACAAATACAGTAACTCCCCCACCTCCACTGGAACCCAATGCTTCATTTTTGTGCTCTCGCTGGCCGAAACCTCCAGCCAGCACACACTTATGGCCTGGTGATAGTTGATTTCAGCAACCAGGTACCAGTACTGCATAATGGCAGTGGTCAAGACTGCCTTGAAAAAAAAAAAAAAAAAAAAAAAAAAAATCATAGTCCGGGGTCCAGGCAACAATTCAGCAAACTGCACAACTGCCCCTTCCGCATCAAAGGCAGGCACAGAGGGCTGGAATCCTGCCTCCTCCTCCCCCCATACAAAGGCATCCACCTTCCCAACACCTGGGAGCCTTAGCCGTGAATTCTGGCCAGCATGTCTTTTCACACCACATGCACGCCCACGCCCACGGGCAGAGGTGGAAGGGGAAGGAGAGGCAGAGGTGGGGGAGGATGGGGGTGATCCAGGAGAGATGCTGGCGGCCCAGTCACACCAAGTGAGGGTTGACTGGAAATTTCCAAATGTGAAGGGCCAGGTTGGGGAGATTATGCCCTCGAAGTGCTGGACTGTGGCGACGAGGGACTTTGGAGGGAGAGACTGCGGCAAACTGGTCGCGAGTGGTGGTTAGATGCAGCGGCGGCGTTTATGTATGAGACGGCCGTCACCATCTCCCTCGCTTTCTCGGTGACCAGGGTCCTCCAACTCTTCCTCTGACATGAATTCGTCACTGTCACAAGTCCTGCCCTCCTCCTGTAGCAACTGGAGAGGCTTTTCAGGCATCTCAGGGCGGGTTGGAGATGGAGGGCGTGACATCACTCAACATGGTAGCCTCCCCCTCCTTCGGAGAAAGGCTCGCCACTCATGCTAATGGAAGACACAGTTTAAACCAGGGCATGACCTATTGCACTGTCATTAAGCCCTTTCCCGGCCGGTAAAGGCTGAACATTGGCGGGAGTAGATGATGCAATCAGCCCGGCGGGGGAGGGGACAGAATTGGACGAGGAGGCTGAAAAAGACATCACTCTGCACTATTACAAGGCCGTGTACAGAGCCCTATGGTAATGAGATAAAATGGTCGCGGGTTCAAAAGGTGGCGGTAAGACGCTTGTGTATATAGCCGCTACTCAGCAGCCCTGTAGAAGCCTGATTGTGACGTGTATACACACTCCCCTGCGGATTGGGGTTAATATGACAATAAGAAAAAAAAAATCGTTTTCAGAGCTAAAACTTACTAAAGTTAGCGGATATTTACCCTTCAGATCGCAAACAAGCATAAGCAGACTTCCATTTTGCATAAATATTGACTTAAAGCACAAATAAATGTATTTACATCGTAAATCAACATTTATACAGGTCTGTTAAGGCGAGCTGTCAGGCTAGAAGTGAAACTTCCGCTAACTTTAGCAAATTTTTGCTCTGAACCCTGGATTTTTAATAGCCAAATTTTTTTTTTTTTTTTTTTTTACCAGACTGCTGATAATTACGTGTGTATGAATCTATATGGTGGTAAAAATTATAACAGCCAAACATATTCAGCTTAACCTAATCTAACAGTCGCCTGTCATACAAAACTAACCTTAACTTTGGCTTAAGCCATTGGTAGGAAGGTGAAAATCTTATTCTCCAGAACAGACTGGCTGTTACTAGAAAGCTGTTCAAACATCACCAGTGCACAAGACCAAGAAATCAGGTAACCAAATACTCCTGAGAGCTAGCTGTCCACGGTCAGGCCTAACTAGGAGGAAAAAAAGGTAATCATTTACGAAACAGGCGCACCGATTCCACCTATATTATAATGACCGCCCAGCCAGCTCCAGAGGGACCCTACCTGACGGACTCCGACGCCGCAGCCCATCCCTGACGGCGTCTCCGACGGCACGAGACCGCACCCGCAAGGCCCCCAAGGCCGCCCCCAGGACCCCTGGGCAAGGCCTCTCCCTAACCCGACGTAGACGACCTTCGTCCTCCGTCAGGCGTCTAAGCAAGCCTTCAGGAGGCTCTTCGGCCCCAGCCCTGAGGGACGACCCCAGTCCCCAGCCCCGACAGTGAGGGGCCCTTCGCCGCCCACAGCCCTGGAAAAGAACCCCTATGAGTGATCCCGTGGCCACTGGATACAGAGGCCACAGACGGGACTCAGCCCCCATCAGGAGTTCGGCTGTGAGCTCTCCCGCCGTCCCCTAACCACGCCGCCACCCTACCGACAGTGAGTGAAAGTGCAGTGACAATGCAACAGTGACCTGAATATCGGGCAGTGAATTATATTATCTGAGGGAAACTAAGTCCGAGATCTATTAGTGGTGATAGTTTAGGCATAGTAAAATAGTAAAGAAATAAGGAAAAGCTAACAAGGGTTACAGTGACTTCAGTGAACATTGGTCTCGGCCCTATGAGTATAATTCCTCTTTACTGCAAGACCTGTGAGCAAGCTGCCCATCCTAAGCAATGTAAATTTCCCTCAAAGTGACAGTGACCAATTCCCCTGCCCAAAAGACCTTATGAGCTGCTCATTGTACTATTCACATTTTGTCCGGGATTATTGTCCAAATAGTATCCTGCACGATACTACTGCCCATGATCCCTGCATATATCTTGTAATTGCCCAGATTCTTGTTTTGTGCCATCTACTTGTTCCACATCTAGAATTTGTCAATACACGTGTAAGGTTGTTGCCTTGAGTTTTTGTGTCATGCCTCTCTCTTATTTGTCTAAGCTCCGGTCCAGAAAGGGAACCCAGCTGCACACCAGCGTTCAAGGGACGGGAAGCTGACCCTTAAACACCTGGCATAAAAATAACAGCTGAATATCACAGTCTTACCTGTAATGAAGTATGATTCCCTCAGAATCCCATTGTTGTGAGTGGCGTGGTATGGTTTGTGACGCCACAGCGAGGGCGCATCAGTTTCCACGAGGAACGATAAGCTCTAACTTTGACTATTTTTTTTTTTTATATATAAGTGCTAAATCGGAACCGAAAAAAAAAATGATATTCCACTGATTACGAGTGACCATTTCATTACTTTATGTAACTTGTACACGACCGTCAACCGGTCCAATGTTGCCACCACCAAGAAACACGCTGGGATACCGAGCTGGAGTCATACAGCAAGAAACTAATGAAGAAATAATGTTAGTATTTTTTCAGCTAGGGCACATTACACTTAGGGAGTAGCAATGTATACTGTTGTTATTCAAAAATTCATACTCCTTGCTTATACAGTACCTTTACATGCGATGTGGTGGCACATCTCACACAAGTTGCAGTACAAACTGCACCCTTGCCTGGGGCTGCAAGCGCCATTTGTTTACGACCGACAAATCCAACTCCACTTGCCATGTTTCCCTTCTTATCCTTTCACTATTTGGGCAAAGTCTTGGATTTTGCATTGCCCAATGTCCACCTTATTTTCCCGATATATCCATAATGCTGTATCACTTCTAAGACTGAAATTTTCCTTGCGTTGACGAAAACAAGCAGATAGGACATAGCTCGACTACACAACCCCCCCTAACCACTGAGCTTGGCTTGACGAATGACGAAATCGAAATGTCATCATCATTGTGAAGCCGATTTTCAAATTTACATGTTTATACCACTTTTGTACATTATTCATATTATCTAATGCAAATCAAAGTTTATTTAAGGCTACTAGGTATTAATACAAATATTATCGTCTCGTATGTAACGAAAAAAAGCCCATCATATATTACATTCTGGTAACCGTGTACAGCTCTCATCGTACATAAATATATATATATATATATATATATATATATATATATATATATATATATATATATATATATATATATATATTATTGCCTTTCTTTAGCGGACAATCTTACTATACCTAGTGGATTTGTGCTATCATATACACTATGCCTGTATGTGTGTTATTGTGTGGAAATGAATATTTCATTTTTTTTTTTTTTTTGAATATTTTTAATTTCCATGATCTTGGGTTGGGTTGGGTTAGGATGAGATAGCTTAGCTTAGCTTGTTGGATGAGCCAAAAAGGACCATCAGGGTAAGTTAGGTTACTTAGGTTAGGGTAGGTTAGGTTACTTTTGTTAGGGTAGGTGGCAATCAAGAGCTCCTGCAGGGTTAGGAGGCAACTAAAATTGTCATAGTCATACTATGGTTAATTGGTTATTATTCATTTGGACAACAAATGAGGCCTCAAAACAGTCAAATGATCTATCTATCTATATACCTAGGCTGCTTCCCCCAAGGAAAGGGAGGTAGCCGAGACAGGACGACTCACTCTCCATTTACTCATCCATTCAAACACATTCATTCGCATCTTAGCCCCAAAGGGGAGAACGGACAGATCCTCACCGCACCACACCGCACAAGGGTCAACTGGGCAATGCAATCAGTGACATCCGCAGCAGGGCCCGACAGCAGAACTGGTTTACCCCTGCCACATCATAACAGACCCATCCCCTTACCCGCACCTGACCTGACTAGCTGATCAGACCAAATGCGGGAGAATATCCCCTCAGGAAATGAACTTTAAAAAAATATATATCAAATGGAAGAAAAAAAAAAAATATGAGACGGCAACTAAGGAATTTTTTCATTAGATATATAGATTCCACCAACGCCATTCATTTTAATACTACATTTTACATTTATTATAAAAACAGTCAACCAGCTTCACGGTTATAACTTATAATTCAAAAACTATACATTTGCTAAATAAATTGATATGTAAATATATGACGGGGATTCGCCCTTACTGCCATAGCTCTCTGTACAGGGGCTGGTGTGACGTCATGTAACCATGGCAACTGCTATGCTGGTTCTACACAAACATCTGATGATGCGGCCTTTACAATATCGTCTCTTGTTTTTATCTTCTGGGAGGAAGGAAATCAATATGTAAGTACGAAAACCACTATAAATGTATTTATAGAATTATCAACCTTCACTTACTCTAATGGTGAAATATTAGGTAAAGTTAAGGCTAGTATCAGAGAGTTTACAAAAATAGGGTGTCTCGAATGTGATAGGAATCGTTCTGATGACAGACTCAGTAGGGTCTCTAATCCTGACAGGGAATTGTGCCAGAAGGCCCAGAACTAGTTGGAACACCAGTTGTGAGGGGCACAGGGCACAATGCATGTTGAAGGTATAGCTTCAAATACTGTACCGTACTGTATTCTCATTTCTCCTCATGGTTTCATGGAATATTGTGACAGTACAAGTAGTAAGTACATTTTGTTAGTGCTCTTGTACTTTGAGGAAAATCAGGAAATTAGTCATGTCCTTTACGTAAAATTGCCCTCAACCCAAAGCCATTAATGGATTGAGTAGTGATTTGTTACATTCCATAATTTTATCATTTAATTAATCAGTAGGATAGAAGTTGTGGAAGCAATGATGAAAGTAGTAAGTACATTTTGTTAGAGCTCTTGTACTTTGAGGAAAATCAGGTAGTTAGTCATGTCCTTTAAGTAAAAGTGCCCTCATCCCAAAGCCGTTAATGGATTGAGTAGTGATTTGTTACGATCCATAATTTTATCATTTAATTAATCAGTAGGATAGAAGTTGTGGAAGCAATGAAGAAAGTTAAATTGGGGAAAGCCCCAGGAATTGATGGAGTGTGTGGTAAAATGCTGAAGCATGGGGGAGAGATAGTAGTAGAATGGATGTGGAAAATGTACAGATTGGCCTGGGAGGAAGGTAGAGTCCCGGAGGATTGGAAGTCAAGTATAATTATTCCCTTGTACAAAGGAAAAAGGGAAAAAGAAGTGTGTGGTAATCATAGGGGCATTTGTCTTCTTAGTATAGTAGGAAAAGTGTATGGTAGGATACTTATTGACAGAGTTAGAGAAAGAGCAGAGGAATTAGTTGGAGAAGAACAGGGAGGCTTTAGGAAGAGAAGAGGTTGTGTAGATCAGATATTCATTCTTAGATCTTTAGTGGAAAAATTTCTAGAGAAGGGAAAGAAGTTGTATGCGGCTTTCATGGATTTGGAGAAAGCATATGGCAGGGTGGATAGACAAGGATTGTGGAAAGTATTAAGAATATATGGAGTAGATGGGAAGTTGTTGAATGCTGTGAAGAGTATGTATGATGGTGCGAAGGCTGCAGTGCGTGTGGATGGTGAACTAAGTGAATTTTTCTCTTTGAAGGTTGGGTTGAAACAGGGATGTGTCATGTCTCCATGGTTGTTCAATCTGTACATGGATGGGGTAATAAAAGAGGTACAAGGTAGGGTAGTGGATGTTGGAGTGGCCCTGGTGAGAGAGGGTAGTGTTTGGAAACTCTCTGTACTGTTGTTTGCAGATGATACTGTGTTGTTGAGTGAAGACGAAGGAGAGCTGCAAGGCTTGGTGGACAGGTTTGGGAGAGTGTGTAAGAAACGGAATCTAAAGGTGAATGTAGGGAAGAGTAAAGTGATGGTCTTTGAGAGAGGTGAAGTCAGTGAATGTACAGCGAGGTTGGATGGTGAGGATTTGGAAAATGTGAGTACATTTAAGTACTTGGGTAGTGTGATGAGTAAGGGTGGAGGTTTGGAGGGTGAAGTGCTTGAAAGGGTACAGCAGGGAAGAAAGGTTGCTGGTTCCTTGAAAGCAGTGATAAGAAGCAGGGAAGTGAGCATGGAAGTGAAAAAGTTACTACATGACAGTATTGTGATACCAACTCTAATGTATGGAAGTGAAGCTTGGACGTTGCTGGAAGGACACAAGTCAAGAGTCAGAACAGTGGAAATGAGTTATTTTAAGAGGAGCCTGTGGAGTCACATGGAGGGACAGGCTGACAAATGAGGATATAAAGGAGCGTTGTGGTGTGGATGTGGATGTGATACGAAGCATTAGGAGGAATACACTGAGGTGGTTTGGCCATATGGAGAGGATGGAGGGTGAAAGACTGACGAAGAGAGTGTATGTAAGTGAGGTGGAAGGGGGAAGAGGGAGGGGGAGGCGGAGAATGAGATGGAGGGATGGGTTGGAGAGGTATATGAGAGAGGGGGATGTGAGTTGGGAATGGGGCAGTGAAATGGTGGGGGACAGGGCGACGTGAAGGCGATTTGTTTGTGGCCACCCCGAACGGGATTGAGGCGTCTGGCAATAGATAGATAGATAGAATTTTCTTTTTTAGGTGTGGGGTAGACTACTTCTTGTATGATCTGGCTAGTGTTAATTACAGAAAAACTATGAAAAACTGTCATATTCAGTTGTGTACTTCACTCAACCATACATCATCCTGATCTTTGTTGTTCCCATCAGAGTGTAGGGGCTCAAAGCTAGACTGTTCAGCCCATGCATTTATTGTGAGGTGAGAGTGACTATACTCAGTTTTTTTTATCGAGGTGAAGATGCACTTGACAAATTGGTGATGACTGGCTGAATGCAACTTTACTACATAATCTCTTTATTATTATTTGACAACATATATCTGATGGGGAAATTTGGGTTAGTAAATGTTATTCGGACATGTTGCATTCAGCCAATCGTCACCAACCTATCAAGTGCATCTTCACCTCAATAAAAAAAACTGAGTATAGTCATTTGGCCCCATGTAGCACTGTAGGCTATGGGCAATAAACTCCAACTAACCCTATCATTACATCACTGGCTTCCATGTACAGCACTCTTTTAAAACAAAAGTTCTTACTCCATGTTTTATTTTTAATCTTGGAGCTTTTCTTCTGTTTACATAAAAATACACAGCTCTAGGCTAGGCAACTATGTATAAACATACAACACAATTCATCTTTACACATAAGATATTGCATATGAAATATTATGTAGGACAGAAGTGTGTTAATATACAAAAATGCGCAATTTTTAACATTACTTAACGCAGATAAAAATGACTAGACAATGGCAATGAGTCATGGTAATTAAATAAATACAAAATACAGTACACAAATGCAAACAGTGTGGTACAAAAAAACACATGAAGCTCCAGACATGAGAACACAGAAAGGAAGTGGTTCTAAAATTAGTATCACCCATATTTTGCTGTTGAGAACATAAGAGGAAGGTTGGCTACATCCTACACAGACCTTGTTTGTTTGTTTGTGTGTGGAGAGACCAGCTCGAGAAGGGTCCACTGAATGCCTATCCTTACATCAAAGTTCAATATCTTTCTAAGTCCCATATTCTTGTGAGCTTAGGAGAATTTCTGAAACTTTTTTCTTAATGATTTATCAGGAATACTGCACACCTTTGTATTTTCTCTTAAGTTATTTTTATCTTTTTAATATCACTACAGATGGTAGATGGTATGAATAGCATGCAAGCAAATGTTAAGGTGCCATAAGCAGACAAAAACCTGTAAGGAAGAGGTGTTAGAAATCCTCCCAAGCTGATGAGACTATGGATCTACGTCACAAAATATCATAAGAAACCCTTTACCTACAGTATGTCAAAAAATATTGAAAAGAAACCCCACTTACAATATTTCATCAAGTGGTAATATAAAAAAAGAAGTTCCTTTAATTTACTTTATGAAATAATATATCTAATAATTATAGTATCAAGCCTCATTACAGGTGTTATGAAATAATAAATATCTAAAGAAATTCTGTTTACTGTACTTGAGTAGGGTAAGTAAAATATTTAAAAATTCACATCACTTTAACTATCTACCTCATAATACGTTACATATCAGAATAAAATTTTGCACTGACTTTACTTCATGAACTATTGTACCAGTATGAAATATACAGTAAGTAAATTCAATTATCCCAACTTTGCAACTTTTAGTTTAAATATTAACCTAAATTCCCCCACTTACTATGACAAAGTTTATGCCTGTCTGTGTTTTCACATTTGATATATATCTAGTTTATGAAATTTTAAAAAAAGAAAAGCTTCCCCTTACATTGGTACTAAATTTACTGCTAACTCAAGCATCAAATCAGCCTTCTGTTAAATCATTCTGCATCCAAGTAACATAATGTCACATTTTTTGTAATTTAGTGTACTGTATTCCCAAACATTAATGCCCATTAGTTACTGATAATCCATAAAAGTATCCATCCTGTTTATTTTAGCACCAGCCTGAATTAATTCATCAGTTCCAGCAACTCTTTTAACATCTGAGGATATATTTCCTTTCTTATTAGCCCCTTCTGCCAGAGTACAACCACTTCCACTTCTAAATACAGTACTACAAAAGGTAGCATGTCAGAGTTTTTAGTGACACTAGTGTATATACTATGTCTTTGTTTGCTACACTGGAGAATGGCCAATACAGTACGGTAATCAAACAATAATTGATATAAGATGTACCAGTAGGCAAATGGGTCCTGTTGTTCGAACACAGACTGTACAAGAATCCAACGATACAAGAATAGGCAATTTAGACAAAAATTCAGTGATGCGAGCAGGGTTAGTTAACCTAACCCTATTATTTCCAAAAGTTATGTACTCTGTTATATGAGTTTTGCAACCCCCCCTCCCCCCGATCTGTTATACGAGCACAGGTATTACAATCCAAACAGTTCACCATTAACACATCCTACTCATATAACAGGACCTGCCTATACACTGGTGTCACATAAGATCTCCAACACACCACCCCTTGTTTTACTTAGAAGCAGAGATGACTACATTATCTCATATTTATTCTTGCTATAGCTTGACAAATTTATCTGGCTTTGGAGATGCTTTTGGAACAGGTATGCTTAGAGAAAGCCTTCACTTACCCAATCACTACATGAGGAAACCTGGGGACTGCAAGAACAAAATGAAAAATGTCACTGGACTGAAGGAGTTAATTAATATCCATCATGTTCAAAGCTGTAAACATCATTTTGAAAAAAAAATATATATATATATATATATATATATATATATATATATAATCCCATAATCCCACAATATACATCCAGTGGTTATTTTGGCATATACCCCTTCACTTGGAAGAGATCTTTCATATTTTACCCTTGCTATCTCATGAAAATTTTATTCAGCAAGGGATAAGCTTTTTGAACTGGAAGGCTTACATAAAGAGTGTACTGTATATATGGCCTTCTATAACTTGCTGTCTTCTTGGGGGCCCTCCTAAACTGAATAGCATCATCAGGAGGCAGTATGAGTAAACTAGAAAGATATCTTCACACTGAAGGGGTTAACCATATAGTATTTTGCCTCAGAGAATTCCCATCATATCAGAAATAAAAAAATATATTACAGTCACCTTGATTACACATTTGGACTGAAATACACAAACAAACTGATGATCTATCCCCTGTTGTATCAGAGTATTTTATTTTTGTTTATACAGTATTTCTTTATTCTTTTTTCTTTCAGGAAAGACAAGGAAAAGTCAGTACATAGTCTTCCCCTGTCTCTTGCTCTTCCAGTAGAAATAAATCAAAGTTGTGAGGGAATTAATTTTAAGAATGTTTTTGCAGAAAGAGCAGGGTCAAGGAAAGAGTCTGCTCTCTCTCTCTCTCTCTTCCTGCAATAACAAATCATGGTTAAGATGGGGACTTAATTATGTATATTTTAGCAGGAAAAACAATCATAGGAGGGGTCTGCACTCCCTTCCCTTGTCCTTCCTGCAAAACCAAGTCATGGTTAAAATGAGGAATTCATTATGTTTGTTCTAGTAGAAGGAACAAGAGTCATGGGAAGGGTATGTATTCTTCATTCTTTGCCCTTCCTGCCAAATAAATCATGGTTATGATAGGGAATAAATTATGCTTGCTGTAGTATAAGACCAAGACTCAGAGGGAAGATTCCGCACTCTCTTTTTCTTGCCCTTCCTCCAAAAACAAATCATGGTTAAGATATGAAATTAATTGCTGCTATTTTTCAGGAAGAACAAGAGCAGGGAGGGTTCTACGCTCTCCTTTTTCAACCCTTCCAACAAAAAAACAAATAGGGAATTAATTATGCTTGTTTTACAGGAAGAACATGAATTACGGGAAAGGTCCGCACTCTCCTATCCTAGTCCTTCCTCCAAAAATTAAAAATGATTATGACAGAGAACAGATCACACGTCTGTCTGTGAATCTTCAGACTTGACTTCTTTCTCACCATTAGTCTGTACAAAACACATTACAGTACATATTACATTACACCTGATCACAAAAACCACAAAATTCATTGTTGTTCATAATGGTTAGTTGAGCTCAGTTAAATCACCTTTGAAGAGACCTTGACTTAATTAGAGTATGGAAGAATGGGTGTCATTAACTGCCCTGATCACTGGTAAGTATATACACACCTCACGTCAAAAGGCACATTCCGATTTTGTTATGAAACCGTTTGAAGTACGCGTTTATGTACAGTCAGGGTTTAACCTCCTCAGCATGGTACTTGTAACAGCTTTTCATGGTTTACTCTTGCTACCTTCAGATGATTGTAATTAACTCAGCCTGCATCTACACCAAAAGCTGATTGGTGTGAGTGGGAGTTTTGCATCACTGTAATCCAAAGATGCTCTTGCATTCACTTGCCTGCATCCAGTGGGGTCATTTCTGTGGGCTATAGCAAGGCAAAACTCCTACCCGGACCAACAAGTGTTTGGCATGGACATGGCCTTAGGAAAAACCAGGCATACTGAAGGGGTAAATGAAGAATATATCTTTTCCCTGCAGTTTGAAAAGTTAGTCCCAAGGTGATCAAAACCATTTGGAAATAGCAAGAACAAAATATAAAATGTGTCATTAGATTCAAGGGGTTAACCAGTTCCTATACACATCTGAATATTTGAACCTCCTTAACTCTCTCATGGTCAGGATGACTCTTGCACTCTAACACCAGCCAACCATACTCAGTTGTGTGGATCATAGGATCCTGAGTGTTATTAATAGTAAACCATTAACTCTCTCAGGGACAGGAGAGCTCTAGTATTTATTACAGTTAAAGCCTGATGAAACTGTGCAGCTGAGAGGGGGTCATATGACACTGAGAGTGTTAAGTGATACCCTGAATTGTTCAAACATCTCTGGTGGACAGTAGTGCTTTGCTGAGAAAATTGGCCTGGAAATGAGTATTGCAAGGATCTTAAATTACAGGGATAAACAAGTTTCCATAGGAGCTAATTATTAAATTTTTAAATACCTTTTGTCACTTAATATTCACTGTAGTTTTATCTTTTCTTTTCTTTTTCTTTTTTTTTTAAGTGCATTGTAGTTGTATGAGTGAAGACAAAATAATAAAGATGCAATTTTATGCAAAACTTAAGCTCAGGAAGGTTTGTGAATGAGGAGCCTGCCACAAGTAACGGTAATCTGTATCTTTAGGCCTTTGTACCTATTGGCTATATTCTGGCAGGATGTTTTCTAGCCATTCTTCCTTAACGATGTACTGTAGTTTGCATATTTCGCCTTTGTATTCTCTTGTGTGATATTTATGTTTTTAACATCAATATAGACACTATAATACTGTGCAAGAGGGTATTACATTGTCATTAGCGGGAATAAAGTGGACTCACTTGTATGCTACCTATGCTGGTTTAATATCAACATAGACTATATAAATATTGAACAAGAGGACATTACTTTGTCATTAGCAAAAATAAATTCTTTTGTATGCTATTTAGGTCTTTTTAATATCAACACAGATTGTATAAATATCATACAAGAGGATGTTAGTTTGTCATTAACAGAAATAAAGTGGTATGGAAGAAGTGCATGAAAACCCTTTCATCCTACTGGAATATAATGCCAGGCCATTATTCTCACTGACACAGGAGATATTCTAGCACCTCCTCCTCATCGACATCTGCATATTACAGGTATACCCGGAGATATGATACCCCTAGATGGGATACCCTGGCTTAGCGATGGGGGTAGAAATACCAAATACCATCATACCCCGCCTAACAATGGGCAAACCCTGGTTTAATGATGGGTTTTGATTTTTTTTTTTTTTTTTTACCAATTTTGATTATATTATAGACTTAAATTTTGTTTAGGTTGATTTATAAACTATTTTTAGACTTAGACTAATGTGTTTTAGTCATAGGTGGGGTGAACATGGTCATTTTGGGGTACAGTGTACTAAGTTTGATTTTTTCCAAACTTAGAAATGATTGGTTGTTGGTACACTGAAAGCAGTGATGAGAAATAGGGAGGTGAGTATGGAAGTTAAGAAGTCACTGCTTGATGGTATTGTGATCCCTACCCTGACGTATGGAAGTGAGGCGTGGACCTTGCAAGAGGGGAACAAGTCAAGAGTGAGAGCAGTGGAAATGAGTTCCTTGAGAGGAGCATGTGGAGTGACGTAGAGGGACAGGTTGACGAATGAAGAAGTGAAGGAACGTTGTGGGGTAGATGTGGATGTGGTTGAAAAGATTAGGAGAAATACACTGAGGTGGTTTGGACATGTGGAGAGAATGGAGAATGAAAGACTGACTAAGCGGGTGTATGTAGGTGAGGTGGAGGGAGGGAGAGGGAGGGGTAGACCGAGGATGAGGTGGAGGGATGGAGTTGAGAGGTATATGAGGGAGGGGGGGTGATTTGGGGGGAGGGGAGTCAAATGGTGGGTGACAGAGTGACTTGGAGGCGTTTTGTCTGCGGCCACCCTTTGCGGGATTAGGGCGTCGGGCTATAGATAGATAGATAGAAATGATGATTTTCAGATTTTATTTTTGGGTTTAGGTGAGTTATAAACTGCTTTCAGGCTTGGTTTAGCTTGTTTTAAAGCTATTTTGGGGTTTAGGTTAGCTAGAAACTTGTTTTTGGACTCATTTGGGTGGGTTTAGGACTTCGTTGGGTAGGAAACCCAAGGCTCAAAAACACATCCCTATGCTTTACATGTTAAATCTACCCCAAGAAACCATAACCCGCCTAAAGATGGGTTTTTACTTAACCAATTGCATCATTAAACTGGAGTGTACCTGTACATATTCTCATATATTCCATTTATATTTTTTTTAAATAAAGACAGATTGAAAAATTAACATACTGTACAAGAAAATATTGATGTAGCAGATACAGAACTAGAATGATATGGAAAAGGTGCTCTGAAGCCTCCTTGGTCAATAAGAATACAGTCCCAGAGTTCGTCATCTTAAAAAGCAAAGTACTGGGTTCTAAGAGATGTCAACAACTGCATATAAGACAGATTTAATTGTCAGAGATATAGCCTACAGGGTGGCCTACATATAACACTTCACTTTTATACTGCCGAAAAATTTCTTGTGTGTTGTGGGAACGGCTCAGTCAGTGTTATTAGTATCTACCATGTATCATGTATTCACTTCCTACTCCAGATACCAGAACCACGTCCACATTAGCCAACTAAGTTTTTCCTGCAACACATACAAGACTGCCAGGTGAGTTTCAAGTGAAGCACTATTTATGAACCACCCTGTATTGTATTTTCTAACAGACATATCAGTATCTCTCTTAGCACTATTGGCTGTAAGGCCAACTCTGGGTTAAGGTACAATATCCTATTTGGACTTGATAGTTCTTTTTTATGTAGAAAAACATAATGTACTGGTACCACAATGATATATGTTCACTGTTCCTGGTAGTACTGTACACCACATCAAATCCCCCTGAAGGAAACTGTCCAGCACTGAGGTTCAAACAAGACGAGAGTCTTGTTTATAATACAGTTCAAAGTTTCAGGTATGTAAAGAAACTATTTTCTTTGGCTGTAGAGTCAGAGTCAGTCCTTCATTTGCACACTCTTTGAATGTCATCAAAACTGAAGGAAAAGCCACCCTGCATGATCAAGGAAGGGAGGGTTCATATTACTGGGTGTGGGTGCAAAGTCACACTGAAGATTTCTCTTATGTTCCTTCAGATTATTTATGTGCCTTGATGTACTATGAGAGTGCCACATTGAGGCTTGGTTGGTTTTAAGACTCAGGGTGGTGCATGAAGCCTTGTAGCATCTCTTCCTGAGCATTTTACTGTATCATATTTTGCATGTCAGCCCTTAACATTTTCTTGTATAATTATCATTTTAAATCAACATTGTTTGTATCAGTAACATACTGAAGAATATTAAGGTGTAATATGCAGAATAAAAAACCAAGGAAGAGGTGTTACACTATATCCTGAAGCAACTTAAAATACGATTATCAGTTCATTGGCCCGATATCCAAGAGTGCAGAGGAAACACTGACCTTGACTCTACCATGACACAGTATTGCCCCCCAGCAAGGAAAGTACAAGCTTCACTCTCTCCCATCCCATTTAATGCTTTTGTTATTTTGTTTTGTTTTTATTTGGGGGGGATATTTGAGATACTCTTCCCATTCTGATTGAACATCCTTACAGATAAGAACCTAAGCATACACTGATATCAGCTGGAGTCATTAAATGCAAATCAGTTTTGTAAGTCTACTGCCTATCACAAAATCCAGCCACTGATCTGGCAACATTGTACAGTGCATCAAAAATATAAAAAAGAGCAACACTGCATCAAACCCTGTCCCCATCCCAGGTTTATAAAAGTTAAAATTGTTTACATCCATGAGATAAGGTACAGTATGATGCATCACCTGTGTTACAGTAAACATACAGTACCTTCCCTGCATCACTCACACCAGCTTGTGACCTGTCGTACTGGCAACTCGTACTAAAAAAATTGGGAATTGAAGATGCAAGGTTCCACTACATCAGGATGAAAACAATATGAAACACTGGGGTTGAATAAATATTTTTAGCCATCGCAGAAGAATGGAAATTAGAATCTATACCCGAAATGCTCAGATTATCGCTAAAGAATGGCATACTGTATAATTTCAAGCCCTTTCAATATCTTAGCTACTGTAATTTCAGGAGGTGAATGATAAAAATTATGTAAATATTCACCCTTGAAGCATACTGGTTTGAGGAGCTGCATGCAAATTTGATCATTTCTTTGGTATCTTAGCTATAGAAAAGGAACAGTTTAGGCTGGGTTGAGTTAGGGAACACAATGAATTTGGCTACGAGAAGGGGACGATTGCTATGTTGAATATCAGGAAATTTATATATGCTGTACCTATGTAAGAATGAAGGAAACTGTTTGTGGTTATTGCTTAAGTGTGAGCTGCCCTTCTGCACTGACATATTTAGCCTACTGTCAAGGGTATCTATTTCTGGCTGACTGACTGCTTCCAACATCCCAATAAAATATAATTTCAATTTTTTTTTTCTTTTTTTTTTTCTTTGACAAACCAACCAAGTGACTGACATCTATTAGCCAACATGATATGAAACACGTTAATCTACTAGTCTGCCTCCCATTCTCCTCTTGGCCATTCCTCTCCACTACTCCACAATCTCCTGTGTTCTGTCTCATTTCATATAATGGAGTTTCACAGTGCACAACATCTCTGCTGATCTTTATCTCTACACTCTAAAATAACTGAATAAACTGGTTAAGCCTTACTGATAAATATACTGGTTATGCAAATGCTGACAGTTATTTTAAGCTGGGCAAAAATCTATTAACACTGTAAATAACATAAATTTTATGTTGTCTGTATTACTAGATCAGCAGAATCTGAGCAGTGGTAACTCCTTATATGACCCAAATTACCACTTAATGTCTTTTGCTTACACCATGACAAGCCCTTCACACCACCCCAAGACCTGCAGTCAAAATGATCATATCTCTTGAGCAGATTACCGACATCCTATAAAAATAATACGTATATATTGGGTGGCTGTTTTAGAGAGATCACACCCTCCCTTTCATTACTCTAACAGAAGAAAGAAAACTATATGCCTGTGCAACACTTTTAAAACCTTTTGAAATGAATGTACTGTATATGCAAGTTTGAAACATCTAAAAGTGTATTTCATGCATATTTTACATCTCTAATTTAGATAATACTGTACAGTACTGGGACAATGTAAGGTTGATAATGGACACAAGGGAAGGTTGTGATTTCCTGAGACAGGGCCCACTTTTCTGTTTATAATACAGGCTGTACTGTACTTTGCAACACGTTTATACAATAGTTGAGCTAACAGGGTTGACTATATTTATCGATATGACAAGTTTGTTGCCTGGTTCACAACTGCCGACTTAATGAGAGTATTTCAAAAAGAAATCCAATGATTCTTGTGTTATAAAATTTATGCATACAGCAGACACAATTGCTTACCAGTTCTCAACTTGTGGCCATACTCCCAGTGGCATGGGAGACTCCATAACACCTTTTCCATATGATGTATTGTGCATATTACACTTTGGTATTCTCTTTTACATTATGTATAGATTTTCAGTACCAACATGGTTTGCCTCAGTAACATATAAGGATAACAAGGTGTATTATGCAAAATATATCAGTAAGGGAGATGTGCAATGAAGTTTCTTTGGGACCCAGAATATGGCCCTTGGTCTGAAGTTTAGAGGGCTTTGAGAGAAAGAACGTTGGGGAAAGTTAAAACTACACAATGTACATACATCATTGGAAACAAAAATCAATAGAAGAACCAATAACAAATTCAGTGTAAATGTACCTGTAATAAAATGACTAGATATCTTGTAAAACAGCAAAAATATAAATAAACAACACACACACACACACACACACACACACACACACACACACACACACACACACACACACACACACACACACACACACACACACACACACAAAGACCACAAGCATTCCAATACTTGCCATCTTGTGTGTCTGTGCCCTTTAGCTGTCAATCTGTCATGTTCGTCTACAAAAATGAGAAACAGAAATAATATTTACAATACAAAAAACTCACTACAGACAAGAAAGAGTTGATCTAATATCCCCCAGCTCACACTGCTATCCTGGTTCATTCATTGTTCCGGGGTTGCTGTACTACCACCAACAAAAGTCCTGTTGCCTCCCATGCTCTTCTCTCCATGGACTCTAAAAATTAGTCTCATCATTCCAAAGCAAACATCTCTATTGGCACTAATCTATTTACAGCTGTATCTGTCTATCTATTGCCAGATGCCTTAATCACAGAGGGATTGGCTTAGAAATCACTTCTACATAACCTTGTCCTTAATTGTCAGCCTGCCCTCCCTCCATCTCACACTACTCTCATTCTTATACCTCTCCACCCAGTCCCTCCACCTCATCCATCCTCTCCTCCCTATCTCTCCCTCCAACTTATATACATTCTCCTAGCTAATCGCTCACTCTCAAGTTTGCTCCATGCAGCCAAGCTGATCTGTGGTCAAATGAAGTCATTGGTATTTGGTGCTCAAGATCTGCCACACTAATTTTCTAAGTCCATGGAGATAGAAGCAGGAGAGGTGACTGGACTCTGGTTACAAACAGTACAATATCCTTCACATAACCAGGCAGGGAGTGAAGTCTGGTGAGTGTTGCATCATAATAGGTCCTCCCATCCATTGTGAGTTCCACAGTTTACCTCATTTTGGCAGTCTTGGTCAAATTCTCACCACAAGAATGAAAAGAAAACCTAGGTTCTTTTTCTCAGTCACTACAGTTCTTAATTTCCCTTGCATGCACTTAACGAAACGCCAAGTGTGTAGTCGCCAGTGCCTGAAGTGGAAGTACAGGAAATCCTCTTTATAAGTCCCCTATACTTTAAACCTTTTTCTTCTATACAGTTTATATTGCACAACATAAAAATTACCTATAGAAGTTCCAATGCTACTTACATAGAAGCTTGGCCAGTTCCCCCAATTTACAGTACCAATTATACAGAAAAAATTGTGACTTTTGGATCACATACCTTACTTATAATGAGGACTGTCTGTATTTTGTAGCATGATGTGGACAGAACCTCTTCACCTCTCTCACTAGCACACTATACATAACAAAAAAGGAAAAAATCTACAGCCTTCCACAATATGAGAAGGCATAGGTGCACTGTTCATAATGCCCAAAGGTGGTCCACAGATCACCTGGGATATTGTGACTTACCCTTAGTTTCTAGTTTTGGCCAGGACTTTAATACGGTACTCTCAGGTTTGGCCGGACGAGCTATGTATATTATTTTCCCCTTTCACATAATCAAGTATTAACCCCTATAGGACTGGTAGAGGGACATGTGTATTACCTCCATTACACTTGAGGTTCCAGACCACAAGATTGGAGACAGTACACATGCACCTCCTCAAAATGAAGACATGTGTGGGGAACTTAAATTTACATCTTTGGATATGTATTTGTAAATGATAAATATCCAGACATCTCCCTGCTGCTCATGTCAAAAATTAATCCGGCAGTATCTTCTCACCATCACATATTTCAAAAAGCTCTATTAAAACTGCCTTCCAACCTCTGTACAAAATGAGACACAAGTAATCTTTGGCTCAGCAACTGTCAGACATAACTGCTCTTCAATGTAGCTTTCCCCGCACTGTCTCCTTACCCTCCCAGCCATTCACAGACAACACATCCTCATAAAAAAATCTTTTTATTACATCAAAAGTTTGCAGTTCTGATATAATTAACAATGTAATCTTTTTTTTATTATCATTATTATTTCCAAGACTTGTGAGAATTTGTAAGTGTTGATTGTGTGGGAATGTGCATGTCTGGGAGTTATGCGATCCTGCAGAGGTTAATTTTCATATCTTTAAAGCTTTAGCTGGTAGCCTCATCAGTTTTGTTACTGGGATGGTAAACCCTCAAATGATGGGTGGCAGTAATGGGTGTGGTGAGTGGGGTGTGAGTGTGGCAGGTAGGGATGGGTTGGGGCAGGGTGGGGTGGGTGTGGTTGGTGAGTTTATATGTGTGTGTGTGTGTGTGTGTGTGTGTGTGTGTGTGTGTGTGTGTGTGTGTGTGTGTGTGTGTGTGTGGTTTAGCTTTGGTTCAGTAGATATGACAATGAATGTGGCATGGTTGTGGTGGGTGAAGTTTGGTGGGCAAGGTATAAATGTGATAGTGGGAGTAGTATAAGTGGTAGTGGGTGTGGCATGCTTGTAGCAGGTTGTAGTAGAAAAGCAATGATCACAGAGGCTGTGGTATGGGTGAAACATGGGTGGTTGTAGGTATGGTGGTGCTATGGTGGGTGAACTGTGGTGTGTGTAGGGGGTAAGCTGTGGTTGTGGGTGCAGTGAGGCTTGAGAGTGGTAGAAGTTAGATGTGGTAGTGGTAGGTGAAATGTGATGAGTGGTAGTTAGGGAGAAAGTCTGAGTAATTCTAAGTTTAGTGTAGATGGAATTTCTGAGATGGAGACTGCAAATGGGCAAAATATAGGTGAGGTCACAGTGTAGAATGTGAGATATGTGCAGGCAGGGAGTGAGCAGGGAATAAATTTCTGGGAAGGGAGTAAGTAGGAAAGATATGTATGGGTAGGGAGTGAGTAGGGAAGATGGGTGTGGGTGTGAAAGATGAAGTGAGGTTAAAGCATTCATGAGTACCAGATATCTGAGGTACATGTGCATGTATGTGTGACTACATACATGTATGTGTGCATGTGTGATTGTATATTTCTGTGTGATGTCTGATTGTAATGTAAATATGTGTGTGATTACAGTCCAGTATATGTATATTTGTATGTGCCAGTAATTATGTATGTGATTTTATATATATATATATATATATATATATATATATATATATATATATAAAATGTATGCATGTATGTAGTATGTATGCTCAGGTCTCCATATGTTCAGGCATCTCCAGTATGGGACTCTCACACACGGTCTGTGAGAGGATGCTGCCAGTACCCACCACCGGCTGCCACGGCGCTGCTCCCACTGTACCACCCTGAAGAAAACAAGAACATCAAAACATAAGGATTGTACATCATCATCACCAAAACAAAAACATCATACATCATCATCAACCTAACCCTATTTGATCATCAGCATCAACCTAACCCTGTTTCATCATCATTAACTGAACCTTATTTTATTATCAACATCATCCTAATCCTATTTCATATTCATCAACTTAGCCCTATTTCATAATCATCATCCATCCATCATCCAATCCTACGTTGCTCCATGAGAAGCATACGAGCCCAGGGCTAAGCAAGTTGGTCCTGACATTTAAGATGAGAGTGACCAGCCTTTCTCATCCCTGAGTGGCATTACGTGAGCAATAAACCCCAACCACCCCTCGGATATAAACCTTCACCAGCTCAATCCGATTGGAGCACCGTAATTACCCACTAAACCACCAAGCACTAAAATTTGGTTATATGGTTACCACCCAGCATAGTAAATGGTTCCTGGTGTACAGGAAACCATTTGGCCTGTCACTCAGTGTACAGTAGTCACACACAGGCAGAAGGAAGAGGAAAGAAGTAAGGAAAGAAAGACAGAAGAGGGGGTGTAAAGTCATCCGTAGGGAGAAGGACGAGGAAAGAATGAAAGAAAGAAAGACAGAAGACGATGGAAGGAAAGAAGGATGGAGGAGAGGAAAGGGCAGACATCTGAGAGCAGCAATACATCGAGTGAGTGGATGGTGATTTATAATAGTACATATTCTATTGTACAGTACATGGGGATGGAAATGATTACTAAATGCAAGTCTGTTTAATATCTGCCTGAATTAATGCAGAATCCGAGGGTCAAACACTGCAGAAGTGTGCTGATACAGGTGCACTCTTGTGGTGGTTGGTGGGGGTGCTCACCATCCACTCACTCGATGCAGTGCTGCTCTCGGGTGCCTTCCCTTTTCTCTCTTCCTTCTTTCTTTCCATCCTTCCTCTTCTGTCTTTCAATTCCTTCATTCTTTCCTCTTCCTTCTGTCTGTGGGTGACTACAATCAGTGACAAGCCAAATGGTTTCCTGTACACCAGGAAACCATTTACTACACTGAGTGGTAACCATATAACCAAATTATGGCGCCTGGTGGTTTAGTGGGCAATTAAGGCGCTCCAATTGGATTGAGCCTGTATAGGTTTATATCCATGGGGTGGCTGGGATTTACTGCTCAAGTAATGTCAGGTTTATATCCATGGGGTGGCTGGGACTTACTGCTCAAGTAATGTCACTCAGGGATGAGTAAGGCTGGTCACTCTCACCTTAAATGTCAGGACCAACTTGCCTAGCCCCAGGCTCCTACACTCCTCATGGGGCAACACTGGGTTAGATGATGGATGGATAATATTATGGAGCTATTCCATTCTTTTATAGTACAGATGACAACTGGAATTATGAAAATATTACTTATACATGACTGTGGAGATAAACTTCTGGTGTGGTACCATATATATACTGTACTGACTTGGCATGACACAGAAACCTTACTGGTACTGAGAGTAACAGCGTGAGTGACTAACCTGATGCCAACCCCCGTGCCAAGTCTGCAGTCCTGTCCAGGGTCGAGTATCAGGGGCTGCAGCAGTGGCAGTGACTGTGGCAGTGGCAGTGGCAGGGGCAGTCGCTGTGGAGGGCTGGTGGACCTCAGTGATTTGGCAAGCAGCAAGGGACGAGGGAAGGGTGTGGAAGGTGGCAGCAGTGGGATCAGTGAGGGGACGCCAGGATGGTGGCTCCCAAGAGTCATCGTGATGCTCAGCGATGGTGGGGCAGGCCAGGTCAGCTTGGTTGAGACCAGCCAGCAGGTGTGCAGCACTCAGGTCTGCTGGCAGGGGTGGCAGTACAGGCTGCTGCTGTGCCAGCTTGTATGATGCTTGCCGAACCATTTGCCGCCGGGACAGCTCACAGGGGAAGGACTGGCGAGGATATGCTGCCTGCTTCTGCAGGATCTGCCGCTTCTGCTGCAGCAGGCGGTGTTGGAAGAGCTGCTGCTGGAGGGGCTTGGGGGTGGGGTGCTCAGAGGTGGTGGCTTCCTTGCTGGTGGTGGCGCGGTGTGTGGCCAGACCCAGGGACTCAGGCAGGGATACCCGCTGCCGCACCAAAGGGGCGCGACTCAGTTCATCACTTCCAGCATACGAATGGCGCCACGCGCGACAGTACTGGGCCAGAGGGGGTGGGGGCTGGCGGGCAGGGGGCTGGTACAGGGAGGTAAGGGCTTGGTGCTCTTGCTGGACGCTATGAAGTTCCGTCAGACCTCGTGCTTTCTCTGTTTCTAGAAGCCGTTGTCTGAAGGCAATTACCCCCTGAGTCACCAGCCCATCACTTGCTCGCCGACCTTCACGGAAGTTAACTGGAGATCGAGTGTGGGCACGTTCGGGTGCCTCAGGGGCTGGGTCCAATTGGGTCTGGGGCTGCAAGGAGCGAGGCGTGGTAGCCCCAGGAAGCAGTGGCCGTGCAGTGAGGGAGGCATGGGAACATGATGACAAGGATGCTCCAATGTCTGGCTCCAACTGAGACTCAAAGCTCTCAAATGTTGATTCTGTGCTGGTGACACTTCCCAGAGGGGAGTCCACTCCCGCTTCTGAGGATTGCTGGGAGGCGCTCTTGATGTGCTGCAGGTTAAGGTGTCGGGCAGGAGGACAACCCACCACCGACCCTGCCTCAGAATCACACATGTCTGCCTCCACACCCTCGTCTATGGAGGTGGACGCCCCACTCTCACCCTCCCTGTAGCTCTTGCCTACCATTGCCATGTTAAGCCCCACCCCACCCTGTCCCCCTGCCACACCCTGGTACCCTGCACTGATATCAGTCTGAGGGTCTCCACCAACCTCTCTGAAGGGCGGGGACACATATGAGGTGATGGTTGTGGCTGTTTCTGCCTCTCCACTACCCTGCCTTGTTCCCACCAGGCTGGATATGTAGCTTTGTGTAAATGGGGTGAGGGGTGCCTGGTCACCAGGGATGGCAGGCAGAAGCCTGCCTGTGTGACCAAGCGGTCGAACTGGAACCTCCACAGCACCCAGGCCAGTGTCAGAGGAGCCAGTAGGTGCAGAGAGCTGTGTAGTGAGCAATGCAGGGCTGGGTGATTTGCTGGCAATGACCATCTTCCTCATGGCTGCCTCTGCCACACTGGAAGGTCGGCGCCGCTGCTGCTCCAGGGCTGCTACCTGTTGCTGCTGCTGCTGCTGTTGCTGCTGCTGTTGCTGCTGCTGTTGCTGCTGCTGCCCTTGTAGGGATGACCGGTGCTGCTTCAGTCGCTCCAGCAACAACAGGTAGATGGCTGTGTAGTTGTCATATGCATCATTCAGCAGTGCCTGTACAGAGGTACACCCATTACTTCACCCACCCTTTGAAAACACAAGACTCACAAAATGCATCAATTACACATTACCCATGTGTATGTCTGAACCACAAACATAGCTCACTTACTAAATTCAGTACCTGAGATCGCCTTAACAGACCCAACAAGAACAAAGTCACTTCATGGATGAAATTACCTGCATGCAAATGCTAAGTATTTAACTTATAAATTAATGTTTTGGCCTACAATATCATAGCCCCTGGCCCTACCTCTATAGGGGGTAATATGGGATTGGTTGTTTTACCACTTTACTTCTTTTTAGTGGCAGATTGTGGTGACCATCATCCAGTCAGCTGATGTAGTGTTGCTGCTTCCTTCCTCCCCTTTCTCTATCTGCCCTCCTCTCTTCCTACTTCACCCTTTCCTTCCTGTCACTTTATTACTTTTCGTTTCACTGCAGGTAGCTGTACAATGATTGACAAGTCTAATGATTTCCTGTAACCCAGGAAACCACTTACAATGCTGGGTGGTAACTATATAACCAAATAACTGAGTGAGGTAAAGCCTGCTATGGTGCCCCTGTTAACTAGGTGGAGAGAAGCAAAGGTAGCATCTATTCAGGAGCCAAACCTTCACATTAATCCCCTCACTTCCCTATAACGAGGCATTGTCAGCCACAAGAGAACACGGGCTCACTGCATGGGACGACCCTGCAGAGGTGGTTGCTTGCTGGAGGTTGATGAGTCAGCTCAGTCAGACAGATTGGGGTTGACCAACAACAATAACTTGTGTTGTAGTGGTAACTGGTGCTAACCATCATCTATTCAATGTTCTGCTGCCTACTTTCTTCACCTTTGTAAATCTATTTCTGTGATCCTCTCTTTGTACAGTATTTTTCCCTTCCTTCTTGTTACTTTGTATCACTCCTCTTTCCATTTCAGGGACTCTACACTAAGTGACAGTGGCAGTCTAATGGTTGCCTGTAACCCAGGAAACCATAATACTCTTCTTTCTGTTTCAAGGACTCTACAGTACACTAAGTGACAGTCTAATAGTTGTCTGTAACCCCGGAAACCATATACAATGCTGGGTGGTAACCATATAACCAGATCACAGGGTGAAGCGGGAGCATACTACTATAATAAATATATATAAATATAATATATATATATAATGCCCCTGTTAACTGGGTGGATACACAAATGCAGAATCCACTCTGGAACCAAACCTCCACACTTTTCCCCTCACCTTGCTGTGACAAGGCACTGTCAGCCACAGAAGAACATCAATTTACTACATGGGACAGCCCGCAGGAGCAGTTTCTTGCCTGCAGTTGATGGGTCTGCTTAACCAGACAGACTGGGGTTGATCAACAATAATAAATTACGCTGTCAAGATGCTACGAATTAACCCTTGTTTCCATCTTCTACTTACTTCTTTCTCCCAGTCTACCCTTATTTTCCTACCTCTCTACCTTCCTCCATTCCTCTCTGCCATTCCTTTCTCCCTCTCTCCAAGCTTCACTTTCTTGTTTTCCCAACATCAATGTGCAGTCCTGCATGGCCTACCTCTCTTCCTTCCTGCAGTTCTCTCCACCACTCCTCTCTCCCTCTCCCTTTTTCTTTCTTTCTCACTTCCCTCAGCTCTGCCCCTCTCATTCTGCCAGCATTTTCTTTCCCATTCCCCTCTCCCATTCTTTCTTTCCCATCTCTCTCCTTTTCCCAGTATCTCTGCCATTCCTCTCGCCCTTTTCTTCTTTCCTTCTTACCTCTCATTTTGCCAACATCTCTACCATTCCTCTCTCCCTCTCCCTTTCGTTCTTGCTCACTTCTCTCACTTTGCCGAAATCTCTAACATTCCCATTTCTCTATCTCGCGTCTTTCATAACATCTTTACTATCCCCTCCCCCCTCCCCGCCCACTCTCGTTTTGCCAGCCTCTACCATCTCGATTTTTCTCTCTCCCTTTCCTTCTTTCTCACCTCTCTTGTTTTGCCAACATCGATGCCTAGTTCCTGCATGACCCTCAGGACTTGCTCATTGGGGTCTGTGGATCGCTCCGCCATGATGGTAGGTGAGTCGAGTGAGACGCACGGCTGCTCTTCCGCCTGCATCCAGCGGTGCCGCTTGATCTGCTCCACGCTGTATCGCCGCGTTGGGTCTAGCACCAGCATCTTTCGCACCAGCTGTTCACAGTCTGCGATGAAGATGGACGCTGTAGTTTTGCGAGGATATACACACGAGAGCAGTTGACATGGAATGAATAATCTGGCAGCTCGAAACTATCACTGCTCACAGTCTGCACAAAAGGTGGACAATTAAGTCTGGGGAGATATACACACGGGAGCATTGGATATGGTGTGATAAATATGACAGGCTCGAAATTCTCCTCCTCTTCCTCCTCCTGATCATCATCATCATCATCATCTTTCGCATCTGCTGCTCACAGTCTACATAAAGATGGATGCTACTTTTGGGGGGAGGGAGGGGTGCCTATACACACGGGAGGATCCTAAATTAGGGAGAAAATTAACCAAGCTGGAAATCGCCACCACCATCATCCATGACAACTACAGTACGCCCCAACTGTTCACGGTCAGTCTAAACTTGCCAATCTACTGACTAATGTACCAACCTGTTTATGTTGTTATTGTGAAGGTGGTCCTGCTCGTACCAAATCATTACAGCACAAAGCTTAGATATACTCTTGACTTTAACTTAGCCTAGAACTGTCATCTTCATCTTCAATGTTCAGATGTAACGAAAGATTAGCGCTAGAATATGACACGGAAAGGATGTCGAACATTGCGATTGACTTATTTTACCTCTGATCTACGCGAAATAGACAGTAAAGGGGCAAAAATCTTGACAAATCAAATGAAAAAGAACAGTTACGGTATAACAATTATATAAGATTACTATTGCGCGGAACTGATACAAGCATTTAAAAAATATATATATTACTCAGTGAAACTGATACAAGCATGATTATGTAAGAAACGTACCGTATCCAAGAGGAATGATATCGAAAATACTTCATTCTTTTAAGGTAGAATGAAGGGAGACAATGAAAACATCATAACCCGGTATTACATAACATTTCAAGGACATCACTGATATAAATAAATAAATAAATAAATAAGTAAATCTTCGAGAAAACTGATGCGCTATTGACTGAGGCATTCCCAGTCACTCATTAATAGACAAAATAAATCGTAAAGGGCGAGAATAACAGCATAATTTTTACTTGCTGCTTAACATTGCTACTAGTATCATTAATTTGTAAACTGAGAATTTAAACACCATAGAGGTTATAATAAAACCGTAAGAAAACTAGAACACAAGTGCTATTTTTTTCACTGTATACAAAGAGGCTTCAATTAACGAGGTGTTTTTTTCCCAGTGATGTCGATACTCGATCGTCATTTGCTAGGCGTGAGGGTGCGTGGGTGGCCAGTGACCCGAGGCTGCTCCTCTCCTTGTCACTTGTGTTCAGTATTTTTCACTAGTTTCGCCATTAAGCTCGGATTTTCTCATCTACCTCATTTATACATCTCATCTGCCTCATTTATACATTCATTTTCTCATCTGCCTCATTTATACATTCATTTTCTCATCTGCCTCATTTATACATTCATTTTCTCATCTGCCTCATTTATACATTCAAACATATTAAAAGGTAAATACCAACCACGCTTTGTTATCTTCAGAGCGCAGGGTCTTGAGGCTAAGCGAATGTAATCCATCATTTAAGGGTGGAAGGTCTACCCAAAGTATATAGACTACATACTTTGGGTCTACCTGCCTCACACAATTTTTCATGATGGCAAACCGGCCACTTCCAGGGTTCGCACCGTAAAGCATAAGCCACAGTTCGTTCCTACCCAAGAGCTCAACCATCAGACCACGGGGTGTCTACTAAATCAACATTATTTTGTTAGCATTTGATATTCCCCACTTTGGTTCAGCACAACATTAAACGTTCTGTGTTGAGAGAGAGAGAGAGAGAGAGAGAGAGAGAGAGAGAGAGACTCCACTAATCCGACGAGAATACGGACGTGCAGAAGCTGTCCCGTCCTAAGAAAACTGAGCAGTAGACCGTGCAGACGAGAATAAAACCCTTCGCATTGTCGGTGGAGTTGGAGGCTTCGCAGCACCTCTTGTCATTGCGATTTTTTGGTATCATATTACTCCTTAACATTATCTTACTTATAATTTTATTATCGACATAGTTTACGATAAATGTACGAGGATACTAAAATATGATCTGCAAAAAAAACTGCAAAGTGGTGTTACGAAGGCTCCAAAGCCGACCGTATTCACAACCCCTTCAATCTTGTGATCTATCCTTCAGCTGACATGCGGTGATGCTGTACACCCCGGGTGGAGCAGTTGTGGCGTCCAACCGGGAGAAAATCCCTCGGTACTCTTATTTCCCTGCACCTCGCCAATGGAAATCTCTGGTATGACCCTGGTGAGGCGCTCTTTACCACAATAGGACACCGGTTCCGTACACAGTGTATATACAATACCGGACCTATAGGACGGCCTCACAGAAGCATCTGCTTACCTGTGGTCGACAGGTCTACTCAGCCTGACAGACCAGGGTTAAGCAACAAGAAGGGTCTATAGCTGTAAGAGCTGAGGAAAAATATATCTAACCCCTCCAGCTGAAAAAGTCTTCAAATAAAAGCGCCCCTAAGTAGCAAGAAACTAAAAAAAAAAAAAGAAAAATATTGCATGATCAGAATGAATGGGCTAAACTTCATACAATAAAAGTGAATATATACTAAGGTGACCAGAGTCCCGCTTTTAGGCGGGACAGTCCCGCTTTTTGGACGTCCGTCCTGCATTTTTAATTGTGATTAAAATGTCTCGCTTTTTTTTTTTTTTTTTTTTAGCAAATTATCTTAATTGTCCCGCTTTTAGAAGCTTACTATTGCATTAGATATAACATGACCTTCTATTATGAAATTAGGATGAATTACAAAAATTATACCTTTTTTTTTTTTTTCATGCGAGGAAGAAGGAACCAAAGGCCAGGAGACCGCAATAACAGTTCCCTGCAAGAGAAAAACAAAATACCAGAGAGAGCCAAATTCAAGATCCGATCATTTCGAGATGCCTGGACACACTGCGTTTGAAAGACTGGAGATCATAGGCTGCAGGAAATACAGACAGAGGGAGACAATTCCAGAGTTGACCTGTAGCATAAATGAAGGACTGGGAGTAACGGTTAACTCTAGAATTAGAGAGCTGGACAGAAAAGGGATGAGAGTTTGCTGCTAGACGGGTGCTACGCACCCGTCGTAGAGGTGGAGGAATGCATGCAGACAGTTCAGAGGAGCAGTGACCATTAAAGTGGCGATAGAAAAGAGATACAGATGCAACAGTGCGGCGAAGAGACAGAGGTTGAAGGGAGTCAGTAAGAGAAGGAGAGTTAATGAGATGAAAAGCCTTTGACTCCACCCTATTAAGAAAAGCTGTATGTGGAGAGCCTCCCCACACATGAGAGTTGTACTCCACACAGGGGCGGATAAAACCCCTGTATAGAGTCAACAATTGTGCAGGGGTAAAGAAAGAACGGAGTCGGCTTAGCACACCCAGTCTCTTGGAAGCAGATTTTACAAGAGATGTAATATGATCTTTCCAAGATAAGGCCCGAGTAAATGAAACCCCAAGCATGTTCAAGGATGATGCAGGATTAAGTTGATTATTATTAAACAATAGTGGGTATCCCTGTGGAAGATTTTGTCGGATTGATAGGTGTAAAAACTGAGTCTTAGATGCATTAAAAACAACCAGATTATCTTTACCCCAGTCAGAGATACGAGCCAAGTCAGACATTAGGTGTGCCATAGCTTCATCCCTTGTTTGTTGAAGTAACTGCTGAGATGGGTGTTGCGGGAACCGAATAGAAAGGTGAAGGGTGGGGTCATCAGCGTATGAGTGGATAGGGTTAGATGTACAGCTTAGAAGGTCATTGATGAATAAAGGGAAGAGAGTTGGTGATAGGATAGAGCCCTGAGGAACACCACTGCTGATAGATCAAGGAGAAGAACGATGGCCGTCCACAACAGCGACTATAGAACGACCAGAAAGGAAGCTGGCAATGAATGTACAGATAGAAGGATAGAAACCGTAAGAGGGCAGTTTGGAAATTAAGGATTTATGCCAGACTCGATCAAAAGCCTTTGAGATGTCAAGTGCAATGGCAAAGTTTTCGCCAAAGTCCCAAAAGGAGGATGACCAGGAGTCTGAAAGGTAGGTGAGAAGATCGCCAGTGGAGCGTCTCTGACGGTACCCGTACTGACGATCAGAAAGAAGGCTATGATAGGAAAGATGCCTTAAAAATTTTCTATTGAGAATTGACACGAAAACTTTTGAGATACAGGACGTTAAAGGGATTGGACGATAGTTAGAGGGTTGGGAATGGTCACCCTTCTTTGGGACTGGCTGAATGAGAGCAATCTTCCAGCAAGAAGGAAAGGTACAAGTTGACAGACAAAGGCGAAAGAGTTTGCCTGGGCAGGGTGTAAGCACAGAAGCACAGTTCTTGAGAACAACAGGAGGGACCCCATCAGGCCCATATGTCTTGTTAGTACTGAGGCCAGTGATGGCAGAAAATACATCAGCTGAAGAAATTGAAGTGATGGAGGAACAGCACCGGAATCGTCTAAGGTGGAATTGGAGGAGAAACTCTGTGCGAAGAGATCTGCTTTATCAGTAGAAGAAATAGCTACAGAACCATCAGAGTAGAAAAGAGGAGGGAAGGATGATGAGGTAAAGTTGTTAGAAAGGTTTTTGGCAAGGTGCCAGAAGGAGCGGGAAGAATTCGAGTTGGAGAGTTGACAGCATTTAGTACGGATGAAATTATTTTTAGCAAAGCGAAGAACAGACTTAGCACAATTCCGGGCAGAAACGTAAAGATGATGTGATTCAGGCGTGGGTTGGCTCCGGTACCTTTTGTAGGCCCTCTCCTTGTTGCGGACAGCATTAGAACAAGCGTGATTAAACCAAGGCTTTCTTGCATTAGACAAAGGATACGAGAAAGGAATGTATGCTTCTATACCCGAGAGAATAACCTCCGTAATGCGCAGGGCACACTCAGATGGCTCCCGGCCTTGGAAGCAATAATCATTCCAAGGAAAATCAAAGAAGTACTGCCTGAGGGCCTCCCAATCTGCAGCTCCAAAGTGCCACAGACGACGTTTCTTTGGAGGGTCCACAGGCCGTACCGGAGTGATAGGACAGGTTAAGGTGATGAGGTTGTGATCGGAGGAGCCCAACGGAGAGAAAAGATTAACAGTGTAAGCAGAAGGATTAGTTGTAAGGAAGAGGTCAAGTAAGTTGGAGCTCTCTCCAAGGCGGTCAGGGATACGGGTAGGGTGTTGCACAAGTTACTCTAGGTCATTCAGGATAGAAAAGATGTAGTCTTGTTCACCAGGTGGATCAGTGAAAGGAGAGGAGAGTCAAAGGTGGTGGTGAACATTGAAATGTCCTAAAATTAATTATTAATATAAAATCTATAATGCTCACTAGCTGGTAACTTTGGTCGACCCATTCACTGTACCGTACGGTATGTTCGGAGTTCGTACGAGACGTTAGTGTTTGATTAGCAGCCTCAATTTGAAGTGTAGCGCAGCAGCGGTCGCTGTCACATTAGTCAATATCTGTCTGTCTATATATCTGTCTATCTATATATCTATCTATATCTGTATCTGTCTATCTATCTATCTATCTATCTATAGACACACACACACACACACACACACACACACGCACGCGCGCGCGTCCCGCTTTTAGCTCCAATATATCTGGTCACCTTAATATATACAAGCAACTCATACCAGAAGACTGAGCCGTCGCCGCAACCTACAAGAACTGCCATGTGTTATAGTTATACGTAACTCCCTGTACGATGCCATTGTATTAGAGGGATAACTGGGAAAGCTTTTAACCTTTTCATTTCCAGGGGCCATATAAATAGCCCGGCCATAGCAAAAAACATTGACAGATAGATACATACAGATATAAAATTTGTACTAAAGGTGTTCTACGTTCTCCATCTTCATATTTCTTCACATTCATTTCGTTTATATTCGTTTGTCATTTATTTTCTGTCGTCGTTATTCAGTGCCAAAAATAGTCATTCCTTTACTTTTTCAGTAGCTTCTTTTTCAGCTTGCTTGGTATTGTCTGTCTGTCTGTCTCTCTGTCACTGGCTATGTTGACATGGATATACTATAACTATATTGGTAGCACAGTTACTTGTCATTATCATTAATATTATCATTACTATTGTTGTTTTTAATCCTGGGAAGCAGAATATCATTTTCGGCAACTCATCCTAAATTGTTGAGCGAAATTCAGTGTGTGTGTGTGTGTGTGTGTGTGTGTGTGTGTGTGTGTGTGTGTGTGTGTGTGTGTGTGTGTGTGTGTGTGTGTGTGTGTGTGTGTGTGTGTGTGTGTGTGTGTGTGTGTGTAACTCCTAGACTTGTTGATGGATTTGAATGAAACTTCTCAGGTAAGTTCATCTAGTTATTCTGAATGTCGTTCACTATAAACAATTTTCCAGCCATGAGTTTCTTTTGGGGGGTCAGCCCCCTCAGCAAATAAAATATTCTCAGAAATAGTGAAAGGAGAGCAGATATGGCTTTCATATCTTGGTACATGTTGTAAAACGGACTCTCTTCCGTAATGCGATGTTTACGGAACGTTACCCCTCCCCAGTGATTCTCAGGGGGTCAGCTTCCTTACCCTCCCCCGCCGCCCCCCCAAAAAAAAAGGTGAAAGTGAGCATATGGATTTCAAGGAAACTCTTCAGGTCAATTCGTCTGGTTCACTGGTAATGTCTTCCGCTATATAAATTTTTCCACAATTATTCTTAATGAGGTCGGCTTCCCTACAAAACTTACAAGAACACAGACTAGGGGAAGGACAGCAGATATCGCTTTGATATCTTAATACAGTACATGTTGACTGGGCTCCCATTCGCTAACTGCTATATACTACTATTATGGCTGAGTGTATCCTGAGATACCATCCCTTCACACAATTATGCCATCACGGCGATCATGTGACTTATATCAAGATACTGTACTATTTTTTTTTTATGAAGCATTTTTTTTTCTTTCCAAATCAGTATGCATATCGCTGGACTGGGTATGCAGGTTCCACATTTTCTCTGAATGCACAGGAAGAAACCCCACGTCTACTTTATTACTACTATTATTATTTTAATAATTCTTTTATTAGCCTATATACTGACGAGAAACTTGGTTTGGACGATAATGAATTACTACTAATACTACTACTCTTACTATTAGTAGTAGATCTACTAACCCAAACACTACTACTGCTAGTCATAGTAATATTGTTGCTGTTGCTGCTGCCAGTACAACAGCACCTACTACTAGTAGCAGTAGTAAGAGTACCAGCAGTAGTAGTAGTAGCAGTAGTGGTTTTATTATTACAGTTATTATCCTTCTGGTTTTACTGTTATTGGTTTTAATACAACAGTAACCAGTAGATATCGCTACTAGTGCTATTACTTTAACTACTACTGCTACTATTACTGCTACTATCATTATTATTATCTCAATATCAATGGTTATTATCACTCCTACTATTCTTTACTCTCATTATTATTTCTACTATAACCACTATGACGACTACTATTTCTACTACTATCGCTATTTCCACCCAGTACTGGCAGAACTGTGTGGGCGGGTAATACTGGCAACACTGCACCTCTGGTCTTGTATGTGGGCGGGTTCTGACGTCACTGAGAGAGAGAGAGAGAGAGAGAGAGAGAGAGAGAGAGAGAGAGAGAGAGAGAGAGAGAGAGGGGGGGAGGGGGAAATGGGAAGGGAAAGGTGTGGGTGGAAAGAAGGGGGACGTGTGTGTGTGTGTGTGTGTGTGTGTGTGTGTGTGTGTGTGTGTGTGTGTGTGTGAGGGAGAGAGAGAGTAGAGAAAAGGGTGAAAGGGAGGGACGGAGGGAGGGAGGTGAAGGAGCAGGGGGAGAATGAGAAGGAGGGTAAGAGAGAGAGAGAGAGAGAGAGAGAGAGAGAGAGAGAGAGAGACAGAGAGACAGACAGACAGAGAGACAGACAGACAGACAGACAGACAGACAGACAGACAGACAGAGACAGAAGAATGAGGGGGGGAGAAGGGGAAGGAGAGTAGAGAGGGAGAGGGAGGAGGGAGTATGGGGAAAGGAAGGAGGAGAAGAGAAAGAGAGAACGGAGGAGAGAGGGGGAGACATGTGGGAGGAAAGAGGTAAGATAGTCAATGGAAGAGAGGGGGTGGGGAGGAGGAAAAGGAGGCGGTGGAGGAGGAGGGGGAGGGGAGGGAGGAAGAAAGATGAAGAGTGTAGTGAGTGGGTGGAGGAGGAGGAGGAGGAGGATTGAAGAATAAAAATGGATTACAAGAAAGAGTAAAACAAGGAGAGAGAGAGAGAGAGAGAGAGAGAGAGAGAGAAAGAGAGAGAGAAGGGGGGTAATGGGACTAGGAACATATAGTGGTGAATCTGAGAGGGGAGGGGCATACCTGGGCGCGTGACCTCCCCAAATAATAATAATAATAATAATAATAATAACAACAACAACAACAACAATAATCTAGATCCACCATTGTCAACATCACCACATAAACCACAATCACCACAACTATCATCACCACACCGCCACAGCCATAGCATCAACAACCACTATCATAACCACAACAACCGTCATCATTATACCCCAAACAACTACTACCACTCTCATAAACGTCAAAGCTACCACACTACCAAAGCAACAACATCAACTACTACCACTATTATAATCACTACAACTACCACCACTACCGTATCATCACACCCAAAGCAAATACTGCTACTACTATTACAACCACCACAGCTACACACTCGTCACAACTACTGTATACAATCACCACACCTACCACACCAACAGTCTTCTTTACGTGGGAGAAACCAACCACATCAAGCAGGCTAATCCTCTCATAACGACGAAAATCTTAACCATACTTCTCTCACCCAAACTTGACCTAGATGTTCGTCATTTTGCAGCTAACGTCACGTAGCACAGTGGTATAGAACACAATGCTGCGGCTCCACAACTTTTCCAATGCACTTCTTCGTGACTAGCACCATTTTTAACCATAAACCTGTCACTGTCATTTTCTGACCTTTAACTATGCGATATGCTGCAAAAAGACGAAGATGCCGGGACAAGTTAAGATGATGTAAGTAGCAAAAGAACGAACATGTTGGCCAAGTTAGGGTGAAGTAAGAAGCAAAAGGACAATATATCTGAGCCAAGTCAAGGTAAATTAGGTTTAAAAAAGAACGAATATCTGGGCCAAGTCAAGGTGAAGCAAGCAGCAAACAAACGAATAGCTTAGCCAAATCAAGGAGCAAGGAGCGTAGTGAGCTCTCGTGGTGTAAAAATTATAATAAGTCTATGCTAACTCTGATGATGAAAGTAATCTTCACTGCTTTATACCTCACCGCCAGATGATGTCTTTCGGCTTCAAACTGGCCTCCCGTCGGACAAATGTTAAATATTATCCTGACTGACATTTATGGCCAGAATAGAGAACCTGGTATTTTTACCACTGCGAAAAAACAGAAATATTCACCACTCGGGCTCGTATTCTGATCGGTTAAAGACGGTTCCTAGCGCCTCTTCCTTGGTGGTTTATTTTTGCATTTTCATATAGCTCCTAAATAATCCATATTGTCTTTTTTATGCAATCTCTATTAGCAACAATCATAAAAAGTATATATGAGAGTCGTAAAGATGGTGGAACCGATATAATCAGGCGGCTACACTATCTGGCTATACAAACGTCCCTCAGCTACTTCCCTAAGCCCGAAGAGGAGGATGGTGGACTGCAGAAGGACAACTTAAGCCTGGAGTCCATCGGGCTCACGTTTCAGATGAGGCTGAGGCTGAAGCCACACGACCAAACACTTCCCTCCGATGACAAGAGAAGAGAGGCGTATATTACATACTATTACTGCTACCACCAGACGCACATATTCAGATCTAGAGAGACATTTCGACCTAGAGGTGTTACATATAGCCTGCATTAGCTTCTTTACTACTTATAATCGTTTGGTGGAGACAAAAAAGTAAATAAACAAAAACCACGGGGTTAACCTCCCCTTCCACTCGAACTAAAGCCTACTAATCTCATGATGATAATGTTGATGATGATTAAAACAAAGCGTATAAAATAATCTTTTTAAAAAGTGAGTGAAATATCTCAAGTCCAGGAAGAAAGAAAGAAACGTTCCGCGAAAGGCGATATTGCGTCTGGTTGGAGTATGCTGGTGACGTCACAGGTGCGGGCGGAGCTTCAGGCGTTCACCCACGCTCAACCTAAGCGGAAAGAAACTAAAGCTAAATAAATATATACAGTAATATAAATCCAACTAGGGCGGCGTCTTTTGTTACTTTTTTTTTTATGATCAGACGAGTTTTTTCAACTACGGAAAGGCCTCGCACTGAAGAGGTTTAATAAGGGTGTATCAACTGTAACTCCTCCAGTTCGTAAACTCTCGTGAGATTATTAAACTGTCAGATAGCAGTATCACTATACAAAGGGTGCAGGAGAGAGGCGTCTTCACGTGGTGGCACCGTTATAACCACGTGGATCCACAAACGTCTCTCAGCTACTTCTGTAACTACTATTTCTGCTACCACTACTTTTATCGCTATTAGTAAAAGCGAAAGGACACATTTGATAGCTACACCCGGCCCAACCGTATCCACCAGACCACCATCCCACCACATCTCCAAAGGTGTCCTGTGATTGGACACACACCATGTGCACACCATACGCACCCCAGACGCCCTCAACACACCAGACCCACCACCAACACACCGCACACCTCAACAATCACCATAAGTGTGACGTTCATACAACTTTGCGGTTGCAACTTTGCCAGATTTAATCCATCAAAAGGGTACAGTGACTCAGTGAGTGAGTGGGTAAGTGACAGAGATATGCACTGGCCTTCTCTGTAGGAGGGAAAAAAATAAAAAAGACCATCAGTCCTAATCCCGATACCTTGTTTTCTATTCACACTACCTGAATGTACTGCGTTGCCAGTAAACAGAATATTTTATTAAAAAAAAAAAAATGCCGTTTTCAATAAAAAGCCTCCTTTCAATAATAAAAACGTATGGTTACACACACACACACACACACACACACACACACACACACACACACACACACCTGTATGTACATAATTCCACTAACGTTTACAAAACTACCACTTTTCAACTATTAATCTACCACTTTTCTATTGGTCTGTCCATCCGTAACACATCACCAATCCTTCCTGCCATCGTCACCAGCAAAACTGCCCACACCTGGTCCTTCCAACATATTCTCGACCTACATCTCCGCCCACCACCACAACACTGGCCAGGGTCTTGTTTACACCAGTCTACTCGTTATACAGGGCTAAAAATAGGGACTTGGATGTAAAACTGGCGGTTACGTAGCATACTCTGAGGGAATGTTCGGGGGTTTATCTTTTCAGCATTGCTTGTGTGGGTCGTAGACTACGTGGCTTTGGAGACTTTGTTAACAGCTCTTTCTCAGTTATTTGTTTTCCACACTAGAGCTCACTGTTCTCTGGCAGGTTACTGATACAGCATCATGTTCCTTCTCCTGAAATCCGTATCCTCGCCATCTAATCCTTCACCTGTTCCCATCCATCCTTCCGGTATAATGGCTTCAGAACACTTCTTTGTCATTATCATCATCATCATCATCATCACAACTCTAACCCCACAATAATAATAATAATAATAATAATAATAATAATAATAGTTATAATCATCATCATCATCATCATCATCATCATCAAAATAATAATAATACTTATAATAATAATAATAATAATAATAATAATAATAATTGTAAATATCAGCCCAATTATACTCCCACTACAATATAATGTGTGGGTTCGGAAGCATGGGAAAAAAAAAAAAAAAACGAAAATTTAAAACGCAGAAAAACTATCAACAGTATGCCCGGTAAAAATGGGCCACGCACCCATTGACTCCCCATTCACGCATTCAAAACTATGAACAAAAAAATATATTAGTAAAAATGAAAATACGTTACTAAATGGAATTTCGTTATTTCCGTTGTGTTCGATTCAAATTTAAGGGTTACTCTTTAAATTTCATCGACGGTTACGCAATAATTTGAATACGCTTTCCTGCGATAAGTCAAAATACAGTAGCCTAATTTATGAAGAACTGAATGCTCTCTCTTTCTCTCTCTCTTCCAGTATATCACCAGTCATTTTCCTTCCATTATCATCATTACTTTACTTCACCGCATTGTTAGGTGTAAAATGAGGTCGGGATGATGATGATTTACTACTACTACTATTACTACAACAACAACCACTACTACTAAAAAAAAAAAAAAAAACACTCTACCACCACCATAACTAGCACCACCATCACCACAGCCGTGCAAACCACACAACCACCCCATTCGCCCTAATAGCTCGTTCCAAGTCTCATTCCCTCAATTACTGCCTTTATTACCACTGACCCCAGACGATTTCATTCAGCTTAGCATCCACTGGGGTCAGACGATTTTAAGGGTAGATGGGATTTAATGGAAGGAAGGATGAAAGGAAGGCAGAAAGGACGGGACGGGATGGGATAGAATGGGATACAGTGGGTTAGGATAGATAGAAGGGAGAGAAGAGGAGACGACAGGAGGTGTATGGAAAGGAAAGGAGAGGAAGGAAAGCAGAAAGGAGGAGGACGGCGGAGGAGGGAGGGGACGAGAAAGGAGGGAAGGGGTGAAGGGGGGAGAGAGAGAGAGGGGGGGGAGTGGGAAAGGTGAGAAGTGGGAAGTGGGAAAGAGAGGTGAGGTGAGGTGAGGTTAGGTGAGGAGGGGAGGGGAGGGGAGAGGAGGAGACGAGGAAGTGAGGAGAGGAGGGATGGAAGGGGAGGGGGCAATGAGGGAGGGAAGGAAAAAGGGACGATAAAAGAGGGAGGAGTGAGATGGAAGGAGGCTAGGGGCAAAGGAGGGAGGGGGTTAAGGGAGTGAGAGAGGGATGAAGGAAAAGAAAGGGATGGACGAGAAAGGAAGGGAGGAGTGTGAAGGAGGTAGAGACAAATGGACGAGGGAAATGAGGAAAGACAGGTGGAAAGGAGGTGGGGGAAGATGAGCACGAAAAATGGAAAAGAAAAGGGAAGGGGCGGGAGAGAAAGAGGGATAGTGAGAGAAGGCAAAACTGAGGAAAATTGGGAAGGAGGACAAAAGGAATGAGAAAGAAAATCAAACAACAGGCCAGTTCATTGTTTTGGGACTTTCTGACTGGGGTAGGTCGTGACTATGGTAACAAGACAAGGATAGTAACGCAAGGAAGGGTGGGAAAAAGAGGGAAGGAGGGAGGGAGGAAGAGGGGAGAAGGAGGGAGGGATGAGAGGGGAAAATGCGGGGAGAAGGAGGGAAAGGGCAGGAGGGACGCCAACGTAAGGAGGGAGGGAGGAAGAGGGGAGAAGGAGGGAGGGAAGAGGGGGAAAATGCGGAGAGAAGGGATAGAACAGAGGGGAGGAAGGGGGGAAAAGGGAGGGAAGAGAAGGGAGGATGAGGGAGAAGGGGACATGGGGAGGAAGAACGGGAGGAAGAGGGAGACGAAGAGAACAAGAAAGAGAAGGGGAGAGCGGCAGGAAGGAAGGGAAGAGGAGGGAGATGGGGAACAAAAGATAAAAAGGGAGAAGGAACGAGGACGGGAGGGATGGAGAGAAGAGGAGACAGACAGAAAGAGGGAGAGAGAGGGAAGGAGAGGGAGGGGAGGTGGGGATGAATAGAGGACTGGGGTGGGGAGGGGATGCGTGAGAAGGGGAAGGGAAGCAGATAAAACTGGGTGGAGGATGAGTAGAGAATGAAGGATAGAAAGACAGGGAGGGGAAGGGACTGAAGGGGAGGAGAAAGAAAAGAGGGGAGGGATAGACAGGTTAGGGGAGAAGAGTAAAAAGTGAAGGATAGAAAAGTGGGGAGGGGAGAGGAGAGAAGGGAGAGGGAGGTTAGGGGGGATGTGGGTAGACAGAGAAGGATAGAAGGATGGGGAAGGGAGAAGAGGGGAGGGGAGGGTAAGGAGGAAGTCAGAGTAAGGGACAGAAGAATGGGGAGGGAAGGTGAGGGGAATGAAAAAGAATAAGCGCAGAGTGAGGGATAGTAGGTTGGGTAGGGCAGGGTACGACAGGGTGGAAGTGGGGAAGAGGAAGGAGAGGGGAGAGGAGGGGAAGGTGGGGAGGGAGAAAGAGCGGGAGGGGAAGGGACAGTGGGGAAGGGGAAAGTGAGGGAGAGGGGAAAGGAGAAGGGAGGGAGGGGGAGTTAGGTTGACGTCATAGTCTAAAGCTGAGGTTCAGTAGTCGACAAAGGGGAGGGGGAGGTGGAAGGGGAGAGAGAGAGAGAGAGAGAGAGAGAGAGAGAGAGAGAGAATGGAATGACAGGAGGGAAAGAGGCAGAGAAAATAAGAGAACGGGAGGAAGGGAGAAAAATGGTAGAAGGGGAGGGAGGGAGGGAGATAAAATGGGAGGAGGGAAGGTAGGGAGGTAGAAAGAAAATGGGAGGAGGGGAAGGAGGGAAAGAAAATGGGAGGAGGGGAGGGAGGGAAAGAAAATGGGATGAAGGGTGGTACAAGAGAAACAATGGGGAGAGGGAGAGGTGAGAAATAATGAGGGGGGAGGAAAGGTGAAGAGAAAGTGGGAGAGGGGGTGGGGAGGAGAGGAAGAATGACGGAACGAGAGAGAGAGAGAGAGAGAGTAGGTATTTATAGAGAGTGTGACGTGAGAGACAGTTGTAGTTGCGACGATATTTTAAGGCAGATAAAGGTAGCTCACTTTCACTCTCGCTCGCTCTAACTCTCAAACAATAGCACTTAGCTCATCGAGGTTATTTATATGGGGTAATTCTTGTGACTGATGACTCGCTGGTAATACAGTAAGTTGTGTTAATGGTGACTACTTCAGTACGATGGTCTTTATTTATATTTTATTCCCGCTACCAACATTTTACTTTACTCATGTTCAGACAATCCCGTAGTAGTAAAGTAATTAAAAAGATATATTTAACCCCTCTAGTTAAAAAAGAAATCATCAGTAAATAAAAACAGGATACAGAACAGACATTAGAGTATTAAAAACAGTAATCTTTCTATTGCTAAGGGCTATGCAGAATATCATATCCTGTTGAGTGTCAAATGGCTTAATTACCTTCCTCCTACACACGAAGACAAACACCTACACACAGACACAGACACAGACGGACACCTACACACACACACACACACACACACACACACACACACACACACACACACACACACACACACACACAGACGGACACCTACGAGCACGCACACAGACGGACATCTACAAAGCACAGACGGACACCTACACACACACACACACACACACACACACACACACACACACACACACACACGCACGCACGCACACACACAGTCCTACACACCCACACCCACACACGCACCCACACACACAGTCCTACACACCCACCCACGCACGTGCAATTGGTTAAAGAGATGGGTAGGTAAGTAGAGTTCTAGGGTCGTAACTCATTGGCGTAAGATTATCGTGGCACATCTTCCTTTGCAATTTATTTTCACATGCACTTTAATACTCTTACACGTTACAGACAGGACACAACCAGTAAGGAGATGAAAACAGATAAAATTCCCAGTACCATTCATTCTTTCAATTCGCAGACGTCTCTCTCTCTCTCTCTCTCTCTCTCTCTCACACACACACACACTCACACACACACACACACACACACACACACACACACACACACACACACACACACCTTCGCATGTACGAATAACAGGACTATTCAGAGATTCTGACAATATAAATTTACTCAACAAGCTAATCAGGTTTTTCACACAGCAGGCAATGCTCCAGTTTGGGGTAATTTACGCATCCTTCAGAAACTCCACACATCAGGGGACATCCAAATAAAATAACGATAAAGTGATATTACAGTTGAAATAGTTACAGAAAACGAGACGACAGGGGACAAGAGGCAGTGACCTCCTCCAGGAAGATCATATTTTCTTTATTTTGTTCCTAGTGCCGCTTTATTCCCCTCCCCCCATCTTAGGAGACATGTTTCCTAGTGAAGGTGAGGTAGAACAAGTATCAATCAATACCTTCAGTGGACTAACACTAGTTTTTATCATGTTTTAGCTAACACAAAACCATTATATTAAGGCTTGGTGAGATCTCCAGCCGAGGAGGGGTTAAAAAACTTATTCATCCCTTCAGCACAGTGACGTCAATCTAGTTTTTCCTGGCTACAGGGAGACGAGACAGTGAAATGGTTAACCGTTCTGGCATGAAGGTAATAACACGTCACAAACAACCTCCAGAACAAAAACAATAAGAGAAGGTAAAAGGAGAGCATACTGTACCTATATCTGTCAATCTATATACCGTATATAAAGAGAGACACATATGCACATAAAGCTCCATTACCCTCTGGTGGCGAAATGGACAAGGTTAATGGAATAAGAGTGACTACAGTGAGAATTCCAGGATGTGTATTTCCGTACTGTAAGCTATTTAAGCACTCGAGCTAAGTTTTCTGTTCCCAGGATGATCGCTCAACTTGATTTACCGGCAACCCCACCCCTACCTAACGTACTCATGCTATAACTCAGACCTTCCCGGAAAAGAGTGCGGGTCTTCCATCCACGACCGATGACTGCATGCAACGTCACAAAGAACTACGCTGGTCATCTACACTTAATATACTGGACTACCGTAGCTTAACCTTGGGCCCCTACACCTCGAAGCGGCAATACTGGGTTGACTCATTGAGAAAATCTATAAGTAGAAAACACAAGGACAGAAAATAACACACAGGAGGGTAGGAGTATTGCATCCTCCCTCCACCACTCTTTCTCATCTGTGTGATCAACATGTTAGTTAAAAAGCTCCCCACACACACACACACACACACACACACACACACACACACACACACACACACACACCATAAAAATATTAACCTATTTCTATTAAGATCAAAACTACATTCCTCTCTCTCTCTCTCCATTCTTGTTCCACTCCCTCTTCTCTGTTCATCATTGTTCCCAACTCTCTCTCCATTCTTGTTTCACCCCCTCTTCTCGGTTCATCATTGTTCCCAGCTCTCTCTCTCTCTCTCTCTCTCTCTCTCTCTCGGCAGTGACGCAAGTAGACGAAACACACTACGTAAGCCGCGTGGAAAATATGTCCCACACACATACACACTAACATTATATTTATAGTATTTACGTATTGACACGCTATAAATATGCCGTTCTAAAATTAATTCTAAATCCCGTATTAAAACAATATTTTTAGAATGTTTAATGTTTACGTGTAGCAAAAAGGTGTCATGTTCTGTTCTATTATTACGTCTCATAAAAGTATTGTGAGACTGTTGGACTTAATGTATGATTTTTTTATGGGAGCACATGGCTTGTTGCGGATATTTATACACTAACAGACGCCGCATCCTACGAGGGGTGGACAAGAAAACAATAGTCTCCAGGCATTCGTGTTCTTATTCATCAACATTGCTACGAATGACCGATCTTCCTCATCTATTTTCACACCTAGTTTTTGGTCTCTCTCTCCTCCTTCTGACCACTTCATTCATCCTGCATCATAGACTTCCCCATCTTCTTTCTGGTTTACCTCCTCCTCTATTCATCTTCGGCGCGTATTCTCGTCGGTTAAAGAAGCTCCCTGACACCTTTTCCTAAGCGACTTACAGTATTTTGCTCATTACTCCTTACTATCCTCTTCTGTCTCATAATAAATAATTCAAACCACCATATTCATAATAAATAACAACAAATTGATATTAACCAGCCAAAAAAAAAAAAAAAAAAAAGACAAATCGCTTAGGAAGATGTGTTAGGGAGCTTCCTTAATAGACAAGAACACTGATCTCACTCATTCAACCTTACTCATATACTATCTCTTTTTTTTCTAGTTTATCTCTCCTCCTCCCAGACATTTCCTTACCTTCCCCCTCCACCTTGCTCTTCATCTAATTCCCCTTCTTCCAACCACCTCTCCCTCATTCACCTCCCGCCACATACATCCCTACCTTGTCATTCTCCCTTGCTCCTGGTCAGCCTCTCATTCTGACCACACTACTCTTATACACCCTCCCTCATACTCTCCCCTCTCTTATCCTTCACCTTGTTAGGAGAGGTGACGTACTTGCATCAGGTACTTAAATGAAGTGACGTACTTACACATGTATAAGTAAATTGACGTAATGACATGTGTACTAATGACGTGACGTACTTACATATGTACTAACAAGGTGACGTACTTGCATGACTATAAGCGGCGTGACCGCACTTACATGTGCACTAACGAGGTATTTCCATATGTACAAGTGAGACGAGGTACCTACTTGGGTACTAATGCTGTACTTACCAGACGACATGAAGTATGGTATCCTGAATCGTCCTGACAGCACCCTGTCCCTGAGGGCGGGTAGGGTGGCGCCGTCGAAGGGAAGAGCCCCACACACCAACACGTATAGCACCACACCCAGGCTCTGTAAGTACACCCATGATAAGTAAGTTGGCATAAGGTTAACTTAGTGGTTCTGTAAGTGGTACTTGTGTGATGCGACTCTGAAGCTCTATATCTATTTATTTATTTATTTTTTTTTTTTCATGTTTTTGACTCCGAGCAAAGGCTTCACATCCCGTTCCCTGTGGACCAGCAGCCCTCCTACATTCCATACAACTCCGCAAACCACCACTTCGGCGATAACACCCATCGTCCCTATTGACTATATGCTGGAGCTGTCTCATATTGGACGGGTGTACCGGCATTAGCGTGGGTGTTTTTACATGTCGGCGGGTCTTATGGTAGATCAACAGCCGATATTGGAACCTGGGTCAATTGGGACAGCAGGCCACCTCTCTGCCGACTCGGTAGGTAATGTGTAAATAGAGACGGGGTTAGTAAGAGCACGTATTGCACACCCCCAAGCTGGATAAGTATGATATAAGTGGCTACAGGGTTTTTGTGCTGAAAAGGAAAGAACAAAAGGCCAACAGCCTGTAAGTACATGTCAGTTTTAATGGAAGTTTAACCAAAATATTCAAAACCAAAAGCTGTTTACTTCAAGAAACCTGTAGACATTGTGTTTAAAGACTGATCACAGGTAGTGCGAATGACAAAGTGGGAAGACATTTCATGAGTTGACCAGTTGCGTACATGATAGAGTAAGTGCTAAACTGTTAACAATGAGAGGGCGAAAGGAAACCTGATCCCCGCCCCCCTCCTTTCTCTGGAGTTTTTGTAAGCAGGTGTATATCAGTAGTAGATCTGATCAACAGTTCTGGAAGTTGATACACACTGTTACAAGGTCTGGTTAGTACCTCTGTATGTAGGGATATGGCGTTCTCCGGTCTGCTTAGTAGTTCCGTAAGCAGGAGTACAGCGTTACTGGGTCTGCTAAGTAGTTCTGTGATTAGGGATAATGTTATTAGGTCATGTTAGTTCCGTAAGTAGATACTGGGTATTGGTAAGTCTGGCTTGTAGTTCTCTGGGTAGGGACAGGACGTTTGAAGGTCTGGTTAGTAGTTCTGTAAGCATACAGGTACATAAGGCGTTAGTAACTCTGGTTAATAGACATGTAAGTATGTCAAGGGTTAGAACTAGTTAGTAGCTCTGTAAGTACACAGCGTTAGCAGATCTGGTTAGTTGCTCTGTAAGTATGAATAGTGTCAGTACGTTTCTTTCATAGCTCTGTAAGTAAGTAAAGGGCGTTAGTAGGTCTGGTTAGTAGTTTGTAGGTCTAATTAGTATTTCCATTAGCAGAAGAATAGCGTTAACAGATCTGGATAGTCGCACTGCAGGTAGGTATAGGACGTTAGTAGGTCCGGTTAGTCCTTCTGGAAGTAGGTGTAGGATGTCAGTATATCTGGTTAGTATTTCTGAATTTCTATGTATCACGTACAGGATTTTAGTAGGGACGGTTGGCTGTTTCGTAAGTAGATATACATTAGTAGTTCTGTAAGTAGGCACACGGCGTTAGTAGTTCTGTAGGTAGGCACACAACATTTGTAGGTATGTGGGTAAGCACGCGAGGTTAGCAGATATATAAGTAAGTAAACTACACGAATTTAGGAGATCTGTAAGTAGGTACACCACGTCACTAGGTCCGTAAGTAGGTACACATGCGTTAATGGGTTTATCAGTTTCTAAACGCAGCCCTACTTCCCACCGGTACATAGGGCGGGTAACATGCAAGAAAAGGAAAAATGTAACACCTATTCACTTATTCATCCAGCCATCATCCAACCCTTACTGTCCCATCAACAGTGTAGGGGCCCGGGGCTAGGTTTCCCGATATTAGACGCTGGTAACCGGTCACTTCTCCCTGAGCGGCAGTATGTGAATAGTAAACCCCAACTCCTAACCCTTAGACATGAACTCTGGCCCACACGCATTTGAAGTGCACTTAACCCACATTTGTTGGTGATATGGTTACTACTCAGCGCTGTAAATGGTTATCTGAAGTCCAGTGCCATTTGGCTAGTCACTCAGCGCAGTCCCCTGTAGGTATGATTACATCGAGTGAATGGATGATGAGCATCTTGCACAAACCACTTATCATTTAACCCTTCGAAATTCTCGGCTTCATCCCATAGGTAAGATCCTACGCACACTGTATGTACTAGTGATGGCCTATACGTGGTAGTGTGCAGCGTGATGTGTGGCAGTGTGTGGTGTGGCGTGTGGCAGTGGGCAGTAAGCAGTGTGGTAGTGCATCGTGTGATGTGTAGCAGTATGTTACGTGGTATGTTCAATGTGTGTATGTGTGTGTGTGTATGTGTGTGTGTGTGTGTGTGTGTGTGTGTGTGTGTGTGTGTGTGTGTGTGATGTATGGTAGTGTGCAGTGTGATAATGGGTAGTGTGACGTGTGGTAGTGCATTTACATATTTAATTCATTCCTAGTTCAACCATTCCTCACTACTCTGACCTCAACACACATCAATCACCCCAAAACACCCCCGGAGCACCACATCCCACTGACCCAGACGTCAATCTCGGGGCCGATGTACTTCTTTCCCTCGAAGACCTCAGGCGCGGCGTACGGGGGCGACCCACACCAGGTAGTAAGGGTGTCGTTGGGCGTGAAGTAGTTGCTGAAGCCCCAGTCGGCGATCTTGATGTTCATGTGAGCGTCCATTAGCAAGTTCTCAGCCTGAAAAATAAACAGAAAAAATTAGAGCATTTCATTGTTTTACCTTACGTTATATCTATCTATCTATCATCTATGTATTTACCAATCTATCTATGTTGATGGTAGCGGCAATAACTAACTTAGGTCAATGTATAGAAGAATTCAAGGTACAACAATTAAATGCTGAATCACCAGTCTATATAACGCTCCATCTGTAGGTACACTAGAGGGAGAGAGAGAGAGAGAATGTGTGTGTGTGTGTGTGTGTGTGTGTGTGTGTGTGTGTGTGTGTGTGTGTGTGTGTGTGTGTGTGTGTGTGTGTGTGTGTGTGTGTGTGAGTCCAAAACACTACGGTGCCAGCCTGCCAGATTTCACTTACTTTTTTTTTTTTTTCCTTATCGACCCCGGAACAACCATGCCTACTGTATATATATTTTGTGATACCAGGCTATATATTTAAAGCTTTATTAGTGTTGAAGATTGTGTGAGTGTGTAGCAGGCGTGTTTATGACGGATGTGCATGAATACCAGCATACTCGCACATACATACACACATACACGGACATGCACACGCTCCGTTTGTCTGTTAGTCTATGTCTCTCCCTCTCTGTCTGTGTCTGTCTGTGTGTCTGTGTGTCTGTCTGTCTGTCTCTCTCTCTCTCTCTCTCTCTCTCTCTCTCTCTCTAACACACAAAATCAATGCCAAAACAGCCAAAACAAGATTACACACACACACACACACACACACACACACACACACACACACACACACACTCACACACGCGCGCGCACACACACACACACACACACACACACACACACACACACACACACAATCAATGCCAAAACAGCCAAAACAAGATTACATACACACACACATACATACAAACACACACACACACACACACACACACACACACACACACACACACACACACACACACACAAATCAATGCCAAAACAGCCAAAACAAGATTACACACACACACACACACACACACACACACACACACACACACACACACACACACACACAAAATCGATGTCAAAACAGCCCCAAACAAGATTGCTCTGGTGTACACACACACACACACACACACACACACACACACACACAAATCAATGCCAAAACAGCCAAAACAAGATTACATACACACACACACACACACACACACACACACACACACACACACAAAATCGATGTCAAAACAGCCCCAAACAAGATTGCTCTGGTGTACACACACACACACACACACACACACACACACACACACACACACACACACACAAAATCAATGCCAAACACAAGATTTCTCGCACACACACAATCAATGCCACACCTACACCATATGACCGTAATCAGCTGGCTTTCGTGTGCGCTGACGTCACACTCACGATCACGATGACGTCACGCCTCACCTGTCACGCGATTGGCTGGTCACCAAAACACGGAGGACTACGTGCTCACTGATTGGCCGAGAGGTTATGACGTCACCAAAAGTCGAATATCGTGATTGGATGAGATGGTATGACGTCACCCGGGCTTTATTATCTTGGGAAATCGAAGAAACTGACTGATTACGAAGGGACAGTGATAAGGGAAGGGGAGGCTCTCATTGGGTAAGCTCTGACGTCACAAAAATCGAATCCCGTTAATAGCTGAGATGGTATGACGTCATCGAGACCTAGATCACGATATGGAAACCGAAACAACAACTGATTGGTTAAGAATGGGTGTCGTCATGGGTAACGATGAATTTGATTGGTTTAGCCTTTCAATCACAAAACATCTTCATTTTTTGTTTCTTTTCATTTTTTTTTCTCTTACCAAGCTATTTTTTAAACTTAGAAAAGATGTCTCGTAGTGGAGGGATCAATGAATGCTATGACTGGATTGGCTAAAGAGGCGTGACGTCATGAAACCTTAACAGAACGGGCAAAGAAAGTGTGACGTCATGAAAATCGAAGAAATTGATTACTGGAGAGTATGACGTCATTTCGAGTCATAATACAGGCTCAGATTACGTCATAGGATATAAAGGAAGCTGACTGGCTGAGAGGATGTGACGTCACGGAAATCCAGGCCTCCCATTGGCTGAGGCATCATGAAGGAGTTATGGCGTCTTGTGTCAGGAATGAAGGGGGGAGGGAAGGAGAGAGGGAGGAGGAGAAGGGAGGAAGAGAGTGATGGTAGAAGGAAAGGGAGGCGGAAGGAGAAAGAACAGTGAGAGGAGAGAGAGAGAGAGAGAGAGAGAGAGAGAGAGGGAGAGGCGGCAAGAGAATCATGCCGGGGGACAAGAAGGAATGGAGAAGAAAGAAAGAAAAGAGAAAGTGAGCGCAGAAGAGAGAAAAGAAAAAGAGAGGAGGGGAAAGGATGGGAAGGAATGGAAAAGAGGGAGAAGAAAGGGGAAGGAGAGGAAGAAGGAAGGGAAGGAGAAGGGGAGGGAGAGAAGGAAGCAAGAGGAAGGGAAGAAAGATTAGGTGAAGAAAGGGCTGGGAGAAGAGAGGGAAGGGAGAGGGGAGGAAAGAAGGGAGAGGATGGGGGAACACGAAGAAAGGGGGAGAGACAGTTGGGAGGAGGAAGAGGAGGAGGAGGAGGAGGAGGAGGGAGATCAAGAAGTGAGATGTAGAAAGTATGGATGGACAAATGAAAAAGAAAAGCATTAAAGACGTGGGGAAAAATGGAGAGAGAGAAATATGAAGGAAGGATGGAATGGAGGAGGGAAAGAGAAAAAAAAGAAAATAATAAAGGAGGGAGAGAGAAATGAAGGAAGGAAGGAAGGAGAATGAAATGGGAGGGAGGAAAGGAAGGAAGGAGAATGAAATGGGAGGGAAGAATGGAAGGAAGGAAGGAAACAAGGAAAGAAGGAAGGAGGGAGGGAGGGAGGGAGGGAGGGAGGAAAGAAGGAAGAAAGGGAGGGAGGGAGGAAAGAAGGAAGGAAGGGAGGAAGGAAGGGAGGGGAGGAAAGAGGAGTTAAGACACTGAGTGCAGGTTTATCCCTCAAATTGCGAGAGAGAGAGAGAGAGAGAGAGAGAGAGAGATGTGTGTGTGTGTGTGTGTGTGTGTGTGTGTGTGTGTGTGTGTAATGCTACTACATGCAACTACTTCTGTTGTGTGTGCATGTCTTTCTCTTAAGCTTTAAATCACACACGCACATTCTCTGTCTGTCTGTCTGTCTGTCTGTGTCTCTCTCTCTCTCTCTCTCTCTCTCTCTCTCTCAACTTTCAGTAATCACATGTTTGTGAGTTGCCTTGCTTGCTTGCATATTTACCTATTGACATACATACTGACTTTCCTACTTATATACTTACACACTCATTTAACTTCTTATATGCTGACTAACCTACTTACATAATGACTTACTTACATACTGGCTTAACATTTACATACTGACTTACAAACTTACCTACAGTACTTACATAAATACTGACTTGAGTATTTACATAATGACTCATCTACTTACATTAATACATGAACTCTTACATACCTACTTACATAAACACTTATGTATTGACTTTACTTACATACACATTTCCATACGGCTTAGTAAAAATAAAACTTACATTACTAGGCTGACCTCTGACCCTTCCAAACCGCCAGACCCAAATAACTCCCTTCGATGCGTAAGATCACGAGGTTAGGACACATGCGTTGAAATCCCGAGAAGCCTTTAAATTCCCAGAGGCCTTTAAATTCTCAGAGGCCTTTTAATTCCCATACCTTTTAATTCTCAGAGGCCTTTAAATTCCCAAAGGCCTTTAAATTCCAATAAACCTTAAATTTCCACAAGCGTTTAAATCCTCAGATGCATGTAAATTCCCAGAAGTCTTTAAATTTCCAAAAGCCTTTCAATTCTCGTAAGCCTTAAAATTCTCCTAAGCCTTTAAATTCTCGGAAGCATTAAAATTGCTAAAGCCTTTAAATTCCCAAAGGTCCTGAATTCTCGGAAGCCTTTAAATTCCCATAAGTCTTTAATTCTTGGGAGCATTTAAATTCCCGCACCCCTTTAAATTCCAGTAACCCTTTACATTCATAAAGGCATTTAATTTCCCAGAAATCTCTAAATTTCCAAGTCTTAAAATTCCCACAAACCTATAAATTTCCACGAGCTTTTCAAATCTGACAAGCCTTTCAATTCCCACACTACTGGCCCAAAGTCTCTCTCATTTTCGGTCAAAGTTCTCATAAAAAAAAAAAAAAAAAAGTTTCTCCCGCCACCAACTCTCATAAATGGCAGAAAAAGGGAAGTGTCAATTCCTTCATTAACACAGTCTTTTTTTCTTTCTGTTTTACGCATCCTATCTCCAGACGATTTATTCAGCTTTTGGGAGATTATTTGAACTGAAGGCGTTAGATATCCCCTCCATTGATCCCTATACCTGGCAAAGACCCCTCATCCCTTTCAGCTGAGTGTTGACTGTAGGACTAATTTAACTAGTAACCATGGAGATTCGTTTCGACCTCATATTTAAAACCCATCGAATTACAAGCACGACTTAGTATTCAAGCTCTAGGAGTGGCCCAGATGAGAACAAAATGATTATAGTATGGGGGTGTTACAGGCTAAATAAAAACGTCTAACTGAAACAAGAATACAATAAACAAAGACGTCATCGAACTGAAAGATTTCTCTCTCTCTCTCTCTCTCTCTCTCTCTCTCGTGAACTCTGGGATATGTAACACAATGACAGACGCAGATTTAAAAGGAAAAAGAAAAAAAGAAAAGAAAGAAAAGAATGAAATGTAGAAAACAAAGAAAGGAGGAAATGAAAAAAAAAGGGAAAAAGGAAAAAAAATAAAAAATGAAAATTCTGAAACCTAAGAAATGAATAATGATTTCATGCAAAACCGATGTCAGTCCCGTCAGTCACACGTCCTACCCTGGTGACGTCACGCCTGGGTCTGGCCTCTGATTCGTCCATAAACTTTAAGCCTTAACCCCGGTCCTACCACATTTATTACAACTTACTCTTGCTGGCTCACGACGATTGTATTCAGTTTAGGAAATGGCCTCTGGGGCTCAAGGAATTACACTCTTTAATTTAGTCCAGATTTTCGTCCTTTTGCAGTTTATTTTAAGTAGTTCAGTGAGAGAAAAAGACTGTGCTATGACTACATCTTCCCCATCTCACATTTATTACAGTTTATTTTTGCTGCCTCCTAACAATTTTATTCAGCTTAGGAAATGGCCTCTCGGTGTGAAGGAATTACACTCATTTACTTTCACTTGGTCAACATTTTCGTCTGTTTGCGAATGATTTTACGTAGTTCAGTGGGAGAAAAAGATAATGTTGTGACTCTACATCCCTTCCAAGGCGAGTGGCACCATATTCCAGTGTTAATCTACTTTTACAACTCCGAATTCAAGATGGAGAACTGCAGTTTTATGTCACGTGAAAGTAAAAAGGGGAACATTAATGTAAATTCTCTCAATTCAACGACATCCCTTCTTAGTTTATTTTTTCATGTAATCATGAAGGCACCAAATGCTAGAAGCCCCCCAAGAAAAAAGAAACAAAATTCAAGCTATATAATTCAACTTCCGACAGCAACCTAATAAAGAAGGGGTAAATGTATGTTTTTGGTAATCCGTCTAGTTCATAATCTCATTTCTAATCTGAACATAATCGTCTGCAGATAAGAAGAATAAACTTTTTAAAAATACGTCACCGAATTAAAGGCAATAAACGAGGAACAAGATTTCTAATAGTAAATAAAAGTGTGACGTACCCTAGGCCTGTAATGACTGTGATATATAATGGTAGTAATTGATGTTACTTTAATGGTATTAGTATTAGTAGTCTATAACTGTTGCTGTAACCTCATGTTTATGAGAATGTGAACCCAGTAGACTGCTGGCTGAAGTTGCCTCTCCTCCTGCAGTCCATCATCACCCTTCAGGAGATGAGGGGAAGGAGCGGAGTTGAGGGGCGTTTGCATAATGAGGCAGCAAAGCCGCTCAGCTATATCAGTGTCACCGCGCGAAGGTGTCCCTCTCCAGCACCAATGGTAAAGGTAAATGATGGTAGCAAAGCTTCGCGCTGACCTGAAATAAATGTATTAGTAAATGTGGTAGTTAAATTTATGTAACACGTTAATAATGGTTGTAAATGACTGTGGTGGCTTGTGATCATGTATGAGTAATTGTGGTGAATGTATGAATAATTGTGGTAGTTATAATAATTCCGTGACAAGAGTCCTTCTTTACAGTGAGCGTGGCTTCTACCTTTGACGTCATCACTCCTACCCTCCCTCTCCCCTTCCTTCTCCCCCTCCCCTCCTCCGCTTATGCCACCCCCTTCACCTCCTACCTCTCCTCCATCCGCCCCCCCTCTATTACATCCTTTCACTGGTCCTCCTACTCCTCCCCCTCCCCTGTGTCTTCTCCCTCCTTCCCTCCTATGCTTCTTCCTCCCCTCCCCTCCCTCACTCCTATCCTCTGTTTCTTTCTTTCTTCTCCTCCCCTTCCCCCTTCCTTCCCCTCTCTCCTACGTCACCCCCTTCGCCTCCAACCTTTCCTCCCCTCCCCCCTCTCCTCCCTTCACATCCTTCCTCTGTTCCTGCTCTCCCAGTCCCCCTCCTTCACTCCCCTGTGCCTCTTCTCCCCCTCCCTCCCCACTGTCCTCTCCTTCGCTTCTCCCTCTGCTTATCCCCTCTCTCCCTCCTTCACTTCTCCCTTGTGTCTCTTCTTTCCCCTCCCCCCCTTTCCTCCTCAAATTATTTCTCCCTTCCATCATCTATCTTCCCCCCTCCCTGTCCTCTCCCTTCCTTAGCTTTTTTGTTGTTGTTTCTCTCTCTCTCTCCCTTCCTCTCTCTCTCTCTCTCTCTGTGTTCTTTCTTCCTTCCCTCCCATTCCCAAATTATTCCTCCTTCCCATTTCCCCCTTTCTGCCTCTCCTCTCCTCTCCTCCCCTTCACTCCCTCCTTTGTCGCTCTGTCCCTACTCCCTCTTCTCCACTCCTCTCCCTCTCCTCTTCCCTCACGTCACTTCTTTCCTACCCCCTCCACCTCACGTTCTCTCCCTTCTCCTTCTTACTTTCTTCCTCCTACCTCTTCTACTCTTCCTAACCACCCCCTTCCCTAAACCATCTCCCTTCCCCCTCTCTTCGTTTCACATCCTCCCTTTCTTCCTACCTTACTTTTTCTCTCCTTTCCTCCAATTTCACCCTCCTCCCCTCTCTCTCTCTCTTTCCCTCCCCCCCTCCTTGCTTCCTTCTCTTTTCTTCCTTCCCTCCCTTCCCTCGTTCCCTTCCTTCTCTGCTCTCTTCCCTCAGCTTAAAAAAGAATAGGAACAAATTTTTTTTTTCAGCTTACGAGATTCACAAAGACGATTTTATTCAGCTTAGGAGAGTGAGAACAGACGATTCTATTCAGCTTAAAAGAGTGAGAACAGACGATTTCATTCAGCTTGGGAGAGAACAAACGATTTCATTCAGCTTAAGAGTGAGGACAGACGATTTCATTCAGCTTAGGGGAGTGAGAACAGACGATTTCATTCAGCTTAGGAGAGTGAGAACAGACAATTTCATTCAGCTTAGGGGAGTGAGAACAGACGATTTCATTCAGCTTAGGAGAGTGAGAACAGACGATTTCATTCAGCTTAGGAATGAGAACAGACGATTTCATTCAGCTTAGGAAAGTGAGAACAGACGATTTCATTCAGCTTAGGAAAGTGAGAACAGACGATTTCATTCAGCTTAGGAAAAGTGAGAACAGGCGATTTAATTCAGCTTAGAAAAGTGAGAACAGACGATTTCACTCAGCTTAGGAGTGAGAACAGACGATTTCATTCAGCTTAGGAGTGAGAACAGACGATTTTATGCATCTTAAGAAAGATATAGAAATGGGGGATTAGATACGCCCTTCATTAACCCCTTCAGTACGAGGATGCCTCTTCCTCCTCCTCTCCCTCGCTTCTGTCCCTCCGTACCTGCCTTTCAGTCCCTATCTTACCTATTCCATTTCTCTCTCTCTCTCTCTCTCTCTCTCTCTCGTTGTTCCTTCCTTCTCTCCTATTTTGACTCCTACTCCCAATTCTCACCCTCCTCTCCCTCCCCTTTCCTCTCTTCTCCATCCCCCTCTTTCTCTTTACCCCCTCCTCTGCCTCAGTTTATGCCTCCCACCCTTTTCTCTCTCCAATCTTTCTCCCCTGCCTTTCCTTCGCCCTATCATCCCTCCCTCCTCCATCACCCCCTCCTTCTTCACCTCCCACCCTTTCCCTTCCACCTTCCTCTTTCCTCCCCACTTCCCCTTCCCTATTCACCCCCTTCCATCGTCTCCCTTCCTATTCTACCTCCCCCTACTGTCTCTCCCCCTCCCCCTCCCTTTCCTTTACCCTACTCTACCCATTCCGTCCTCTCCCTCCTTTCCCCCATTCTACCTCCTCCCCCTCCCCCTCTCCCTCCCCCTCCTCCTTCTCCCCTCACCTATTCTACCCCCTTCCCCTCTCCTTCCCATTCCCCCTTCCCCATGACCCCTTCCCCCACTTTTTGACCCCCGCTGACGTCATCACAAACTCGGCATGCTATTGGTCCAACTGAAACGTGTAGGAGGGCTGTGATTGGTGGAGCCTACAGCCAAGATTATGTGGAGAGAGAGAGAGAGAGAGAGAGAGAGAGAGAGAAAGTACCTGTTCATTACCTTCCTCTCTCCCTCCCTTCCTCTCTCTCTCTCTCTCTCTCTCTCTCTCTCTCTCTCTCTCATGACGACCGCAGAATACGGAGATGAAGATCGAGAACGATGGACTGGAGAATTGCATGTGTTAGGGCGCCTGAGAGTGGTAATAGATAGACAGATAGATACATATATAGATATAGAAAGGTAGATAGATAAACGGACAGCGACAAACAGACATGTAGACAGGTGGGCAGATAGATATATGAATGGATAGACATACAGACAGACAAGGATAAACAGACAGACGAACTGACTGATAGAGACAGACAGAGAGAGAAACAGACTGACAGATAATCACATATAGAAAGATAAACAGATGATACGTATAGACTGATAAATGAATAGTTAAGCAGATGCACGAAATGAGAGAGACAGACAGACAGACAGACAGACAGACAGAGACAGAATTTAGATACACGGATAACTAATTCGTGTTTATTATTCATGTATCGTTAATAACATACATACAAACACACACACACACACCATTCAACCCATATGTGGGTCAATGTTAGGTGAGTCATCGCCGATTAAAGGTATTTCACACAGGTGGAATATAATTTGCAGTTAATGTGTGTGTGTGTGTGTGTGTGTGTGTGTGTGTGTGTGTGTGTGTGAGAGAGAGAGAGAGAGAGAGAGAGAGAGAGAGAGAGAGAGACTTTAGTAGTAGCAGTAGTTGTTGTAACATTACATATAAAGTAAAAAAAAAAAATCACTATACTACAGTACAAAAACGAGAATTAATATGAACAAAAGAGTAATAAAAACGTCCAGTATACGAAAATCTCGTCAGTAAAAACAGTTACAAACGTAATCTGGCTACAAATGCAGTTACAAATAAGGAATACGCTATGCAAAGAAAAAAAAAATCGAGGGTTACTGTGACGTCACGAACAAAGCGCTGTGATTGGCTGGGAGTGGGGCGAGCCGACCAATGAGTGGCCAGGGGGAGTGGCTTAGATTAAAAGCCACGGATTTTTTATGATTATATTCGTATTTTCATCGCTATTCTCATTATCTCCGATATCTTCACTACAACTGCTGCTACTACGACAACTACTACCACTATTTTCAGCATCCTTCTGAACCTTGACCATTACTAGAACAGCATTAATATCAAAATAGGCCTATTATCAATTTTGTTATCTTATACATTACCTTAAATTAAATATCATTATTTTACATTTTACAGTATCTAATACTGTGCTATATCATTTTCATTACTACTGCTACAAGTCTACTTCCTCCTCCTCCTTCTACTACTATTACACTGCTACTACTACTACTACTATACTACTACTACATCCACAGTCACTACTACTACTACCACAACCACTGCAACTAATTATATGTAGGCGGCTTTGTGTGGCTTCACCTTAACATGACGTCATACACCCTTCCTTCCTATTTCTTTCTTTCTTCAGTTATCCTCACCCCCCCCTCTCTCTCTCTCTTATATATATATATATATATATATATATATATATATATATATATATATATATATATATATATATTCCTATTTTTCTTGCATTTTGTCTATTTCTTTCTCCTTTATTTCATCTCTTTTTTTATTCTGGTCTTCATCTGGATCATTTTTTTTCTTTATATTTCTTTCTTTCTTTCTCCTCTCTTCTGCACTTTCTTGGTTTCTTTCACTTTTTTAAATAACTTTTGTCTTCCTTATTCACTCCTCTCCTTCCTGTCTTTGTTCTTCCATTCTTTCTACAATATTGTGCTTCTTTCTTCCTTCTTATTTTAACTCAGTCTCAATATCTAGCTCCTTCCTTTCCTTCATCCCTTCATCCTCTCTCCCTCCTTCCTTTTCTTCTTGTTTCAACTCAATTTCTATAGCTAATTCCTTTAATCTTCCCTCCTCCCCTCCTTGCTTCTACTTAATATCTATAACTTTTCTTTCCTCCTCTCCTCCCCTCCCCCTCCTTACCCCTTCCTTTCCCCTCCATCCCTCTCGGGGTAACTTACGACCCCGATGACGTCATGTAAATATCTCGATTACGCCCCCACTCACTGGCTGGAACCGCGTGACGTCACAGGCTCCCCTTCCCCTCATTGGTCCAGATTTTCAAACACATGGCCAGCTTGAGTCCGGATTGGCTCAAGATCAAATCACGTCACAAGCAACTCTTTTCTTGGTTGACTAAGACTTCAGACACACGGCAAACTCGCGTCGTGACTGACTCAGGATCAAATTACGTCACAAGCAGCTCTCCCTCGATTTGCTGACATTTGAAACACGTGGAATCCGGCGTAACATCTGGCTTAGAATCACAAGACGTCACAAGCAGCTCCTTCCCTATTTCAAACACGTGACAGATGACGTCACTGACTCCTTCACTCTGTCTCGGTCCAAATTTCAAACATATGAAGACGACCGCGTGATTGACTTTACATCACGTGACGTCACAAGCAGCTCCTCCCACCAGTATATCAAACACGTGGAAGGCTCGCACCACCTTTGAATCAGGATCGAATGACGTCAAAATTTCGTCTCTGTGATTTGTTAACCCGCTGAATAAAATGACGAATGATTTATTTTTGTTAGTACCAGATGATTTTTATCCAACTAAAGGCTCGGCTCTAAAAGTGAAGGGGAAATTGAAGGGTACAGTATATCTAGCAAGAATAAAGGAGAAAAAGACGTCATCACAATAAAAATAAAAAAAATAAAGTTACTGTACTGAGCTTAAAAGAAAGTGCTCCCCAGAAAAGGAACACCACTGGAGCAGACTCGGATGACGTCATGAAGGCTAACCTCATTGGCTTGGGATTAGGTGACGTCACGAGATGAACACCTGCGTTACTGGACATTAACCACTTTTTTACACTGACGTCTAATATGCATTCTTGGTATTACTAGATGATTTTACCCAGCTTCAGAGAGACTTAAACCAGTTGAAAGGGTTTGATACAGCCTTATTCGTCCGCTTCAGTACGAGAGGATTTCCCTAAGCTAAATAAAATCGTCTGTAAGTAGCAGGAATGAACTACGAAAAGACATCACCGAAATCAAGGGGTGAACCATTTCGACTGCGACTTCTTTTTTCATTTGTTTTTGTCTTCTTCCTATTATTATTATTATTATTATTATTATGATTATTATTATTATTATCATTATTATGATTATCATTATTATTATTATCATCATTATCACATCATCTGCTCTTCCTCCAACTCCTCCCCCTCCTCTTCATTATCATCATTCTCCCCCCTCCTCCTCCTTCTCTCCTCCTCCTCCTATTCTTGTTGCTGTCAGACGATTTTATTCAACTGGAAGCAGCACGAATACATAGGAAAACTACGTCATCAGACTGAAGGTGTGTGTGTGTGTGTGTGTGTGTGTGTGTGTGTGTTATCATCTGCCAACACCATTTTCTTTATTCATCCCCGTCACAAATAAATAATAAAACGTTTCTGACATCAATCTAACCTCATGGATAAGAATTACGTGGCCAGAATGAATTACGTGACGTCACACATTAATCTATATTCAAGGTTAACTCTCTCTCTCTCTCTCTCAACTACCGCCACTGAAGGATTATTGTACTGAAGACATGCCCTCCAGCAGTGGAGGCGTTAGACAAGGCTAGAGAGAGAGAGAGAGAGAGAGAGATGGCAGTGAAGTTTAATACTGAAAACAGACTCAGGATTTGCTTTTATATAAACCCTTCAATACGACACTTCTTTCCACACCTTAATAAAATCGTCTGGAGTAAAGAACAATATCTGACTGTCATCGTATTGAAAGGGCTAACGGAGATTTTTATTTTTAAGCGAGACTCAAGGGTTTTGGTAAGGCTAAATTACGTCACAAAAAATTAATGACGTCACAAAAACCTCTTAATTGGCTATGGCTATAATGGCGTCATATTATCTAAGGAGTTAATTGGCTAAAGCTATAGTGACATCATAATAACGATGCTGTAAACTATTGAGGTTATAATTACGTAAAAAATAACCCAGCTCTTAATTGCGTAAGGTTATAATGACGTCACGAAATCCACGCTCCTAACTGGCCACTGCTAATGACGTCACAAAGGGCCGTGTTCCCATTGGCCAAGGATACAGTGACGTCACAAAATCCAAGCTCCTTACTGCCTAGGGTAAAATGAAGTCACAAAAATAAAGCCTTTGATTGGCTAAGGGTAAAATGACGTCACAAATGGCTGTGATCCCATTGGCTGAGGGGTGGTGACGTCAATGGGATTCCACGCTCCCATTGGACCGCCTCTCTGACGTCAAAGCTGGGGTTGCGTGCTGAGTCAGTGTGTGTGTGTGTGTGTGTGTGTGTGTGTGTGTGTGTGTGTGTGTGTGTGTGTGTGTGTGTGTGTGTGTGTGTGTGTGTGTGTGTGTGTGTGTGTGTGTAATATCTGATGTCTGTTTAGGAACGTACGGAGGAATATTTGTGTGTGTGTGTGTGTGTGTGTGTGTGTGTGTGTGTGTGTGTGTGTGTGTGTGTGTGTGTGTGTGTGTGTGTGTGTGTGTGTGTGCAATATCTGATGCCTGTTTAGGCAGGTAGGGATGAATATGAGTGTGTGTGTGTGTGTGTGTGTGTGTGTGTGTGTGTGTGTGTGTGTGTGTGTAATATCTGATGCCGGTTTAGGTTGGTAAGGATGAATATTTGTGTGTGTGTGTGTGTGTGTGTGTGTGTGTGTGTGTGTGTGTGTGTGTGTGTGTACTGACGACAGCTGCTCACGAATGTCAGGTATGTGTGTACGTATCTATATATTATGTGTAAAAATATTTGTATGTTTTGTACACCCATGAATGGCGTTTGTGTACGTTCTTACAAGGCTGTGGACTGTTTCTGTTTACATGTGCGTGTATGTGTCTCCATGTAGGTATGTGAATGGATGTGTGTGTATGTCCATGTGTGTGTTGGCTGGAGAGGATTAAGGTGGAGGTGTGTGTGTGTGTGTGTGTGTGTGTGTGTGTGTGTGTGTGTGTGTGTGTGTGTGTGTGTGTGTGTGTGTGTGTGTGTGTGTCAGAGCCTATCATTGCACGTGCGGGTGAGTAAGAGGGTGTGGGTGTATGCAGGTGAGAGAGAGAGAGAGAGAGAGACAGACAGACAGACAGACAGACAGACAGACAGACAGACAGATAGACAGACAGACAGATAGACTGATAGATACAGGGACAGACAAACATATGCACGATCGATTAACCAATTTTGATATGTAATTGGTGAGAAAGACAGGAATATGCACAGACAAACAAAGAGATATACTGAAAGACAGACGGCTATATAAAGACACACTGATAGATAGATAGAGAGGATAGACAGAGAGGTAGACAGATAATATGGTAATACAGACAGATAGACAAACAGATAATAACAGTGACAAATACATATACTGATACTGTATTTGTCAAGGTACAGACTGGTAGATCAACAAACAGACAGGCAAATCGATTCACCCTACACACATTCTCGGCTTGCCTAATGCACATTACTAAAACGCACACACACACACACACACACACACACACACACACACACACACACACACACACACACACTTATCCTACCAACCATCAATACCAAACATAAAATCCCAGTTACCCAAAAATCGAACGCTACCGGGCTCCCAGCAACGAATAGTAAATAATATCCCAGTACCTAATATCTCAGTTCTCCTAACACCCAATACCTCAATAACCTAATACTACCCACCCCCTAATACCCTCACGGTGTGCCCAAATACTCTAATATCTAATACTTAAGGTGTACTGGCCTTAAAACTTTCCAGTACTCCCAATACTTCAAGTCAAATTTGTTCAACATCCAGTAGCCTAGTGCTCTAATATTTCTCTCTCTCTCTCTCTTTCTCTCTCTCTCTCTCATACAAAGCTATCCGTACTAACAACAACAGCCAAAACCACAAATCCTGCATCAATTTACCTACCTTTAGCCGAAATACAGTTGCTGATTCCTTCAATATGGTAGCTATTCATTTTATCATTATTAACACCGGATTCCATTACTGTATTTAGTTTACAACAGAAAATTACCTCTCGGACGATATTAAGGTGTGATAGGAAGGATAAATCGACCAAGGAAAGGTATTTGGGAGATTTCTAAACCCAGAACACTGCCCACTGAATTAGTAGGTAGTAAAAATGAGAAGTTAGATAACCTCATCTCCTTCTATACTGGGCGCTGGCTAACCTTACCTTGAGGTCTGTTACTGAATAAATGACCTGACCTGACCTTGAAGCCCTTGTTACTGAATATTATGCGTGACCTATATTTACCCTGAGATCTGGGACTTTACAAGGAGTGACCTAACCTTGCAGTGAGATTACTGGTACTTAATAACGACCTAACCTTGCTGTGAGATCTCTAGTAATGACCTAACCTTGATCTCTGGTCCATAATTCTGGGTGACCTAATCTTACCTTGAGGTCTCTGTGAACGATGTGTCTGTCGTGGCAATACTGGACGGCCGACAGGATTTGCCAGAACTTACGCCGCGCCAACCCCTCCGTCATACGCCCGTACCTCGCGATGTAGTCTGCAGCAGGGAGAGGCAGACGGTTTATAGGGGGTTGGATGAGAGGCAGACAGAGACAGAGAGGTTATGGAAGGGTTAGAGGGGGTCAACGAAAAATCCCTTCATTATACATCCGTACTTCGCAATGTAATCTGCAGGGGGGGCAGAGGCAGACGGTTTATAGGGGATTAGATGAAATTTAGAGAGAGAGAGAGAGAGAGAAAATTATGGGTCCTAGCTTAAAGACGTAAAGCATTTAGGCCTAACACACACCTCTTTCCTCCCTCCCTCTCCCTCTTCTTTTGCTCTCCCTCTCCCTCCTCTCTCTTTCTCACTTTTCCCCTTCCTTTCCCTCCCTCCTCACCTCTTTCTCTCCCTCTTCCCCCCCCCTCCCTCCTCTTTCTCTCTCTCTTTCCTCTTTACATCTACTCCTTCCCCTCCTGTCCCCCCCTCTCTCTCCTAGCTAGGCCTACATCTTCAAGGTCAAGGCCCATCCCACTGCCAAGACGTAGAGCTGGGGAGGGAGGGGAGGGGGAGGAAAATAGTTGGAGGAAGATGGAGAGGTGGAGAAAATGGAGGGGAGGAATGTGATGGAGGGGCTGTGAGTTGGCAGGGTGGAAGAACAGGGCTAAAGAAGAGGACAGTGACAGAATAAGTGAAGGATGAAGGAGTCGTGCTGTGGATGGATGGATGGATGGATGGATGGACAGACAGAACGATAAAGGTAGACAGATAGAAGGACAATAAGACAGACAGATAGATACACACACAAACACGCAAACACACACACATACACACACACACACACACACACACATACACACACACACACACACACACACACACACACACACACACACACACACACACACACACACAATGAGAGATGATAAAAAGACAGACAAATCCACTGTTAAACACAAATGAAAAACAGACATATATTATGAGAGTAGGGTCTCTGATAGAAGAAGAAGCAGACAGAGAACAAAATGGTGAAGTGTATGAGGAAGGGCTCATGAGAGTGGCGTAGGTGAATGAAGGGGAGGTAAACCGAGATCGAGGTGGTGTGGAAAAAGGTGAAAATTAAGAGAGAGGTGATTTATGAGTTGGGTGGTTGGAAGGAAAGGCAGACCAAGGCAGGAGAAACATAAGGAATTGATAGGGTCGGTAAAGGAGGTTGGCCAAGAATAAGGTGGAGGAACAAAGCTCCGAAGTATTCTGAGGAAGGCGTATGAGATGACGGTAGGAAGATGAAGGAGAGGTGGATAGAAGGAATGGAAGAAGGAGAGGTA
>NC_136954.1:59072462-59347462 GCF_032717465.1 Coenobita brevimanus | reverse complement strand
ATTAATTAAGCTATGCACAAAAACACACAAACAAAAGTATATATAACAAACGCAAACAAAAAGGCACAGACAAGTATACATAAACTAAACTCAAAATGCACACAGACAACTATACATACTCTTAACTCACACAAAGACGCACACAGACAAGAATACATACCGTAAACTAAACTCATATACAAAGACGCACACTGATAAAAGTATACATGAAGTACATTCAAACGTTCATTAGCAAAAGTACACAAAAAGTTTACATAACCTACAATAACAAAGACGCTCAGACACATTTACACGAATACATCAATCTACGCATAGGCTACAGACAATGTACACATACAGTATTCACATCCACACATAGACCAAATACACATAGGCCTACTTACATCCACGCACTCAGACAAGAAGTACACACAATAAACAATCAAACCTACGCACAATAAGCAAGCATAAAACATGCTGCTGCGCACACAAAAATGTTCATATGTCATACTCAAACAGACGCATGCCTACAAAAAGTAGGCTACACCTAAAACACGCACACGCACGGAGTAGGACACACACACACACACACACACACACACACACACACACACACACACACACAAAAGGGTACACTCATGACGTCAGAGGTGGGGTCGTAAAGTCGTATGCCTCAATAAGCAAGCTAAGGGAATCCCATCTTAAGGGCACCCTTTCTTAAGGTCGATTATCGCGCCGCATGCTGAGTGGCCGACAGCTCTGACGTCACAGGTACTCCGATTTTCTCTTTTCTTCGTTTATACCGCAATTTCTAGGTTAATCTCCGTCTTAGGGGATTAACGAAGGGATTAACGAATGCCAGGTGGGTTGTGTATGGGGTGCGAGGTAGTGGACTCAGAAATACTGACAATTTTGTCGATTTTTGGTCAATCGATTGAGTGAGACTTGATATGGGCGGGAAAATCAAAATGCAAGAATTTCTTCCATGTATTACTCTTTTCCTAGTCCAAAACAGAATGGAATGACACAAAACGCCCATCTAAAAATATATTCCTCCCGTCTGTACTGGATTTTCGGTATTTGGGGGGAGAATTTGAATACTGTACGATAACACCAGTTCCCGCCCAAGCTGCCAGACGTACGATACCCAGGTAAATTTTTGCTTGCTTCGATTTTCTTGCTTAGTGATGAATTCTATTTAAATCAAACTATTAGTTTCAATGAGTTTTCATAGTTCTAAGGTTATACAGGAAATGTTGTAAGTTTCAAGACTTCATTTATATTTCCTTTGTTACATGCCTCTCTTCTCTCTCTCTCTCTCTCTCTCTCTCTCTCTCTCTCTCTCCGCAAACCATTGCCTCCCTCACTTTTTTTTTTCCTCGCAAACCGTCCCTCCGTCTCTCTCTCCACAAACCATTGCCTACCTCATTTTGTTTTTTTTCGCAAACTGTCCCCCCCCCCCCGTCTCTCTCTCTCTCTCTCTCTCTCTCTCTCTCTCTCCTCAATGCAATGCCTCTCCCTTCTCGCTTTTTTCGCAAACCGTGCCACCCTCTCTTATTTATGAGTGAACGAAATGTACTGATTTCCACATAATATTAAGTAAAAAAAAATCTGATTCTGATTTTTCTTCACGGTTAACAAACAGACACAAAGAGGAATACAGAATTACGCATAAAATTACAGAAATTTTTAGTTATTAATGGACAAAGCATAACATAGGCCTTCAATGATATAGGCTTAGATCCAAAGAAAGCAGTGACATAAAAACAAATAAATGGATAGATACAGACACATAGACAGGGCACAAACACGACCATACAGACAGACAGACTTCTTACACACAGACAGACAGATGTAAATACTGCCAGATAGACAATGCTGCTGACTTGTGAGGTACTCATCTTTAAGCTAATTCTCAGCACCATTCACAAGTTCTCTCTCTCTCTCTCTCTCTCTCTCTCTCTCTCTCGTTACTCTTTTCGCTACCTTCCTTTCTCTCTTCCCAACCCCCGCCCCCCTCTCTTTTGGCTGCTCTCGCTCCCTCCTGCCTCTTCCCAACCCCCTCCCATCTCGTTACTCTTCGCTACCTTCCTGTCCCCCCCCCTCTCTCTTATTCACTCCTTTCCTCTCCCCCTCCCTGTTCCTATCTCCCTCCCTACTATTTTCTCCCCCTCCAACCCCCCTACCTGCTCTTCCCTCACTCCCTCCTCTTCTTTCTCCCCCTCCATCCCCACTCTCCTCACCCCCCATCCCTCCATGCCTCGCTATCTCCCTCATAACATATAATCGAAACGGCCTGGACCAATAGGAAGTCAGGCTGATGACGCACGAGGCGGCTGGACCAATGAGCGTGCGAGTTGCTGTTACCTCAGAGTGACGTCAGCAAATAGGCTCCTCCCACCCAGGCCTACGCTCACATTCTACATACTTCTCCATTAACAAACGTCTCAGATAAAAATATATTGCCTCTAATCTCACCCGAAACTATTATATAAATTCTTACACCCGCAGAACTTGAATAAGATGACAGAAAATTGGAAAAAGATAAAAAATATAAATAAAACCGGTTTGGTATCTAAAACTGCCCACTCGGTGCCGTAAAAAGTTGAAAAATATCTCTATCAATGTTATATAATACGAGTGAGAGTGAGTGAGGGAGGGAGTGGGAGTGAGCAAGAGGGAGGGAGACAGTGAGGGAAAACAAAGGGCGTGAAAGAGAGGGGGAGGAGGAGGTGAAGAGACTTGAGGAAAGGGGAGAGATAAAGACAGGGAAGGAGAGTAAGCGAGAAAGTGAGGTAGGAAGCAACAAAAATAGAAAACGGAGAAAGATCTAGCGTGTGTGTGTGTGTGTGTGTGTGTGTGTGTGTGTGTGTGTGTGTGTGTGTGAGAGAGAGAGAGAGAGAGAGAGAGAGAGAGAGAGAGAGACTAGCGACAAGCATGGAAAGTACCATGAGAGAGGGGGTGAACTTGACCTTCCAGTAATCCAAGGTCAACAATTTCCCATTTTAAGAACCGTGCTTAATTATTCACTCTGGTCAATCATTCTTCATTCAAGGTAATTTCTACGTTTGGGAATCATTCAGTTTAAGCAATCAATCACCAATATCGGGAATTATTCAGTTATTTTTTATATAGTTCCCAAGGTCAATCATTTATGAAGGGGATTATTCACTCTTTAGACAAAATACTCAACTCCTAGGCAATAATTCATTTACCTACCTATCTGTCTAATCACATATAGTCAGATGCCTTAATCAGTTAGGCAATTATTAAATAAGAAAAAAAATGAGTAAGCTAACACTTTATACATTCTAAGCAATTATGCATCACCTAAACGATTACACATCCTATGGGCTGTTACTGACCACATTAATAAAAACGAACATCTAGGTAATCATTCAACATCTCATCTCCAAACAATTACTGTATTTACTGTCTATATGATTATTCACTATAACAACAATTATTAATTGGCTAAGTAATTACTCACTTTAGCATTCACCACTTAAGCAGAGGTTATTCCCTCAAAGCAGTTACTCAACTTCCGGATAATTATTCCAACAAAGGTTTCAAAATGCCACAGCCAACTCCTTCAGCCTGATGGCGTCCTAACTTCTTGCAACTAAAGTTCTTTCATCTTAATCTGGACCAAATTATCGTCCTTTTGCAACAAACTTCATACATTTCAGTGGCAGAGACAATACCAATGGCCTACATCTTCTACAGCACTAACACCATATACTTGTGTTAACCTATTAAAACAGTTCACCAGTCAAGAAAGGGAGGTGGTAATTTTAAGCCAAGTTGAAGTGAAAAAATTATAAATTTAGGGGAGCTTCCTAATAACAATGGTGGTTAATGAAGGCTGTATCTAATTCCATTAGTCTGAGAAGTCTCCCTTAAGCTGAATAAACTCTGGACGTAACTGAACTCAATATGCTCGTACGTCATCGTAGTGAACAGGTTCAATTAAGTTGCAGTCTAGTATATAATGTCTACTGCCAGACTCAATCTCAGAACTGATTCGGTATGGTCGTGACAAAGCCGTTTCCAAGCCTCTCACCGTTCCACCTCTTGTCCCTTTCCTCTTTCAACGTGGCTTCTAAAGCCTTGAACTTTCACTTCCTTTTCGGTTTCCTTGTCTTCATTCCTTCGGCATGGTTTCTATAGACTAAACTTTACAACTCATCTCCGGTCTCCCTCTCCTCATTTTCTTATCATCACTAACCACCCTATACTACCAGTAAAGTGTGCTTCGTGAGCGCTTGACGAGCAAGCGATTACCCTTGCTGATTTCATCCCTTAAACAGACAAAACGTTCATGTAAATTTATGAGCGTAAGATTCGATATTTAACTGTTAGAATTCATTCAAGAAAACATACTGTTACACAGGAAATCTTAATCGATTTCGTAGTGGAGTACTTCACTTGAAGCCCTACATTCACTCCCTTGGAAAGCTGGAATTCCAAGGGGTTTCTTTGGTCTCATGAGTAGATACATAGCTAAAACAAAATTTATTGAATGCATCTACTACCTGCAGAAAGAATCCCTTCTCTAACTCACATACCGTAGTAGAAGAGTTATTAGCCTCTGAAAACCATCGCGGTCGGGCCGTGTCGTGTCGGGCCGGGCCGCCCATTTCTCAGCTGAACGTAAACATCGCTGTGCTCGCAACTAATGCGGAAGTTGTATGTATGTATGAATAACAAAACTCCGAACCCTGACGATATTTTTTGTTTTCTTTCACGTTTTTTTTTTCGAAACCACACGCAATCACTGGGGATTCAGTAAGTCAAAATGCCAAGTTGGTGCAGATTGATGTCCTCTGACAGAGTGTTTTGGCCGCCACCTACGACGGCTGGAGGTGATATGGAGCAAGTGGCGAACGAAGAGTTTTATGTTTCATACAGCCCTCATTAATCCATTTATTAAATTTAAACCATTAAAAAACTAAAACAATATACTCCACGGCAAAAAAACATAAACAAAATACGGGCCTAATCAAAATATCTGTGTTTAATTATATAAAACTAAACTGGACACTAATACAAAAAAAGTACACTGGAAACCAAATTAAAGACAACTAAAAACCTATGAACAACAAATTCTAACAACACAAGCCAACCAAGACAAATAAACATAACGAAACAAGGAAAACAGTAAAAAAAAAAAATCAAACCGAGATGGTCCACAGAGAGCGTGGGTGACCAATAAAAATGGCGAGAAACAAGGGACCAACGGCGACAACCTCACTTTCTCATTCTGCCCACCTACTCCCTCTCTTCAGCATTCTGTACGTGCTCTCTCTCTCTCTCTCTCTCTCTCTCATAAATATATATATATATATATATATATATATATATAGATAGATAGATAGATAGATAGAGATAGATAACGATATATAATCAGATATATTATTCGACAACTAGTTGGATATATAGATAGATAGATTATTAAATGGATAAGTAGACAGACAGATAGACAGATAATTAGATACAGATGGACATGAAAAACCACATTCTCTCCAATGCTGAGTAGCACAGACGTCAGCGTTTATACAGTATGGCATGTTGGTGAGGTTATGGAAGAGCTCTGCTGCCAATAACAACACAATCTAAATCCTCACAATACCTTCCCTTGATACGCCTGGACTCGAACCTGCAATTTCAGTATTACCAGCTCGGTACTATAACTACTCGGCATCAACTCGGTCCGTATTGTACTGGGTAAATGAGTCAAACATCTCCCCCTTTGCGTGAACTCAAATTTCCACCTTCATATTGTCTTATATTAATTTTCCATTTTTTAAATTACTGATATACAGTAGCTGGGATATCATACAATTCAATTTGCTAAGGAGTCTTTCTAATAAATCTTCCTAAGAAACACTGCCAATTTCACCTTAATATTCTCTACGTCTTTTGGACCTTTTTAATATCGATATAGCTGCGATAAATATCATACAAGTGAATAGGTCAGTCGGTCCATCATGTCTACTTTAGCCAGTAAAATAAGGTCAGTTTCACCTTAGCATTCACTTGTACTCCTTCTGTCTTTAATATCGATAAAATTGGGATAAATACTAAACAACAAATAATAAATAAAATAAATAAATAAATAAAGTTGTAAGGGAGATGCTATGAGGCCTAAGCACAAAATAAAATAAATAAATAAACAAAGTTGTAAGAAAGAGGTGCTATGAGAGGCCTTCTAAGCACGCGAAACTACACCTATCGTTACATAGTCTACGTTTATCTGACATATCCGAGCCACTATTAAAAGTTAAACATGGAGTCGTGATCATATGAAATGAGATGAGCTTTAGTTATGAAGTATGTATGTGTCTCCTTGGTTACTAGTCAGATCAACCCTTCAATCTGACAACACGGCCATTGACTGAACTGAAAAAGGGTCAGATTAAAGTAAATGCAGGACAGGCCCGCCTTCTGGTTAATTATGAATACTCCCCAGCACTTCTTCCTATTTTATTTCTCCGCTGTGCACATTAATATTCCCCGGTATGTTATCATTGCAAATTTGTGTCTGTATTAAAACGATATAAACAAAATATAAACATGGTGATGATAATAATAATAAACAACGAAAGATAAAACATCAACGAAGAGAATATTAGTGAAAACGAATAATGAAGGCTAAAAGTACGATACACGAGAAGAATACTGCATAATAAAGGAAGCAAAGATACAAAATAATAATGAAAAGTAAAGGATATAAATAAGAGACAAGAGAATAATAATGAATAGTAAAGGATATTATTACGATGCAAGAAAATAATAAGCAGTAATATGCACAACAACTTGCTAAAGAAGGGGGTGCCAAAACGCCTCCTAGGATGACGACATTACAGCCTTTACTCTGACACTTAGATCTTGAGCGCGCGCGCGCGCGTGTGCGTGCGTGCTTGCGTGCGTGTGTGTGTGTGTGTGTGTGTGTGTGTGTGTGTGTGTGTGTGTGTGTGTGTGTGTGTGAGAGAGAGAGAGAGAGAGAGAGAGAGAGAGAGAACAAGAACCTCTTAAGTTAAACAGAAAACGAGGACACAAAGGAACATTCATAAACCTGACGATCAAAAATAAAGGACTGGAAAACTCAAATAATATAAACCTAAATACCAGATACAGGAAAATATTGCAGATATAAGAGAATGAGAAAGATGAAAGACAAACAGGGAGCTCTCACAGAATGCAAGACACGCGCATAGACTTCGCCACTTGACCTTGACTTTCGGCCGATGCTCTCAAAATCGAACTTCATTCTTGCCTGATCCTTAACCCATGCATGACGTCTGGTCTAATTTGGATCAAAACTGAGTTGACCATGCCTGTGACCTTGATCTTTGATCTTTCCGTCTGATTTTGACCATGACTGATAACTCTGAACATTGAATTCCTTTATCCTTGCCTTACCCTGAACCTTTCAATAAAGTTTGGTCGAAATCGGTTAAAAACTTTAAGGTGACCTTGCCACATGCCCTTGCCCTTTGACCTATTGTTCTTAAAAAACAACTGGTCAACTTCTTCGCTGATTCACAACCCTTCCATCAAGCTAGGTCCAAATCAAATCAAAACTTTATTTTGTTCTCACACACGGGTTGAGATTTACCCATCCATGTCCTGTGGCCTTCACATTTAACTGATTTTTCTTAAAACTGACGTCTTACCCTCAACCCATCAACCAAGTTTGGTCTAAACTGGATATGAACTGAGTTGACTTGGCTAGGTCAAACTTTGACCTATCCCCGTCCTTGACCTTTGTCCTACTGTTCTAAAAGGGGGGGGGGTTCCTTCTTGACTGACCTTTAATATCAAGGAAACAAGATACAGTAAACAGGAACAGAGAAGTTACAAACTTCACGATGAAAAAAATAATATAACACCTAGAACACAAGCTGTACGTGCCAAAAAGAAAATAAAAGCGAATGCAAGAGGAACTATTACATACATACTAATGGATGCTAAAATACATTACATACTGATAAGTGATATGAAAACAAAAACATAATATACGCAAACACACACACACACACACACACACACACACACACACACACACACACACACACACACATATCTCGTAACGGCATGAATCTAGTAATCCAGTTACAAATTTCTCAAGAAGTCTGACACGTCTGAAGGTCACGAAAGCAGCTGCAGAGCTCACGAAAGAAGTTGCAGAGCTTTCCCACGCAGTATAATAAGGCGAAAAACCAATAATCTTAAATGCTGGCGTTACAAATGTAGGATAATTGGCATGACGTAAGCAAGGAATCCAAATGAAGAAATGAACTGTAATTACTGGAATAATGATGAAACTCGCTCATCACCTGTCAAATATCGATTAACTCTGACGCAAAAACCGAATAAGATAATTTCAGTAACTAGCTGGGGTACTTCTAACGTAACATTCTATGATTAACATATATTACACATTCCTAACTAATCTAAAGCGAAAAAAAAAAAAAAACGAACAAGATGCGAACAGAAATAAACCGCCTGAATAAAATATGGCGATTTATAAATAACGTCTACCGATTTCACCCTCTCCCAGGCAACCCATTTTCCCACAACTCACGCCCAATAAAGGAAATCGCCCATGGAACAAAAACACATAATGGATAAAGTGATAACTAAACGAGAAAATGTAGTAATAAGATTCTTAAGGCGGGATTCCGAGAAGGGAGGGCCGAGTATAGCCGCGCTGCCAGAGTGGGTGGGAAAGATTGTCGTACGGCGCTATAGGCAGTACGGGAGTAAAAGCTAATAATATATGGGGATAATTAAGTTGCGAACTGCAGTACTTGTAGTAGTAGTAGTATGCCAATAACAATACGAAGAGGAAGAAAAATGATAAGAAAGTCAAAATGTAGATAATAATAATAATAATATGAAACGACACTGCAGAATTACCCGTAACTTATCACCTCGTCAAATAAATGCAGAGTAGATGGAAATAACTGGACAGAAATAGTCAGATGAGAATGAAAAAATATTCATAAACAAGTTAGATTCAATTTATAGTCAAAATCAGTGACCATAAAATATATAGTGGTGTATGGACAACCATAATCCATTAACCTCTTCACTACGATGATTTTCTCTACTTAGTCTTGCTAATAAATGATTTTTGATGCTTAGAAAAGACCTGAAATGGAAGAGTTAACGAAGACTACATCCAACCCTTCCAGTTCAAAAAGCCTCGTAAGCTGAATAAAACTGTTAGCAGATGGCAAGGATTATTATTAACAATAATAATAATAAAATAATAATAATAATAATAATTAGTCACCATACTAAAGGGGTTAATCCAGCTACATCCATCCCTTCCGTTTCAAAAATCACTTAGGCTGAAAAGAAAACAAGGTAGTAAGAAAAAGTCAAGACGTCATCGAACTGAAGGGGTTGCTAATGACACGTGTATAAATAGAAGGCTAAGGTCTATTTATCTTCCCCTCCCTATGACGTACTGGTTGTGAGCATGCTTGCACCACGATCCCCCCTCAGATAAACAGGAATACACGTCTATTAATAAGATCACACAGGTGGATTGATGAATATGTTAACAGACAAACAGGAGGGTGAGAGAGAAATAAAAGTATATATCACGGCCAGGTTGAGAGAGGTAGAGAGAAACAGTGGGGAGACAGAAATGGAAAACAAGAGAAATCAACAAGGTGTCCCGGTAGGAAAGGCCATAACTTTGGAAAATAATGAGGGAATAAATAAAAACTATATCAACACAGGTAAATTTGTATCAACAATAAAAAAAAAAAAGCTATAACAATAAGGGTCCAAATCTCAACCGCTACGGCGCTACAGTTACTGCTTATCTTATAGGCGAATTATTTGGGAGATCATTTTCTCCCATAAGGTTATCAGTAATTTTAACTTCGGTGCGGCTGAGATTTGGATCCAAGTTGATATTGCATTTTTTTTTTTTTTAAGATTTGCTTCACCTGTCATTTCCCAAAGTTATGACCTTTCCTCCTGGGACACCCTGTAGGTAAATACAGTAAATACACATAACAGGCATAGGAAAAACAGGCACTATATACCAAAATAAAGGGAGAAGTAGAGGTATAGGTATAGTAGTATATACCTGTAGAAATATAGGTAGATAAAAACAAAGGAAGCTGGAAACAAACAAAAGTTGTCAGGAACAAACGTAATGGAGGTAGACCGAAATAATAGTTAACAGATAGAGAGGTAGACGGAGACAGATACAAACAGTGGGAGACAGAAACAGAGGTAGATAAAAATAGAAGTAACAAGTAGACAGAAAGAGATGGACAAAGGGGCAGACGTACTGAAATAGATATACCGGAAGACTGGGCTGCAGAGAAGCTGAGGAAGACAGAAATAGATAGACAAAACATAAGTACTGTATACAAAAATAAAGGCTGAGAGAAATACTGACAAAAATAAAAGCAGCGAGAAGCAGACAGAAACAGAGGGTGAAAAAGATATAAATACAAAATGTTGACAAATAGAGGCAGACGGGAAACTGACGCAGATAGATTGGAAACAAAAGTAGATGCAGAGGTTGCAACAAACAAGGGTAAACAAGGTCAACAAAAAATAGATAAATAGAGGCAGACAAGAGGTATTTAATATATATATATATATATATATATATATATATATATATATATATATATACACATATATATATATATATAAAGAGGTAGACAATGCAGGAAGTCAAAGATACGGGCAAAGAAGTATATAGAAATAAGCAAGCACAAAACTGGTAAATATAAACAAGTGGATACAAAATAACAAATTCCGACAGCAGTAGAGAACAAACAGATCAACTGAGGTACACAAACCGAAATAGCGAGGTAGATAGAAATAGAAAAGGGAGTTCTAAAAATAAGGCGACGGTATGCGGTATTCTTAGAGCACTCAACCACCCCCGTCCAGAAATACATGGGCACTGGGCACACCTTGGCTCGTCGAGACGCTCCGCCCCCGCCCCCTGCCTCTTACGTCTGGCAGCGCCGCACAGTATAAGGGTAAAATATGCACTCAAGAAGGTGGGTGCCCTGCCGGTGGTGGGGGGGGAGGGGGAGGAAAGGGATGGCGACTTTGAGGACCATCAAAGTAGTCTAAACACCCCCCATCAGAGGATATCGGTCTCATTTCTCTCTCTCTCTCTCTCTCTCTCTCTCTCACACACACACACACACACACACACACACACACACACACACACACACACGCTTCGCCAAACGAAGTTGTTGCAGGTGCGTAAAACTGGCCAAAACACCCCTTAGCAATATATCAGTCTGAATCAACTTGGAATTTCAACTACTAGACCTTTCATAGTGTCGTGAGCAAGAGTTGCGTCAAAAATGTATCTCAGAGTATGGAGTTTTGTTACATACATACATACATACAAATTCCGTCAATAGTATAGCTGATGGCTAATTTATTATACACTTGTGTGTAGTCTGCTATTTGATTAGCTGTCCTGAAGAACTTGGTGATTCATAATACTTTTCAGTCTGACACCATGAATTTAACATATTTCGAGTGATTTTGTATGATTTATTAATATACTGAGTGATTAAATTTATCGTCTGGATTATTTTTTGCAGTTGTTCAGATATATAAACCCTTTCAGTACGATGTTTTATATTCCGTTCCTGTTACCTCCAGATTAAGAAACATATGAAACTCCTTTCGAATTGACGGGGCAAATGGAGGCTATACTAAATACCGCAGGTCGAAATCTCTTCTAAGTGAATAAAATTATGTGAATGTAGGAAGAGTAAACTATAAAACAAGTTATCGTAATAAATGCGATAATACGTTCTAAGTGATTTTCTAAGACCTTAATATAAATACATTTTGGCTGACTCATCTGTACTATAAGCGTGATTTAATAATACGTTTACGGCACTACTATTCATTGATGGCTTGAGATTATTAGTGATACATTGTGATTATTATGGGTGAAAAACTGTATACACTCCCTGATGCAACACCCTAACACCACTTCCTTAGCCATTTATATGTTTATTTACTTATTTATTTAGATATAGCTGGTTATTATCATTTTCCACGTTATGTATGTAAAGTGAGGCCATACTGCAAGAATTTAAATAACACAGAGGACAGTAAGAATATGCAAAATAATTCGCTTAGGAAAAGGTGTTAGGGAGCTTCCGCAGCCGACGAGAATACAGGCCAAGGTCAGGGGTCAAGCTCGAAGTTCAGGTGCGGCGTTGAATAACTCTTTGAACACGCATACTATAAATTTTGATATAGTCAGACTTTTCGTATTCAGGCTGGGACAGACCTCTTAATAATACGAATATGGAAGTGTTATGAGAACGCGGGTGAGCGGGAGGAAATGTGAAAATGATTAAGAAAACGTGAGCCGATCGTGAGGGGAACATGAGAACGTGGTGAGAATGTGAGGGAACGTGAGGGAACGTAAAATGAACGTGAAGGGAATGTGAGAACGTGAATAACGTGAAAAGATCGTGAGGGGGACAAGAAAAGTACGTGAGGGGAACATAAGATCTTGAGGGGAACATAAGGTTAACCACTTCAGCCCGGGCATGTCATGTTTATAGTCTAGCTACTTACTGACGATTTTCCTCGATTGCAGAGACAGCGCTAAATCTTTCTTGCTATAACTTGACTTAAATTTACCATCTCTCCACGTTGAATACTCAACTGTAACAGGAGCTTATCTATAGAATATGATGCTAGTCACGAAGATGTGTTTTTAAAGGATGTAAAGCCACGGCACTGTCTTACGTCTGCCAGTGAGCTACGTGAAACAAGCCTTAAAAATGGAGGAAAAATCTGGGCCAAGGTGAAAGGACTGCAACAGGAGTGAAGGAGATCGTGATGGCAGTATCCAATCTCTCGAGTTCGAAGTCTCGCTTAAGCTGAAAAAAAAATCGTCTGGAGGCAGCATGAATAAACTGAGAGAGAGAGAGAGAGAGAGAGAGAGAGAGAGAGAGAGAAACGCTGCCGGACTGAAGGGGCAGAAAGTGTGGTGAAGGTGAGGGAGAAGAAAGGTGGGCGCAAGATGATGGGGAACGAGGAGAGAACGTGACTCATAGGCCCATGTGCACGTGAGGTAAAGACCGTAAACAGCTAAACAAATCACAGGAAGGCTAGGGAACGGGAGGTGGACGTGAGGAGAAGAACGTAAAGACCTAAACGTGAATCAAATCAGAATGACAAACAAATAAACAAACAAACAAACAAACGTGAGGTGGTGAATATGAAGAGGGAGGGAGGGAGGGAAAGAGAGAGAGAGAGAGAGAGAGAGAGAGAGAGAGAGAGAGAGAGAGAGAGAGAGAGAGAATGTCAGGTGAAATGAAGGTGAAAATATGAAAGTGGTGACAAATAAAAAGGAGGATGGTATAAAAGGTGAAGGTAAGGCCCGACAAATGTAATCAAATATACGCGGGGTGAAGATGAACGTTAAAAAAATGCGCCAGAGGTTAAGTTGAACGTAACGATGTGAACGTGACATTCTGAATGTACAGAAGTGAACGGGATGTGAAGGTTTAAAGAAGCGAACGTGACTAAAATCAGAAAGGCAAGATGAGTTAAAAGCAGTCGAACGTGAGCAGAACATGAAATCAAGAGAAGAACATAAAGAAGAGAACGTGACTCAAATTAGAAGGGCAAGAAGGCGAACGTGAGGTGAAAGTGAGGGGAACCAGGTGATAAACATTTGCCTGGCTCAACCGTCTCAAGCCGTGACGTCACCGCTTACGTCATCCACCGTTGCCATGTCCCTCAGGAACCTCGACCTCATTTGCATAGATTTTCGGACGTCTGTGGCAACTTTGTAACATTTTGCACTATTTTTCCTTTTGGTTTAGAATTCTGAGTTCATGGTGCGGATATTTTGATACGACTTTTTGTTATTTCTTTGTGTTTTGAATGACGATGTGGCAATAATTCAACCTCTAAATTCTCAACCCCTTCCACACATTGACATCCTTTTCTTATCTGATATTTCTACCACTAGATAATTACATTAAGGTCACAGGTGACGTTTTCACACACAACTCATTTAATTTGCTTCTTTTTTTTTTTTTTTTCCATCTGAAACTATCACTTTCTGCAACTTATTTTGCTAAAACTTTATAAATTTTGTTGACAGCTGAAACTACAATGGGACTGTTACTTCGTGCTTTCGTGTATTGAATGGAGATTTGGCCTTACCTTTAACCCCTTATTACTCAAGCCCCCTCAGGCCGATAACGTACTTTCACTTTGAACATGCTATTACCAGTCGATTTTATTCACATCAAGAAATACGCCTCGGGGAAAATAAGTAAACGATACCTATATTTAATTCCTCTAATTCCAAAAGAGAAACTCCATAAAACTGTCTTAAAGAAACAAGGGTAAAATTTAGGGTAGCCCATACAAAACGATCCTCTTCCATACCGCCTGGCAGTTTATCGGGTGTAGCGGGGACGGCTAAACGTTATCAATGCCTATACTGCATCGTTTACTCGTTTCTTGCTTCAAATGCCACACCCACGCCCACACCAGCAGACAGCCATCCCCGCAACATAGTACGGTATACCACCAGCTGATTTTCAGTACTGCGCTAAATACGGACCCCCTCTATGAAAGACGCCATCGTACTGAAAGGGTCCTACTTCAAATGTAACTGTATTTATTCGTCTGCTTTTGACGGCAAGAATTGAAATAAATACTTAATGCCTTAATATTCTTCCAACAGATCGTAAGTAGCTCTAAACGAGTGCGACGTTTTTTTTTAGTGTACGTGATTTTTTTTTTTTTTTGGGGGGGGTCTTATTTTAAATAACTTTTATCATTATTATTTTTACTATTATATGCCTTAATATTCCTCCAACAGATCGTAAGTAGCTCTAAACGAGTGCGACTTTTTTTTTTTAGTGTACGTGATTTTTTTTTTTTTGGGGGGGGTCTTATTTCAAATAACTTTTATCATTATTATTTTTACTATTATTATTAGTCTCCACCTACTACATACGTGGAGACTAATTTCGCTGGTATTATTATTATTTCCACCTGAGTCTCGCAACGATTCCAGGAGAACCGAAGACTGCGTAAGGAATCCGAAGGGCCCAGGTTATGTATCCTGGTATGAGCCCTTGCTGACAGAAAAAATCCAGATCTCACCGAAGGGGTCAAAGTTATTGTAAGAAACAGTAACAGGAGATCAGAGGACAGTCGACGAAACTTGGCGAACTAATTCCTAAGAGTTCATTTGGTTTCATTATTAGTCTCTACCTACAGTACTACATAGGTGGAGACTATTGTTTTTGCTGGTATCATTAGTCTCCACCTACTACACTGGTGGAGACTGTTGTTTTCGCTGGTATTATTAGTCTCCATCTATTAATCATAAGTTGAAACAATTATTTTGGTGGTATTATTATTCCGGCCTCAGAGCCTCGCCACAATTCCAGGAGAACTGGAGGCTGTGGAAGGAATCTGAAGGGCCTAGGTTATGTGTCCAGGCATGAGCCATTGCTAATAGAAAAAATCCAAATCCTTTACGTGCTGTGGCAGGAGTCATATCAGTATTATGAGAGAACAAGATAAGGTGGTCGTGTCTACTGGAGATTTCAACAGGACCTGAGCAAGTAATCGGAAAATGAAACTTGGCGGATCGATTCCTAAGTTTATTTCGCTTTATTAAAAACATCCCAAATCTCCCCAATGGGGTAAAGGTCATTGCAAGAAACAGTAGGTGGAGACTAGTGACTGTCCATAAGACGGTTACAGGGTTCTAGTCATTATTATTCCGGCCTCAGAGTCTCGCCACGATTCCAGGAGAACCGAAGACTGAGCAAAGAATCTGAAGGGCCCAGGTTGTGTTCTAGCATGGACCACTGCTGATAGAAAAAATATATAAATCTCCCCAATGGGGTCAAGGTCACTGTAAGAAACAGTAGGTGGAGGCCAGTGACTGTCCGTAGAACAGTTACAGTTCTTCTTCTTCTTATTATTATTATTATTATAAGAGCAGAATAAAATCGTCTGGTAGTAGCAAGATTTTTTAATGACATCAAAGAATCAACCAGTCAGTCAATCTGGCAAGCAATCCAAGTTAATTCCAAACCAGTCACCGAATCAACTAATCAACCAACCAATCAACTAGGTGGAAAATCAAACTCGCCGTCAATTCATTAACTAGCCAACCACTCAACCAACTAATCAACCAACCACACACCCAGTTAACGAACCAGAACACTGATCAATCCATCCAATACCCAATCAAGTAATCAATCAACCAACCAGCATTCCGATTTAGTCGTCATCATTAGTTTTTTTTAAGAATTAATGGGTAGGTCTCCGCCTTCTCCCCACTTCCTTTCTCTCTCTCTCTCTCTCTCTCTCTCTCTCTCTCTCTCTCTCTGCCCTACCTTACATAATTAGTGACAGAATACACTTCAAAACATCTTTTAATTTCTTTCTCTTATAAACAGATTAATAGATTCACAGACAGAGAGGCGGACAGATAAATATACATACAGACAGGCTGATAAGGAAATATAAATAGTACCGGTAAGACAAGTGACAAAGCTCGTAGAAAGACAGGCTTATTAAATTATTCAAACCATTATTGTACGTCAGATAGATAGATAGATAAAAAGATACCTTACTGGAACGATAAATGATGCATACTTGATACGTTCCATTGGGTAGACAAGCAGATCGATTGACACACATACGTACAGAGACAGATTTGGAGATAGATAGGCGATGAATACTGTAAATAGATAAAATGCTGCACACATGGAAATATACACAGACAAAGAGATAGACAGAGAGACAGACACATACATAGATAGACAGACAGATAGATAGACAGTTATAGACACTAACATATACATTCACAGATAAATATACACTGTAAATAATAAAAATACAGGTAGACGGATAGATTTATTGACATACTTGACTGATAGACTGATACATACATACATACATACACACAACTACATATACCCTGATAGATATAAATACGAACGCTGTTACCTAATACAAAGCCTTACAAGCTCATAAGTACATATAAGAAAGCCAATGTGATGGGGTCGTATGGATACAAAAAAGCTTACAAAAACACAAAAATGGGGAAATACAGGACCAGATGCAAAATTACAAAGAAAAATCCAGGAAAATATTAAAGGGAAAATAAAAGTCAAGTAAAATAAAGGAAAATAAATAACAAAAATAAAATAAAAAGTAGAATATATACATACAAGCATAGAGCAATGACAATACAAACGAATATACAAAAACTCCTGAAGAAGGAAAAATGCAAAGGACAAAGAAAAAACTACTAATATACAACAGAGAGGAAGAAACACACACGATACAAAACTGAAAGGAAAATAGTAAGCACTGAAATTCTACGACACACACACACACACACACACACACACACACACACACACACAAATGTCATCCAAATCACAAAATCAGAAGCGACGATTTCAAAACATGACGTGGCCACAAACTTGCCAAATCAAGACAGCGAAAACAACACACACACACACACACACACACACACACACACACACACACAAAACATTTTCATACTCTCTCTCTCTCTGTCTCTCTCTCGCTCTATCTCTGCTCATTACAAAAGCATACTGGGCCGTTCTCGCAACACAAAAGACTGGACGGTGCAATATATGGACTACCCTGCGTAAACCTGACGTGGCTGTACTTACCAAACATCTCCCCGTTACTGGCGTATTCGGAGACCAGGTAGATCATATTCTTGGACTCCATCACCTGTACGTAAGTAGGTAAGTAAGTATGTGGAAATATCTTTGTGAGGAGATGTTGGAATTATGTAAGTAAATGATGGTATATTGAAGCACCTAATGTAAATGCCGGGATATATGTAAGTAAATGTTGATACATGTGGAAGTAAATGCTGGTATATCTGTAAGTACCTGTACGAGTATGTAAGTGTATGTCATCATCATCATCATCATCAGCCGTTTGAGTATCCACTGCAGGACCGGCCTATCCCGACCGAAGTCGGGACGATACAGCCAATGTATCTCTACCAAGTGGCTTAAGCTGTCTAGTAGAGATTGTATGTAGGGTGAGAAGTGCTTGTAAATGTAATTGTAGTATTGGAATGGCTTTGGATGTGTGTGTAGTCTGTGAACCAAGTGTAATCGGCCCGCGCAAGCCGACTGGGTGCAAGCCTACTTTACAGTAAGCGACACTGGTTCAACCACAGCACCCCTTGTGTCCGTCAATGTAGTACGTGGCCGGGTGAACACTCCCAAAGTTTATTACCCTGGCGGGGCGCGAACCCTGGTTCACCCGTGTACGAAACGCACACTCTACCACTGTACCACAGAGGCTCCAAGTGTATGTAGATGTCGGTATATACGTAAGCAAATGTTGGTAATAGGTAAACACTTGTAAATGCTGCATATAAGCAGATGTCTGCAGTGTATACGTAAACGCTGGTAAATATTCTCCTATGCTCGTATATGAAACTAAATGTTGGTATACATGCAAGTACTCCACCAAACCAAAACTGACTATAATCCTAACTTAACCTGATTTAACCTAACCTGATAGTCAAATCTAACTCACGAAGACTTATTTTTAACCTTACCTGACTAGCTTTAACCTGACTTTAACTAATTCTAAGTCACCATAACTTTTTTTAAACACCACCAAGTCTGAATAAACCTAACCTAACCAAGCCTCACCAATCAGACACATATCTAACCAATAAGCAGGTACATCTGTAGGGTAGGTTGCTCTCTCTCTCTCACAACCACACACACACACACACACACACACACACACACACACACACACGTACCTGGTATAACTTAATAATATGTGGGTGGTGTAGTGTCTTAAGCACCTTCACCTCCCTGTGGACCTTCTGTAGGTTGGCCGCGTCTAGTTGACTCTTGTCTATGATCTTGATGGCAACCTGAAGCAAAAATGGAAAAAATATGAATGGAATTCTGAACTACAAATACACAAGATTCTTAACAAAATAAATATACAATTCTGAAATATAATCTGTATAAAATTCTTATTTCCACATATATAAAATTCTGACCTACAAACATTCTGAGGTACAATCGTATAAAATCCTGAAGTAAAATATGTACAAAATTCTTTATATATATATATATATATATATATATATATATATATATATATATATATATATACACAGTATATTTATATAACATTCTGAACTACGCACATTATTCTGAAGTACAATACGCGTAAAAATTCAGATCTACATCTAAATAAGATTCTGAAGTCCAAATGAATACAGAATTAGCTCTGAACTAGACAATAATGTAAGACAAAAACTGGACTAATGAATAAATAAACAAATAAAAAGATAAGACTAATATGAAAAGAAGACCGTACCAGAAGAGTCTTATATTCTGTATTCGGAAAATGGGTTAGATGTTCGTTATTTGAATTTATGTTTAGTTTTGACCTTAAGATTAACATAATGGAAAAATACTAATGTTGGAGGAACGATCTGACTGGGGTCAGTTAAAGATCTGAGGTTAGAAATTTATGAGTTCGAAAAGAGAATATTAATCATTTATGAGTTAGAAAGGAGAATATTAAGAAAGTTTGGACTCAGGTGAGTTGGTGTGGGTTGAGCTGGTTAAGTTACGTTAGGTTAGGTCATGCGAGGTAAGACTGCGCTGGATCACGTTATACCGTATGTTATACGTTTCTTTCCTTCTCTCTTTCCTCCTTTCTCCTCTTTCTCTTTTCCCTTTCTTTCCTCCCTCTCTCCTTTATGCTTTCCACCATCCTTTCTCTACTCCTCTTTCCTTCATTATCTTGTTCCTTCCATTTACCTCCTTCCTAACTAATCTCTCTTTCTCCATGCAGCCTACTGTCCTTCCTCCACCTTCTCTTTTCCATCCTTTTCTTCTTCAATATCTTCCTTCATCTTTCCTTTACTCCTTCCCTCCTTCTTCCCTTCCTTCCTCCCTTCACACCACTAGAATATGTGTTGTCATGAATATCGATCACCTTCTCTCGTCATACTGTCGCTCACCCTCTCTCCTTCCTTCATTCATTCATTTACATTTTCATTTCCGTTTTCATTCCTTTACTTATTCTTTTTTCCCAAGAATCTTTCAGTTCCAGATGTTTTCTTAATTCTTACCTTTCTTCCTTTATTTACTCATTTTTTCCTTCTTTAATTATTTGCTTTCATTCGCTCTATTTTCTTTCTTTATTACATACTTTTTTATATTTTCCTATTTTCTTTCAATTAATCGTTCCTTCATTCATTCAAGTACATCACCTTCCTTTCTTTCCCTTTTCTTAACCTGTCAGTTTTTTCTTTCCCATTATATAACATTCTTTCTTCCTTACTTCCTTCCTGGTGGGGAGAGGAGAGGGAGGGGAAGACAGGAGAGGGGGAAGGAAATATGATAGAGGGTAGGGAAAAGGAGGGGAAGAGGAGGGGGAGGGAGAAAGGAGAGATGGATGACAGGGGAAGGGAACGAGGGGGAGAGTGGGGAGGAGGAGGAGGAGGAGGAGGAGGGAGTGAGGAGGGGGTGGGAGGGTAAGTCTTCGAAGAGGGGAGGGGAGGCAGAAGGGGAGGAGAAAGGGAGATGGAGGAACACGGGAGGGAGAAAGAGGGTAGAGGGAGGGAGGAAGGGAAGTGAGGGAAGGCATAGAAGGGAGGGACGGGGAAGGTAGGGGAAGAGGGAGAGAGAGGGTAGGGGACGGAAAAGGAGGGCAGGGAGGGAGAGGGATATAAAGCAAGGAGAGGAGAGAGAGGGGTGGAGAAGGGATGGGGGAAGGTGGAGGAAGAATAAAATGAAAAATGGAGAGAGAGAGAGAGAGAGAGAGAGAGGAAAAGAGAAGTGAAAAAGAGAACGGAGACGATAGGAGGGGAGGGGAGGGGAGGGGGGAGGGGAAGAGCAGGGAGTGGAGTGGGGTGAAGTGGAGAGGAGGGGAGGAGGGGCGAAAACACTGGCTATAGTAACTGGCTTGGCTCAGTCCTCCCTCTCTCCTTCCTTCTTCCTCTTCCTCTCTCCCTCCCTCTCCTTTTTTACCCTCCTCCCTCCCCACCTCATCCTCTTCCCCTTCCTTCATCTTCCTTTCCTCTTCCCCCTTACACCCCATCCTATCTTTCCTTTACCCTCCCTCCCTCCCATTCTTCCCTTTCCTCTCTCTCCTTCTCCACATTCTTCCATCCTTTCCTCTCCCTCTCACCTTTTCCATCCATCCCCTTTTTTCTTCCCTCCCATTTCCTTGCCCCCCCTCCTTTTTCCTTCCTCCTCCGTTTTCTTTTTTCCTCCCTCTTCCCCTCCTCGCTCTCCCTCCCTCCACCTTCCTCCCTCGTAAGGCTTCCTCGCTAATTCCTGTTGCTGAGAAGGAAGGAAGGAACGAACGACCGAAGAAAATGAGGAGACAAAAAGAGGAAATTAATAGAAGGAAGAATAACAATGAAGGAAAATAAAAAAGGCAACGAAAGGAAGGAAGGAAGGAAGGAAGAAAAGATATGATACAATTAAGTAAGGAAGGCATGTGAACCAAAGGGAATTGAAGACAGAATGCAGAAAGTGAAAGAAGGCGTGGATGTACCTAAGACTTTTACAAAACAAACCACCTAAGTACCGCCACGTAGGTATGTGAATAGTATGTTAAAAAAAAAAAAAAAAAAGTAGGCATGCAGGTACCCAGCAATGAAGGTAGGTTGGTAAGTAACAAGGAAGGGTAATATGCAAGGAACTAGATAGGGAGGTACACAATTAGCAGGAGGGGAATCAGATGGGTAGGTATGCTGGTAGGTATGTATGCGGGTATGGTACAGTTCAAGTAAGAAAATGGAAAACTGGAGGAAAACGTGACTTGTAGTGGCTATATTTATTTAATAAAATTTGCAAAGTTCCAAAAAGCTGATAAATCTTTCCATACACCGAAGTATAAATCAATACATTAAGAAATGAGAACATACACTTCTTTCACCTTAACCTGACCCACATTTACGTTCTTTTGCAGCTTATGTTACGAATCTCAGTGCAAAGAAGTTACATGATTAATTTAGTTTTCATTGCACTTCTTTGTGATTGGCATATTCTAGTGTTAATCCAGTGGTATAACAAAGCATTCAATGAAGACAGTTGGCAGGCAATTTTAGGCCAAGTTACAGTGGAAATGGTATAGTATCCGCAGAGAATTGTTCGAAATATTTCAGTAGGTCCGTCGACGCTCTTTCCTTACATTCTAGAAACATTTTTAGGCCCGTCTATTCTATTTGTAGACACTAGCTATGAGCGCGCCCAATCCATATACTCATATTTTATGCTATTATTACCGTATTTTTTCGAACTGTAAAATGATGACGCAGAGAGAGAGAGAGAGAGAGAGAGAGACCAGGAGTGATGACGTCAAAGGCAGGAAAATATCGATAGCTTTCTGCTCTCTCTCTCTCTCTCTCTCTCTCTCTCTCTCTCTCTCTCGTTCCAGTTTTCTACCTCGCACCATTTCTCCCTTTCATTAAATTCGTTCTCCAACCTTGAAAGAGCTCTCTCTCTCTCTCTCTCTCTCTCTCTCTCTCTCTTACACACACACACACACACGCATCCCACTCACTATCACCCACTCCTTTACATTCATTTCTGGGTAATCTCTCTCTCTCTCTCTCTCTCTCTCTAAGTTGGAGAACACGACGAAAAGAAAAAAGAAAAAGAGACTGAAAAGACGGAGAGAAAAATGAACAAGCCCACATAAGATAACAGAGAAAACATAGATCAAAATAAGAGAAAGTATGTAACACGGAAGGAAGGAAGGAGGGAAGAATGAAAGGAACAGTTTAGTTATTTATTTAATTCATCGACTACTAACTAAAGATGGAAGGAAAGCAACAAGAAAACGAAGAGTTGACAATGCAAAACTAAGGGAAGGAAATACGGAAGAATGAACATGTAAAGTGAGTGAGGGAATGGGGAAGGGATATTCCTAAAAAGAAATGAGAATAGATAAGCTGCAAGAAGCAAAAATTCGTGGAGGGAGAGAGCAAAAGTTCAGGAAGAACTAAAACCAAATAAAAATCCATGGCACGCTCAGACGGCAAGATCGATTTGGGTGACGTCACGAGCTGCATGGGCCAATATCTCGCCCAGTGACGTCACAGTCCCCAGTGACGTCACAACCAATCACCGCCGACGCCGTGGTTCCCCTCGACCAATGGCAGGGATGAGTGTGTCGTCATGAAGTTTGGGTGATGATGGTGAAGCAACGGTGATATAAGAACGGTGAGGCAACGATGATAGTAAGAATGGTGAGGCAACGGTGAATGTAAGAATGGTGAAATAAGGATGAATGACAGCATGATGACACGTGAAGGAAACTGTATGAATAATGAAGGGGAATGAACACCTACAGGATATAACGTAATCCATAAAGACAAAGAATGAGGATGAATACCAGAATAGGAAGTGAAGAAAAATGTACAAAATAATGATTAATAGGAATAAACACTTTCAGGATATAACGTGGAAAGAAGTGCATTATGAATGAGGATATAAAAGATGGCAATGAATAACACAACAGGACGTAAAAAATGTATAAATAATGAACAGGAATGAATAACAGGACTAACGTAAAAAAAAAAAAATCCATATGAATACGAATGGGCATAAATTTGACATGCGATGAACAACTGCATAGGTCGTGGAGAATATCTAAGTACTGAAGAGAAATGAATACATAACGACGTAATAAAAATAAGAGGATAAACGTGAAGAATGCTGTACCGGAATTGGAACTGATAAAATATTATTGAAGTCTAAAAAATGTAAGATGAAACCGAGACAAACCATAAAACTGGAGTTAAATAAAAGAACTAAGCCAATTAAATGGATTAGATAAGAACAGACAAGCACCGGTAACTGAAATATGAGGAAGTGACTCGAACGGAAGGAAATGATGATGAAATTAAGGGAAATATAATGACCTTGAAATAAAAAGAAAATAACCAAAAGAAATGGCGATTAGCTGGAATGAAATGAAGATGAAGTGAAAATAAAAATAAAACTGTATGGAAATGAAGATTAAATGAAAAAAATATAATGATAAAAAACAATATACAAAATGATAAATCAAGAGCGATGGAAATAGAATGAAGCTTATTTAACAAAAAATGAAGACAAATAAAAAAGAAATGGAAGATAAAGGAAATGAAGATGAACTGACACGAGCAGAGACGAATTAAGGGAAACAATAGGTTTGCAAGTGAAAAAAAAATAATGAAGGAACTGTAAGAAATCCTGAGATATTGATAGATGGTATGCAGACATATAAACAGAGAAAAATGTGTGTGTGTGTGTGTGTGTGTGTGTGTGTGTGTGTGTGTGTGTGTGTGTGTGTGTGTGTGTGTGATTATCGACCTTTGCATAGTCTTGGATATGGTCGTCAGACTCTCTCACTCCTTCTCTCTCTCTCTCTCTCTCTCTCGACCAGGATGATGCTGATAATGACTCCCTTATGCTCCTCACACACATCCGCCATCAATCCCTTCATGGTGAGTGCTATTTCCGACCCTGAATTGAAATCACTAGAAAGAATAAGCTAATAATAGAGAGAGAGAGAGAGAGAGAGAGAGAGAGAGAGAGAATGTTTCCGGTATAACATGGTAGGGGTTGATGGAAAATGTTTTATCTCTATACAACGAATTATCATTAGCTGAATAAAATCGTCTGGAGGAATCATGAATAAACTAAGAATTTACGTCATCATAATCAGCATAAAATCGTCTGGTGGAATCACGAAATTAATAAAAAAATCACGTCTTCTCAGTCATAATACAAGGATAATGAACACTGCTTAATCCTTTCTGAGCAAATCTTTCCCATGCTGAATAAAAATCACCTGGAAGCAGCAAGGCAAAGAATACAAAAAAATCGCGGTGAAAGGATTAAAAGTTGTTCACGACAGGTATTTCGTAAGCTGAATAAAACCGTCTGGCGACTTTTAAAAAATAACAATTCACCGTTCTGAAAGGGTTTAAAAACATTATTCAAGAGAGAAATTTCCAAAACTGAATAAAATCGTCTGGAGGTAGCAAGACTACAGTGATAAAAGAGTTAGTGGAGACTGCTGAAAGCCTGTAGTAAGAGAGGCACTTCCTAAACTGCATAAAATAGTGTGGATGTAGCAAAGACTGGGCTAAAAATATCCCATCGGCGCATTGACGGGGTTAGGTTACTCTCCCAGGCACCCAGCACAACCCCGATTATATTAACTCACCATCAGACGGCCTTCTTCGGCTTAATATAACTGACTGGCGGCAAGAAAAAGGCAGAAAAATCATCATCGTTCATTAGGTGCAGGTGCCTTCTTTTAATCCCTTTTGGCACGAAGGGCCTTCGATCGTATTAAAATCCCCGAAGGTATAAAAAAGTAAAAAGAATATAGCTATCGTGATACTGAAAGGTTTAAAATTTAGTTACGTTATTTAGTTACTCCGATGGCTTTCTCTATACGAATGATTTACCGTGATGAATACTGCACTGAGTTCTTCACTACGAAAAGTTCCTCTTCAGCTGTAATGTCAAGAATAAAATGAAAACTAAGTCATCAGGGTGAAGGCGTCAACGGAGAAGGAATTTAAGAACAAAAACAAAAAAATAAACCAGATGGATAATAAACTATTTAAATGAACGAACATTAAAATACTGGGGCGAAAAACAAATTAATAACACTAAAATGAAGTGAAAATACAGAGGGCAATTTATATAAAATAACGAGACGTAAGAATAATTAACCAAAAAAAAGAACACACGAAAAAAAATATAGAAAAAAAGATAAATAAAAAGAAAATTATGAACTGAAAATAAAGGAACCTACATTAAAAAGAAATGAAAAATAGAAACGAGACGTGAATAAGAAACGAAGAAAACGAAAGAGAATATTCTATAATTAATAACCCAACTGAAGTGCACTGAAAGGGAATGAAGAGATGGCAAAATGGTGAAGGGATATGAAGATAAGTAAAGAAACACTAACGAGAAGTAAATGAAACAAAAATATATAAATGGAATAAAGAAAATGTCAGGGGAAAAAAAAAAAGGAAAATGATTAGGTTCCATAACGAAACCCGAGATGTATGAGGAAGTGACGAGTTGAATGCTGAGTGATGAGGTGGAAAAAAAAATAATAATAATTACTATTACTACTATTATTATCATCGTCATCATCATTATTATGAAAAGTTAAATGAGTAAAAACAAAAATTACGTGAACGAAAAGTCAAGGAAAATGAATGATAATATACGAAAAAAGTGAATAGGAATGAAAGGAACATGAGATGGAATTTTTGAACAACGAAATATGAAAAGTAAATGAAGACAGCAAGACACAATATTGCGAGAGAAAAGAAAGGAGCAGAAATGATGAAACGTGGAAAGCAAGTAAGGTGTCTGTAATGAATGCGAGGTGAATGAGGGAGTAATGAATGAATGAGAGAAGGAGGGAAGGAAGGAAGGAAAAAGGCCAAACACAATTACAGGAATGAAAAGAAATGGGAATAAATCATGAAACACGGAAAGTCATTAGAGCAGGGAACATGTAGCGAGCGAATGAAACATAAAAAAAGAAACGGAGACCTCAAACGGTATTAATAAAATGAAATGAGAAGTGATGAAGCCTGAAACAGTGAGTAGGCTCTTTGTTGTGAGTGTGAGGTGTATGAGTGAGTGTGGTGTTGAGTGGCGAGTGATGAGGCGGGACAAGGGTCGGGTTCAACGCACAAGGCGCCTCTGTACGGTACGGCATGGGGCAGGTAGGCAGACTCAGGCAGGGGGGAAAGGGAGAGGCAAGGAAAGGAGGAAGGAAAAAGAAGGATGGGGATGAGGAAGGAACAGGGAGAGGTGGAGGAAAGGGAAAAGGGAGGAGGGGGAAAGGAAAAACGGAGGGCGGGAAAGCGTACGAAAACAAAGAAGAAAGGGAGTGAGATATGTAAACAGGGGAGGAAAGAAGTGAGCATCTGTAGGTAAGGAGGGACAAGGGGGGGGGGAAAAGAGGAGGGAAAGAGAGGGGAGACAAAGGGAGGAAGGATAGGAGGGAAGAGGAAAAGTGAGGAAAACAGAAGAGGAAGGAAGAGGGGAAGGGAGGGATAGGGACCGAAAAGGAGAGGAAAACGAGAGGGAGGGAGAGGAGATCCAAAGAGGGAAGGGATGAAAGGAGGAATGGTGGGCTGGGAGGAAGAGGGGAGGGAAGGAGAAGGGAGGGATAGGGGACAGAGAGAGAGGAGAAAAGAGGGAAAGGAGGTGATGTAAAGAAGGGGTGAGAGACAAAAGAGGAAAAGAGGGACGGAAGGATAGGAAGAAAGGAAGACAAGGTAGAGGGGGGAGAGAGGGGAGAGGGGAGGCATGGGGGTATGGGAGTGGGCGGTAGTAAAGAGGAGGAAACAGGGAGTGAAGGAGGGAAAGGAGGAAAAAAACGGAGGAACATGAGGAAAGTGGGGATGCGAGAATCAAACAGGGAGCGAGGCATGAGAGGAGGAGAAAGAGCGATGCCGGGAGGGGTGGGCAGAGGGAGGGGAGGCAGAGGGAGGGGAGGCAGGAGAGAGGGGAGGCAAGAGAGAGGTAAGGACGAGGAGGAAGAAGAGAAGGAGCAAAGAGAGAGGGGGGGAAGAAATGGGGGATAAAGAGGAAGAGGAATACAGAGGTACAGGGAGAGGAAGGAAGGAAGGGTGAGGGATACAGAGGTAGAAGGAGACGGAGGAGGAAAGAGACAGGGATACAGATGTAGAGGGAGAGGCAGGAGGGAGGCGAGGTAGGGGAGGCACGGAAAGGAGGAAGGGATTGAAGAAGGAGGTGAGGCAAGGAGAGACGAGGGAGGGGGAGGGGAGGGGAAGCAGGGAGGGGAGGGGAAGCAGAGAGGGAGGCAGTTGGGTCAGAAAGGGAGGCGGGAGGTGAGGCTGATAGGGGAAAGAGAAGAGAGTAAATTAACGAATGATGGAAGGGGGTAATGAACGAGACAAGGCAAGAAAAAGGAGACAAGGATGGGTGAGGCAGGGCAGCATGAATACAAGACAGGAGGGAGGGGGAGGCAGTGGGGGTTAGGTTGGAAGTGGGAGGAAGAGGCAGTGGGGGATAGGTTGGAAGGGGGAGGGAGAGGCAGTGGGAGTTAAGTTAGGAGGAGGAGGGGAAGGAGGTGGGGGTTAGGTGGGGAAGGGGGAGGGAGAGGCAGTGGGGGTTAGGTAGGGAAGGGGGAGGGAGAGGCAGTGGGGGTTAGATTAGGAGGGGAAGGGAGAGGCAGTGGGGGTTAGGCTGGGAGGGGATGGCAGTGGGGGTTAGGTGAGGAGGGGGGTGGCTGACAATGGAAAGAAGGGCAATGAACGATAAAAGTAAGTGAAAACAGTATTAATGAATGGAAGTAGGAAGTGAAAGAGTAAAGGATGGAGCAGTGACACAGTGAATGAAGGACGAATGGAAGGAGGTGGCGAATAAGGGATGATAGGAAGGAGTGAGGGAGAAGGAAGGGAGAAGGATGGTTAAGGAGTGAAGTAGGGGGGTGGGGGAATGAACATGAATACATAAAAAGGAAACAGTAAAAAAGAAAAAAAAGTGTGAAGGAGTGCATGAATGAAAGAAACAAGGGGCGAAGGATGGAAGCCCAGAATTAATGAGAGAGAGAGAGAGAGAGAGAGAGTGTGAGAGAGAGAGAGAGAGAGAGAGAGAGAGAGAGCACAGAGAAGGACTGTTGAAACCACCTTAACATCAGTGCTTTGTCCTTCCATCCTCCTTCACTCATTTTCACCTCCTTCACTTCTTTCACCTCCCTCGCCTCTCCTTTCTTCTTTCCTTTATCTCCTTCACCTCTCTCTCTCTCTCTCTCTCTCTCTCTCTCTCTCTCTTCACATGAAAAACTTATTATTCATGAGGCCTGTACCGATTCCTCCTGCCCTCCTTCCCTACTTCCTCTCTCTCTCTCTCTCTCTTTATCTCTATCTCCCCTGTGTGTGTGTGTGTGTGTGTGTGTGTGTGTGTGTGTGTGTGTGTGTGTGTGTGTGTGTGTGTGTGTGTGTGTGTGTGTGTGTGTGTCAGTGTGGGCATTGATACATAAAACATAACCTCCACATTATCATTCTCCGCCTTACAGCTGCGTAGCGGTTCTTTCATATAAACAAAATCGTCTGTAGTCAACCATAATACAAAAACAACGTCCAGACAAAGTTAGGTTATAGACACAGCCTTTAACTCTTTATCTACGTAAGGACTCTAAAGCTGAATCAAATCCTCAGTGAGTATTACTTGACAAAGATCCCAAAATCCTTTCAGCTCGACGGATGGGACAGATGTAGTCAGACTGGAGTGTAGATCTGACTAGCAACCGCAACCAAGGAGATTCAGTCCTATCTCAAAAGCTTCGCCGACTTTCATGCACACCACAACTTAAGTCTTCAAATTGTGGATGTGACCCAGCTCCGCCAGATGAAGACAGACCGACTATAAGCAACATGAAATACAATTAAAATGAAACACTAGTACCGTTGGCCACTTAACTCCTACGTGGCAACTAAGTGCTTAAATTAATGTCCTGATTCTGATTACGTGTGTTCTTTTTTCTTACTTTTTCCAGATTATTTTTGCTTCATTCTTAATCCCCTAATGATTTTACTTAGCTTTACAGATTTATTGAACTGGGGAGCTTAGATATGGCCTTAACCAACCCCTTCACCTTTAGAGGTCTTCCTGAATAATAATAATAATAATAATAATAATAAAAATAATCGTCTGGGGGCATCAAGAATTAAAAAAAGCCTAACTGATGGTATTAACACAGCAATACACTTCTATACACCCCAGGCCCTATACCGGTATATAACTGAAAATGCAGTGTTACTTTCCCCTCTAATTTCTCTTCCCCTCCCTCCCCTCACTTTCCCTCCCTTCGGTCTTACCTTCCCGCTCTTCTTTCTCCCCCCTCCCCTCTCCTTCCCTCCCTTCATTCTCAAGCATTCCCTCTCTTCTGTCTCCCTCCCCTCCCCTCCCTTTCCTCTCTTATCCTCCCCCTTCTCTTCTTTCTCCTCCCTTTCCTTTCCTTCCCTCCCTTCGCTCTCTTACCCACCCTCTCTTCTTTTTCCACTCTCCCTTCCTCCCTGCCTATCGTTCTTCCCTTCTCCCCAGTTCATGCTAAAACAGAATATACTTCCCTCTCTCCTCATATCTCAGACACCTGGAATAATTTAAGAATAATTAGGCTAACATACCTATGGAACCTAAGTTACAAAAGGCATATTCCTCTGTATCCCCATCCTTCCTTCCGACTTATGTGGCACTGAGAGCTTCGTAACACTTCCTAAGCGATTTACTTTGCATTTAACACTTGAGTATCCTCTTGTATGCTGCATTTTACATTTGAGCATCCTCTTGTAAGCTTATGATATCGTTTTAATGTCGATATGGTGTGCAACGGTAACATACAAGATGATATTATGGTGTAATGTGCATAATAAATCGCTAAGGAAAAGGTGCTACGAATCCTCCAGCGCCAGTTGGAATACAACCCTTAGTGGCAAGCCTTACAACATCCTTTTGGGTGCCTTCCTAGTCAGTTACGCTTCTTACGCTCATACTTAGCTACTTTCTTTGTCACTTACGCCCATACTACCACTAAAGGATAAGTACATGCATTCTAAGGCCTCTCTCAGTGTCCACCAATACAAGTTCGCTAATGTTTTTTTTTTTTTTTGGGGGGGGGTTGCCTTTACAGATGTAGTGACATGCCAGGAGGTATTGACAACTTTTAGGCTTTCTAGCACCTCTTCCACAGCGATTTATTATGTACAGTACATCTTTTAATTCTCTCGAATGTTGTTTCTGATTATAATTTTTATTGTTACTATTATTTTTTTTATTATTATTATTATTATTATTATTATTATTATTATTATTAATTATTATTATTATTAGCATCAGTATTATTATCGACACAGTGGATAACTTATATGCAAGAATATATTACCAACTCATACACAGAAATACACTGGTAAGGAAGAGGTGTTAGTAATCTTCCTAACAGTACGAGAATACCACCCTAGCTGCTGATGTAGTCTATGCTTGGTTAGGCGAGTGGTTTGTGTAATAATGTACTGCCATCATGTGCGACGGGGTTCAATGGAAATGGATGCTGTCATCTTCACCCGCCCTCCCCCCCCCTAAAAAAAAAATAATAATAATGCTAGAAACAGTATCAATGACAATTCAACTGATTAAACTAGATAACAGCAAATCAATACAGTAGAATAACAGCATTAACAATAAAAATCTTAATCATCATTGCTGCACACTAACGGACCCAGGTATTACGTCTTTTCCTCAGAGGCCCGTGTCCTACGAAAGATGAAATGGGTGAATAAGATCCATAAACACGAAAGGCAAAAATACGTAAAGTGGAGTCTAGAATAAGAAACAAAATGTACAGTAAAACAGATTATACATCCATTCATTTCACTCAATAATCTAAACACTACCTCTAATTAACCAATATTTCAGCAACTAATCGATATTATCCTTACCCCGGTATTAATATAATATTCCAACAGGAATCACGTCTCTAAAATAAACTTGAAAATGCCATAAAATTTTAATATAAACAAAAATATCAGCAACCGTAAGAGCGAGGACTTGGCTTGTTTACATTTCTGTCCACGGCGGCGCCATCTTTCTTTACCGCCCAGACTAGAGGTGGAGGCCGTGACGTCACTGCTTACGTCATGGTTGCTTACTCCTGCACTCACCTCCACTGCCCTCTTTCCCTTAATTCTGAGTGCCATTTATGTTTGCTTCCAGTTTTTTTTTTTTTTTTTTTTGCTACTCGAACTAGTATTCACGGATACGTATGACTGAAATTCAGTGCATTTTCCTGGAATTTAATGATTTATCTGTTTCCATTTTTCAGCTCCCTATCCTCTTCCTGTCGCAACGTGTAAGTCCCTCATCTAAACTGTAATAATGATCAAAACGTACTAGGTGCAATAAGTTCAATACGAATACTGCTAAATACTGCCACTAACACTACAGTTATATTCTAATTATTAAATAACATTACATACCACAGAACCATTAATACAAATAATAAATACCTGAACAAATGTTAAAAATAGGCTGTACTTAAAGAACAGGGTTTTCTCAGAGAAGAAAAAAAAGTTAAACCTGGTAGGTGAGAGCGACCACCATCCACTCAATGCAGTGCTATCTTAGGTGTTTCTGAACTTACTGACAAGCCAAATGGCTTCTTGTAACTCAGGAAACCATCTACTTCGCTTGATGTTAACCATATAACCAAATGAACTCCTGGTGGTCTAGTGAGTTAACATGCTCCAACCGGTTGTTGCCTTTATATAAATGGGTAACAGTACAGAGACACAAATATCATCCCAAAGTTTGACGAATACATAGCGGAAAAATCGTTCCATCTGAAACACGCACTACCAGAGATAGGGTTTCCACTGTATTTCACCCGTTGTAAAATTTTCTTCGGACGGAACTGGGAAGATGGTTGTTTCTTTGACTATACATCTGATGGGTGGTTGGGGTACACTGCTTACGTACTGTCACTCAGGGTCAAACGACTAGTCGCTCGCCTTAAATGTCAGGACTGAGTAGCCTAGCCCATGGTTCAAATCTTCAGCTGGGGGCAACAAATGACTGGGTGCTCGATACGGAAAATACAGATAGATTGATAGATACACAGATTGTCAGATTGATAGAGACAGCTGGGAAATATGAAACGTGATGAGAACACGATTAAGTACTACGGATTTGTTTTCAGTGTAGAGAAAAACAGGAAATAAGATGTAAAAAAAAAAAAAAAAAGCAGGAAAAAACAGAATTAAGATGTAACAATAAAAAGATAGACTGAACTGAAGGACAGAAGAACAATGAAATGAGGAAACAATGACAAGAAATCAAAAGGGGCGAATAACATATAAAATGGGAAAATGGATGGAAAGAATGAAGAGTGTACACTGAAAAGAAAAACAAAGAGAAGACTGAAGGAAAAGAGGGAATGCACAACAGACATGGAACAATAAGGAAACGAAGAGGAAAGAATGAAGAAAATAAAGAAAAAATATGAAAGAATGGGAAAGAATGAATGATGGCTGTAAAAGGGTAAATGAAAAGAAATAGAGATAATGGGAAAAGGATTGAAGGGTAAATGAAAAGAAATAGAGATAATGGGAAAAGGATTGAAGGGTAAAACATGCACAGGAAAATGACATATATACAGTATGAAGAAAGGCGGAAGGAAAGGAAGGAAGGAAGAAAAGAAGGATGGAAGGAAACGACAGAATGATGTAAGAGAGGGAGGGGAGGGAAGAGGAGGGAGGCTATTTTCATCACTACTCTTTCCTCATCCTCTCTCTCTCTCTCTCTCTCTCTCTCTCTCTTCATTTAGCCTCTCCTTGTCCACCTTTCTCCCTGCCGATCAAATACATAACCTCTCTCTCTCTCTCTCTCTCTCTCTCTCTCTCTCAACTTACCATCAAATTCTCCCTCCAAAACATACAAAAAATTTCCGTGTAGAACAAATAATAAATACCTAAAAACAAGGTAAGCTTTTAACACTTTCCATGAATTAGCAAGGTCAGTAGTGGTAGTAACAGCATTATATTAGTAGTAGTAGTAGTAGTAGTAGTAGTTGTTGTTGTAGTAGTAGTAGTAGTAGTAGTAGTAAAGTGGTAGTAGTAAAGTGGTATAGTAACAGTAGCTGTTGGAGAGAGAGAGAGAGAGAGAGAGAGAGAGAGAGGAATGCGCGTGAACACTAAAAACAAGTAAAATGACAGGAGAGAGGGAGGGAGGGGGGGGGGAGAGAGGGTATATCTATCCTGCTGTCTGTTTGTCTGTCAACACCTGAAGTCTCTCACCGCAAACGTATATAATCCATATTTTCCTCTTCCACATCCGTTTAATAATAGCTTCAATTATAAATCACAAAATATCGGTTAATTAGAGGCAGGTTAGACTATTGGGCATAATCATAACAGACTGTAATTTAGGGTATTTATAAAAAGACCATGAATTGTGCACCTGGCAGAGCGGGAATCAGCTGTTCTGCTGCCTAAATTCAAAACGTGACTCTCCCCCCAAACATCGTTCAAGTCTACACTCGAAACTTTATGGCAAAGGGACGATAATGAGCCATAAAAAATAATCAACCTTGAGTATTGATCACGTGCTCCTCAAATCACTGCTCTAATAGTACGAACCTCATATGGCAACATCGCGGCCATTTTTGACACTTGACTCTCCTTTCATCAACATTTTGGACCCTTGGCAGCAAATAACACCACTATCGCGATGGATAATTAAGTATTGGGGGTTTTCATAGAGGAGAGGAGTTGGGAAGGAGGGCCAAAGGAGGAAAAAAATAAGGGTAAACATCATTCCTCCGCTGGACTCTCTGCCAAGTCTATCCTCGATGACGTCAGAGCAATGCATGATCTCGGAGGCTGACATTTACCTCCCGTCCTTTTCCTGCACCGCTAAACTATTCCTCCAACCCACCCAATTACCTTCCCATCACTTTTAAAACAGGCCCCGAATTAACCCTGAATCACTGTACCAACAGCCAATTCCGCCTAAACAGAGGAATAGACGGGAAATATTAGTAAAACGGAGGATGCTGGTGTAAAAGAGCTGATGCTTACGTCAATAGTCGCTACAAATCGCCAACCCCAGGAAGAAGGTATTTTTCTCCAAACAATTATATGATAAACCAGTTGTCAGCACTTGAGCACACCACTTAAACACCAGTACGCCGGGAGACTGGCATGAGACGAGGAGGAGAGAGAGAGAGATAAAGAAGCGTGAGAGATAAGAGGGAAAACGCACAGAAATAAACTTTTTCTCTCTTCCGTCAAGCGTTTCTAAGTGAGATCAGCAGTCTAGCGTACCTGCTGGCTTTCTGCTATGACGCGTCCATTTCTATGCTTCGAGTTCGCTATTGTGCCACACCACAGGAGCAGGGGATGGTATAAGGGCATCGCACGCGTAAAATGAAGTCGATAACCTCTGTTGGCAAGATGCATAAGGACAATAGTTGCTAGGCTACGGAGTTCCCTATTTACGTGGTCAGAATCTGGGAGGATTCCCTTCCGAGGGGCTGGACATTTCGGCGCCTCAAACATACCAACACCCCTACCAACACCTGCCAAAGAATCATCTCAATCTTCATCATACCCATTATCTAGTATCCTTACCTCGTCTACCCCAACCTCGCCTAATCTAACAAAATTCGTTTCATGTCCCATGCCACAACACCTAAAGAGCCGAGGTGTCTGAGGTACCGAGAAGTCCAATTCCCATTCCATCCCTAGAGAATGTTTACGTTCGTGGAATCTGACCTTTAGGATAACAAGTTGGGATTTATTTATAGAAATCTGATACTTGGAAGGCTTGCTGTGAAAAATAAATGAAAATTGTCTGACACAAAGAAATTGGCCTGTTTTTTTCCCTAACTAGTGGAGATAGGGGAAGATAAAGGCAAATTAAAAGCCACAAATAGGTGCTACAGGAAGGTAAAAAATTGAGAGTAAATGGAGAAGACTGAACAGGTCGACAGAAAGGATGAAAGCGGAAAGAGATGAAAGCAGAAAGAGGAATATACCGGAAGCTAGGAGGAAAAACAAAAGGAAAAAGTGTGAATACGAACGTGGATACGAAAAAATTTGAGGAGGAAATATTGAGACAATGGGTTAAATAAATATACTGAAATATGAGGTATGAGACATACAGCTATACTCTTTTTACTCTAACTTGGACTCAAATTTCCATCTCTTTACCTTCCCTATTGACGGTGTGGCAATAAATTAACACCAGAATATAATGTTAGTCACAAAGAAGTATTATGGAAATGATGCAGAATCGTAGCACTTCCTTTTTGCGCAAATGGTTTTTGAAGAATAGCTACAAAAGGACGAATATCTGGGCCAGGTTAAAAAAAAAAAAAAAAAAAAAAACATACACAGATAACGAGAGACGGAGTGCGGATTCTCACTGGACTTTGGTACGGCTAAACAAGGCAGAAAAGGGAATCGATCGAGAAAGAGCACCGACAGACATAGATAAACTGGATTCAGCTAGACCGACTGAGGAGTAAATACGAAATAGATATAAAACTGACAAAGAGTCGAATAAGCTTGATAAACACAAACGAGAGAGAGAGAGAGAGAGAGAGAGAGAGAGAGAGAGAGAGGATAGGCAGACCAGAAATAGCCTAGCCCTCCCAAGCCGCGTGTGGCCGAAATGAAAGAGTGAGACAGGAATGAAGAGCAAGGATGAAATACTTGATAATTACCTCTCTCTCTCTCTCTCTCTCTCTCTCTCTCTCTCTCTCTCTCTCTATATATATATATATATATATATATATATATATATATATATAATATTTTCTCTCCGCATTCCGACTCAACCCCAGTCGATTCTGAAACGAGAGCGAGAGAGAGGGGAGAGAGAGAGAGAGAGAGAGAGAGAGAGACAGAGAGACAGACAGACAGAGACAGACAGACAGAGGAAAGGCAGTATAGGCAGAGGAGGGAAGAAATAGTAGAGTAGGCAATAAACCAGAGAAAATTGGTGAGAATAAGAACGGAGGGAGGTAAGTAAAAGAAGGAAGGAGGGGAGGGGAGGGAGTGGAGGCGAGTTAAGGAGAGAAGAACGAGGGAAGAAGGATATGAGAGTGAGCGGGGGAGGGGGGAACGGGAGAGGCAGAAGCAAAGGAGAGGGGAAACAGGAGAGGAAGGAGGGATGGAGGGAGGGGAAAAGGAAGAAAGCCGAGGGTAGGGAAATTTAGAAAGGAAGAAAGGATGTGAGAGGAGTAATAGAATTGGAAGAGGGGGGATGAAGGAAAAGAGAAAGGCGGAGAAGGAAAGAGGAAGAAAATACAACAAAGAGCACTAACGAAAAAACAGGAAGAATGGAGAGGAGAGATGAAAGGAGGGAGGAGAGGAGAGAAGAAAGGAGGAGGGAGGAGAGGAAAGAAGAAAGGAGGAGGGAGGAAAGGAGAGATAAAAAGAGGAGGAAGGAGAGGAGAGAAGAAAAGAGGAGAGAGAAGTGAAGAGATGACAGGAGGGACGAGAGGAAAGATGAAAGGAGGAAGGAGACGAAAGATGAAAGGTGGGAGGAGAGGAAAGATGAAAGGAGGGGAGACAGGAAAGGAGAGAAGAAAGGAGTGAGAAGAAAAGAGAAACTAAAGGGGTGTGGCAGCTAAATTAGGGAGGGGAGAGTATGGAATGTGAAATATGAATGAATGGAAGAAGAAGAAAGTGATGATAAAGGAAGGATAATAAAGAATGGAGGAACAGGGAAGAGACAAAAATGAGGAAATAAATGGAGGGAAAGATGAAAATTGAAAGGATGGAAGGAAGAAAGAAATGAAGGAAGGGAAGAGAGGAGGATCTGAGGGTAAGGGAGAAATGATGAATAGGGGAGAGAAAAGAAGAGCAGAGAGGGATGGGAGAAACGAAAGAAAAAGAAGGGAGGGAAAGAGGAAAAAGCAACGGGGAGAAAAAGACTGAAGAAGAATGGAAGGAAGAACGGAGAGGAGAAAGAACAATAGAAGATAGGCATGAAAGTAATGAAAGAATGGAAGGGAGAATAAGAAAAGAGGAAGGAGGGAAGGAAGAAGGGGAGGGTGGGTCGGATAATAACAGAGGGTGAGGTAAATAAATGAAGAGTATAGGACGATAAAAAATAACGAAGGGAGACTGCGTTACCACCACATTACCCGCACCATAAACCAGACCACAGTTACTCGCTGCTGTAAATTTACCGTACTCCATAATTACCACCATCGTAAAGAACCACCATAATTACCAGCACAATTACCACCACCACAACTATCATCACCATAGAGAACCACCACAATTACCACCACCACAACTATCATCACCATAAAGAACCACCACAATTACCACCACCACAACTATCATCACCATAGAGAACCACCGCAATTACCACCACCATAACTATCATCATAAAGAACCACCACAATTACTATTACCGCAAAGTACTAAAAAAATTACCACTACCATAATAACCACTACAATAAAGAACCATCACAATTGCCACAACCATAAAGAACATCAATCACCTCCTCTATAAAGTGAAACATTATTACTACTGCCATCACCACAATTATTACCACCACCACCACCACAATTACTAACACCAGTACTACTACAAGTCCAGCCACGATGACAGCTATCATCACCACCATTAACCATAATTACCTTAACCACCATAACTGCCATAATTACAACCACCATCACAATTATCATAATCACCACCAGCACCACAATTACCACTACCATAACCTTAATCACCACCACAAGTGCCACAAGCTGCAATACTACTACCACCACTACCACAATCACCACCACCGCCAGCACAATCACCACAATTACTACCACTTCTAAAGAATCCGGGGCTAAAAGTGACGTGGTTTCTACGCGACAATTTTGATATAAAGTGTCGGAGATGAATGTGATGTGTGGGAGGAAGGGAAAATGAGGTGAACTTGGCAGGAAATTATCCTGAGGTGAGGTGAATATGAGGTGAACGTGAAGTGAGAATGATGTGAACGTGGCGGGAATGATGTCAGGGTGAGGTGAAAGTGAGGTGAATAAGATGACCGCGGAAATGAGGTGAGGGATGAACGTGAAGTGAGTGTGAAGTGAACATGAAGTGAACGTGAGCTGAATAGGAACCGCGAAAATGAGGTAAGACATGAACGTGAAGTGAGTATGAGGTGAAATGAAGTGAATGAGATGAAAATTAAACGACAGGTGAAAATAGAATGAACATGAAGCGAGGTGCACTTTAAGTGAAAATGAAGTGAATATGAGAACATGAAAATGAAGTGAGTGAGATGATCATGAAGCAGATGTAAAGGTTTGCGGGTGAAATTTTTCCTAAATGAAAATGACATGAACGTGACGTGAAAATGAAGCGAACGTGATGTAAAAATGAAAAGCAGGGAGTATGAATAGCGATGAATAACCCAGACGTTCTATATTCGGTCCTGGGGGAGGGGGTGAATGTCTGGCGTGCGTGTGTGTGTGTGTGTGTGTGTGTGTGTGTGTGTGTGTGTGTGTGTCATATCTATCTACTACCTTCATTTGCCTTCTAACTCCCCAACCCCCTCTCTGTCTATCTGTATCTATCATTCTACCTATCGCGCGCGCACACACACACACACACACACACACACACACACACACACACACACACACACACACACACACACAAACTTCAGCACAGATATCTACTTCTCTCTCAGTTCAGTACATCTATCTCTTCTCATTTCAGTCCATCTACCTCACCCTCACCCTCACAAATGTACGTTAGCCTATCTCCCTCTCTCCCTCTGACCTTTGCTCAAATACAACATCCGTTTTGTACTGTACTACCTGTAACGCTGTAATAATATCGCCTCTGTAACACTGATATTCTATAAAAAAAAAACTAATATTATAAATTACCTCAGCAATATTCAAGTCAATTAATCATGCCTAGGACTTTTGCTAATTGTAGCCCCCTTACGACGAAGTCTCTCTCTCTCTCTCTCTCTCTCTCTCTCTCTCTCTCCTACGCAAAATACAATCGACTGGCAGTATCGTGTAGCTACGTAATATAAATATCATAACCTACTGCAAGGGCTAATGCGCTAATGGAGATCATTTTGATTCACTTCAACGTGAGCGGTTTCTTTCAGACAGGCGGACAGGTAGATGAAAAATACATTAATGCCATCATACAGTCTGGCCTCTCCCCTTCTTTTTAAACCATGAGATCGATGTAGAAACATACTAATTCACAGACAGACATACTAACTGACAGACAGGTGGACAGACAGACACAGACAGATATGCTAACAGGTACGGTAGATAGAAGATATAATGACATCATGTGTGGGAAACCATTTACGGTAGCTACATTTGTCCACTATAATTTCCACACCCTGAAAGATATAAAGACAAACTGAGAAAGAAAACCATTTACGGTGCGTTCGTCACCTCTTATCTTCCAGAATATGAATGACACAACAAATATCCTAATCGCAAGCTTATCTCCATTATCGCAAGGCTTATCTTAAATGGACTTACACTATCTTCCGTTTCACGACCGACCCTGAACACAATTCGCCCCTAGATTTGACGAGTTTAGCGTCACACACGGTATATTCTTTTTTAGCACTTTTTCCCGCCCCCTCGTGACGTCACTCCAACCGCTAGCCAATCAGAAAGAGGGAATGTGATCACGCGATCAAGTGACGTCTGAGGTAAACATTATTACCTGTATCATTACTACGATCACTGTTCAAATTTTTTTTCTTTTAAGCAATGAAAATGAAAGCTCCAACCAATGTCACCTCATACACCCCCCTCAAAAAAAACAATAAATAAATAAATAAATAAACATATATACTCGTATACCGTATATATCAAGTTCTTGGTATTTGAATATGCTTTCATTCTTCATCCTCGTTTTTAACTTATTTACTACAACAACACCTACTACTACTGCTGTTTTTATGTGAAGTGTGACGTTTCACGGTCAGACTAATCTGAATTCAGAATGGGTCTTTTAACATTCAAATAAGCACGAAAACCACAGAAGAGATTTCTGTAATTTAACACAGGGGAACAATTAGACGGCTGCTGAGACTTAAATTTAGGCTCAAAGGTCAAGGGTCAAGGTCACTAGGCGTTCAAAATACATGATGAAGTGTCGATCTGAATTTAGCATCTGAAGTGACAGGTCAAAGATACCCCCTCCTCTCTCTCTCTCTCTCTCTCTCTCTCTCTCTCTCTCTCTCCACGGCACGGCTAGTTACGGTACCATCACAACAGCCTAAGTTCACTGTACGAGACAACTGCAGGGGGCGGTTGCTTGCATGTGGTTGATGGATCTGCTCGGCCAGACGACTTGGGTTGTTTAGTTTCTCTCTCTCTCTCTCTCTCTCTCTCTCTCTCTCTCTCTCTCTCTTCACATCGTAACCCTGACCTACACATGTTTTCTATTCTTCTAGGGCTTCCCTATCGCCAAAGGAAGGGTTGTATCGAGGACGCTGATTGGTCGAGGGAAAAACTGCGTCATCCAGGCTGCCCAATCGCTTTACCCGTCCATTTTAGACCCACTGCAAGACCGGACCATCTTCTAGGAAGGAGAGTGATAGCCTTAATGAACCCTTACACATGCTAGAGAAGTGCGAGTGGGGATGGGGAGTCTGTAGGGGGCGATGCAGGTTCAAGTCGAAGTGTTGTAGTTGTGTGTGTGTGTGTGTGTGTGTGTGTGTGTGTGTGTGTGTGTGTGTGTGTGTGTGTGTGTGTGTGTGTGTGTGTGTGTGTGTGTGCCATGATCAAAAGTTCTCCAATACTTCCTTCCTGGCAGGAGCAATGTAAGACGCTACAGGAACTATTTATGCAATAACAGTACGAAGCACACAACAACAGAGTATGGGGAGTGTGGGATGCAAGGATACTCTCCGTCATTTGGGGAGGAATGAGAAATATGAACCGTAAAACACTGACACTACTTTTGCTCATGACTGTTCGTATTAAACCCTTCAGCCCGTGGATGTCCTTTCTACTGTATATTCCTTATATCTCCTGACGATTAAATTTAGCCTGAGGGAGTGTTTACAAAATGCAGAATTAGATATAGCCTTCACGAATTTCTTTACTAAAGATCCGCCCACAGTTGAGTAAAATCGTCTGGTGGTTGTAGGATTAAAAATGGTCATCGCTGGGAAGAGGTTAACTGCATGAGAGAGAGAGAGAGAGAGAGAGAGAGAGAGAGAGAGACAGACAGACAGACAGACAGAGACAGAGACAGAGAGAGAAAATACTGCTCGAATCTAGGAAAGACATTGAATGAGAGGGTTGTGTGTGTGTGTGTGTGTGTGTGTGTGTGTGTGTGTGTGTGTGTGTGTGTGTGTGTGTGTGTGTGTCATTCAGGTATTCATCCTATTCAGTGTGTGTGTGTGTGTGTGTGTGTGTGTGTGTGTGTGTGTGTGTGTGTGAGAGAGAGAGAGAGAGAGAGAGAGAGAGAATAAATAATTATTTTAAAAATTGCAGACACTGAATAGGATGAATATATACCTGAATGACACACACACACACACACACACACACACACACACACACACACACACACACACACACACACACACACAGAACCCTCTCTCATTCAATGTCTTTTATGCTCAAGCAGTAATTTCTCTCTCTCTCTCTCTCTCTCTCTCTCTCTCTCTCTCTCTCTCTCTCTCTCTCTCTCTCCAGCGTTAGTTACACCAGCAGAATGAGTCAGCATACTCCTTACCTGAATACACTGTGCAGTGTAGTGTAGTGTAGTGTAGTGTAATGTAGTGATGTGTGGCATGGTGTGGCGTATTGTGGTACTGGATAGTGGAATATGTTGCTATTGTGACGTGGTGATGATGTGTGGTAGAGGATGAGATAATTTTATTATATTTATGTGTACAAAGGTGATATATGGTGCTACTGTGATGTAAGATGGTGATTAATGATGCTACTGTGGCGATAATATAGTGTAGTGGTGGTGACGCTGTGATGTAGGATGGTGTTATTGTGTTATTGTGGTGAGGCATGTGGCGTGCGGTTGTGGTGGTGGTGGTGCTGTCTAGTGTACGAAGATAATGTACTGTATAATGTTTTTGTGGTGATGAATGCGTCATGTGGTCAAGGAAGATGATGAAGCTATGACATTTGTGTGGGTGACGTATTTTGTATGTAATACAGGAAGAGATATGATGTTTGTTTGCTGAAGTGTAGTGCAGGAAGGTGATATACCGGTATGATATTTGTGCGGTGTTGGTGTGGACTGTAGGAAGAGGGTTCTGTGTGGTGATGTATGCGATGTGTGGTGATGTATGATGTGTTTGTGGTGATGTATGAGATGTGTGGTGTAGGAGGATGTGTGGTGATGTATGATGCCTTTATGATGTATGCGATGTGTGGTGTAGGGGGATGTGTGGTGATGTATGATGCCTTTGTGGTGATGTATGCGATGTGTGATGTAGGAGGATGTGTGGTGATGTATATATGCGATGTGTGGTGTAGGTGGTTGTGTGGTGATGTATATATGCGATGTGTGGTGAAGGTGGATGTGTGGTGATGTATGACGTCTTTGTGGTGATGTATGCGATGTATGGTGATGTACGACGATTTTGTGATGATGGTGTGATATTTATGTAGCAATTTTGGGGAGAATCAGCAAAAGAATCAGCCATCTATTCATCACAAAGAGAAACGATATTATCAAAGTTTATATCAATAATAAACATTACCAGTACCATACCTAACTAACTCTATTATCCTCACCCTATTATTGTAACCTTTTCAATCAGTTATTACATTATTACTGTTATTTTCATTATTATTATTATTATTATTATTATTATTATTATTATTATTGTTGTTGTTATTAACTTCACTGAAAAATTATTCCTCCCCTCCTCCCTCCCTCTCTACCCCTCTGCTTCCCTCCCTCCTCCCCTCCTTCCTCCGATTCTAGATCTCTTTCTCTATCTTTCCTCTTGGTTCACTCTATCATCACCCAGAATGAGAGAGAGAGAGAGGGAGAGAGAGAGAGAGAGAGAGAGAGAGAGAGGGGGGGGCACGTGTGGGCGAGGAAGCGTTGTCATGGTAGCTAGAACCCCCCTTCTCTCTCTCTCTCTCTCTCTCTCTCTCTCTCTCTCTCTCTCTCTCACACATACACACATGGCAGCAGATATGGAATGAGAGGAAGTGGTAAACACAGAGATGATTATGATGATGACGATGATGATTACTAACTCCTTCAGTCTGAGGACATCTATAATACTGTTATTTTTGCTATGTATCTTCAGATGGTCTTGTTTCATTTTTGAGTTCTCTGTCTCTCTCTCCCTCTCCCTCTCTCTCTCTCTCTCTCTCTCTCTCTCTCTCTCTCTCTATCTATCTATCTATCTATCTGTCTACGTCTATCTTTAAATAGCCAGAAGTCATAATCCGAAAAGGGCCGGTCATAAACGAATCGCCTGCAAGTCAATCTGTCCTTCATCATCACGCTGCCCTTTCTCCACCTCACATCACTCTCACTCACACTCGTACACCTCTCCAGGCCATCCCTCCACCATATCCTCGGCCTCCACTTCCTCTTTTCGACCTAAAGGAAACTGATACAGCCTTCATCACCTCTCCTTAGCTGGGTAAAGTAGCCTAGGGTCTTCTTACACTAACTTCTTATGAGGCAAGTCACGAACAGCTGCCGTGGAAGGGATAGTGAGCCGTAGCATTTGTCTTTTTCGGCCACTGAGCGACGTGAAATAATCTCCCAAAAGGACGAACATCTGGGCCAAGTTCAGGGGAAAAGAGTATAGTTGAAGCAGGAATAAATACCAAACATCCTTGTACTAAAGGGATAATGAGGGGTGAAAAGGGTAGTAATAAAATTTTTCTCTATAGTGATGACAATGTGTGTGTGTGTGTGTGTGTGTGTGTGTGTGTGTGTGTGTGTGTGTGTGTGTGTGTGTGTGTGTGTGTGTGTGTGTGTGTGTGTGTGTGTGTGAGAGAGAGAGAGAGAGAGAGAGAGAGAGAGAAATAAGGGAGGGAGGGGTGAAAAGGAACGAGCGGGACGGGCTGGGAAGGTGGTGGGTGGCGGATGCAGGGCACGGCGGGAAGATGGTAGTTGTAGGCTGGGCAGCATGGGCGTGGTAAAACAAGGACAAAAAAAGTAAGCCGGAGTCACTCATGAACCTGTCTTATTGCGACGCAGGTGAGGTTAAGTCTCTCTCTCTCTCTCTCTCTGTATGTGTGTGTGTGTGTGTGTGTGTGTGTGTGTGTGTGTGTGTGTGTGTGTGTGTGTGTGTGTGTGTGTGTGTGTGTGTGTGTGTGTGAAATGGTAGGACAAATTAGTAAAAAAAAAAAGAAAAAGCTATATTAGGGTGATGAAGGGCAAAACTAACATTTTTTAGGCTAATGATGAGGTGGCTGGCTGGAGGAGGCGAGCGAGACCAAGAGGAGTATTTTACGTGGCATAACGATATGGAGCTTTGTAGTGCCCCATTTTTGGCGATTTTTTCTTTGTATTACACCTTAGCAGTCTGTTGTATGGGATGTATATCGTTTTCAATTCGACATGGTTTGCTTCAGTATTATACAAGGACTGTGATGAGGTGTAATGTCCAGAATCTAGTAGCTAAGAATGATGTGTTACCATCCATCCATCATCCAATCCCATGTCGCCCCATGAGGAACGTAGGAGCCAGGACTGGGCGAGTTGGTCCAGACATTTAAGATCAGAGTGACCAGCCTCACTCATCCCTGAGTGGCATTACGTAAGCAATAAGCCCCAACCATCCCTTGGATATAAACCTATGCAGGCACAATCCGAATGGAGAGCCTTAATTACCCACTAAACCACCAGACGCCATGATGTGTTACGAGATCTAAATTGCGGCGTCAGGCTAGAGACACAAACAGAGAGATAGATAAAGTCGCCTGGCGTACAAATATTAAAAACAAAAATACAGAACTAGCACAAAGATGCTCGATCATCAGGGCCCTGATATGTGGCTTCGCTATTCTACCAGAGTTGAGGATTTCGTTTCCGAATAAAACATAAGGAGTGACTGACGGACAACTCACTTCCCATAGAAGCCCCCTTATCTAAAAAAGGCGTCCTTGGGCTGAAACAGATAAGAGAAATTGTATACCCTACTAATTCCACTATCTGTCTATGAAGCTGCTGGAGAGGGACGCCTTCGCGTGTTGGCACTGATATAATCGGGCGACCTGGTTATACGAACGTCTCTCATCTACTTCCCTGTCCCCCAGTAGGACGATGGCAGACTGCAGCAGGGGAGGCAAGTTCAGTCTGTGGTGCACGTGGTTCACATCTCTAATGAACCTGAGGCTACAACTACTACTACCGATGAAAACTATTATGATTACATTATCTACTCATTCCCCACTAACTAACATACTACATAGGCCTATCTACTCCACTATACACCATTAAAGTTGACCTAATTACCCATCCCTCCTCTACACACACACCATAACCTATATAGGCCTGCTCTGTATTCCTCGACCTCACCAATCTCCCTAACTCCCCCCCCTCTCTCCTCTCTCTCTCTCTTCCTTTCTCTCTCTCTCTCTCTCTCTCTCTCTCTCTCTCTCTCTCTCTCTCTCTCTCTCTCTTTCTCTCTCTCTCTCCCTCTCTCTCTCTCTCTCTCTCTCTCTCTCTCTCTCTCTCTCTCTCTCTCTCAAGACCCCAGATATAAGGAAAAGCACGCTCTGTATACCTTCCCCCACCCCATCTCTTACTGTCATTCCCTCTCCCCTCCCCTCCCCTCTCCTCCCCATTCCTCTTCCCTCACTATCTCATACCCTTTCCTTTCCTTCCCTCTTCTCCCCACCCCCTTCCGCACAGTATCTCTCTCTTCCACCTATCTCCCTTACTCCCATCTGCCATCCCATCTCCTCCTCTCCCGTCCTTTCATGAAGAATGAATAAACATGAAAAATGGGGCGAAGAAAGAAATATGCGAATAAAAATGAATGGATGAATTACTAATGAATGAATGAAAGGAAATGAATGATGAAAGAAAACAGCAGATGAATAATTGATACGATATATAAAAGTAAATCCGGGGACGATTACAGAATAAAGAATGAATGAATTAATGGACAAACCAGGCATACGTGCATACATACATATATACGGTACATATACAACTGTTTTATACATATACACCGGTATACATTGTGTGAATATCTATCTACCAACCCATCAATGGGTTTATCAATCAGCCAATCTATCCATCTATCTCTCTAGCCTATCTATCTAACTATCTGGTCGATGCATGACGCTACATTCTATGAGGGGTGGCCTCGACAAAAAATCTCAAGGGTGTCTCTGACCCTATTCAGCAACGACCCCCTTTTCCACACGACATCTCATCCTCCCCTCATAATCTCTCCAGCCTTGTGTGTGTGTGTGTGTGTGTGTGTGTGTGTGTGTGTGTGTGTGTGTGTGTGTGTGTGTGTGTGTGTGTGTGTGTGTGTGTGTGTGTGTGTAAGATATCGACCATGAACTGATAAAACATATTGATTTAGGTCACACAATCCTCCACCCGCTCACCTCTCCTCACTATCACCACTCTACATCACTAGACACCTCCTCCCCCTAACACCACCCCTCACTATCACCACACATCATCATACACTTCCTCCTCAACCCCAACACCACCCCACTTTATCATCACACACCTCATCCCCCTTACACCATCTCCTCCATATCGCTACACATCATCACCATACACCCCCTCTCTCAACCTTGACACCATCCACTCCCTAATACAACACTACGTCACCATACACCTTCCCCTCCCCTCTACATCACCTCCTCCTGACCACCACACTAAACCACTATACACACCATCCCCTTCATACCACCCCCTCTCTATCACCACACTACATCAGCTCTCACCATAATACCATCCCCTCCCTATCACCAGACTGCATCACCATACACCCTCTCCCCAGCCCTAACACTATCTCCATACACCTTTCCTATAGCCACACTGCATCACTATACACCCTCACCCAAACCCTAACACCATCCTCATCCTATCGCCACACTGCATAACCATACACCCTCTCCCCAACCCTAACACCATTCCCTTCCTATCGCCACACTGCATCACCATACACCCTCTCCTCAGGCCTAACACCATCCCCTTCCTATTGCCACACTGCATCAACATACACCCCTTCTCTGAACATAACACCACCCCCTTCCTGACACCACACACTCCTTCACTGCACTTTACACCATGCATACCATTCTGCACTCTCTCATACTCCATATACTCCTGCAACCCATCCCACTATACCAGTCACGACAACACCACTGCGCCGCAGCCACTAATACCACCATGCCATTGCCTATCTGACATCAAAATCCCCACCACACTACACCTGACACCGCAGACACCACCACATCATACCTGACACCAAATCCCCACCATATCACACTAATATCACAGCCATCACAACCACCTCCTCACCACCCTTGATACTACCACTACACCACACCACAATCACTCCACCACACCATACCACATCACACTACACCAAAATGACTCGCTACATAAGATTCCCTATAACTCTGTGGTTGATGGGGGAGGTGGACATTAGAACATAAGACAACAAACCTCCCTCTTGTCTACTCTAAAAGTCTCATAAGAACATAACAAGAGCACAACAAACGTTCCTTTTATCTCTTCTCTGTGTTTCAGTAAATGTTTCATGTGAACTACACAAACGGGAATAAACTTTCCTCTTGTCTCTCTCTTAGCCTACGTTACAGAAACTAAAGGTTTCTGAGAAAATAAGCAAAAAACTGATATGACAAACGTTTCACGTGTCCCTTGTTTCCATAAATATTTCCTACGAACATAAAAACACCCCAGATGATAATAGGGTATAAGCTCCTCTTGTCTTTTCTTAATGTTTCATAACAATATAATGAAAAGATGCGCCAAACTATAATAGGAGGATTAGTCTATACCAAGTAGAAAATAAGACAAAGATGACAACAAATGAAAGCTGAGGGTATGAAGGGTTGGGGGAGGGGGGGAAAGGTATGGGTGGGGATAGATGGTATGAGTGTTAAGTGAAGGGTGTGGGCGTGGGTGGGGTGTGAGTGTAGGATGTGGCTGTCGATGTGGGTGGAGGGCGAGAGTGAGGGTGAGAGTGTGTGTGGGTGTAGGTATGGTGTGGATGTGGGTGTGGGTGAAAGGTGTGAGTGAGGGTGTAGGTGTGGGTGTGGGTGGAGGGTGAGGGTGAGGGTGTGTGTGGGTTTGGGTGTAGATGTGGGTGGGAGTGTGAGGCAGGTGTGACTGCCCTCTGATATGTGATAACGTCAGCTAAGCACTGGCAACTAGGCCTACAGTACAATACTGTACCGTACACTTGTAACTGACCCTTACACCACCACCACCACTACCAGCACAACCACCAACATCACCACCATTACTATCACCACCACCACCATTACTAACACCAACACCACCACCATTACTAACACCAACACCACCACCATTACTAACACCAACACCACCACCATTACTAACACCAACACCATCATTACTATCACCACCACCACCACCATTACTACCACCAACACCACCACCATTACTACCACCACTGCTACCACCAACACCACCACCATTACTACCACCAACACGACCACTATTACTGCCACCAACCTCACAACCACAACTACCACCAACACCACCACCATTACTACCACCAACACCACCACTATTACTGCCACCAACCTCACAACCACAATTACCACCACCCCCACCACCATCAAAATAATGGCTTACCAGTAAGCTACAGCTATCCCTTGAGCCAGCAACAGTTGTCAACACCATATAACTACTCTGGTAACCATTTCCATTTTAGGCTAATGTTTTAAGAGACTGTAAAACTGAGGCTAATATCATTTAGCTACCAAACCGAAACTCAAACTGGTGTGAAAATGTTACCATAATTATCAATTAATGTTACTTCTAAATTTTGTTCTCAATAACAGACTATTTAATCCAGATGAGGAGATAATGAAGAATGGGAATAATTAAGACACTGCATGTAAGTGAGGCGGAAGAGGATAGAAGGGGGAAACCAGGGAAGAGATGGAGGGATGGGGTAGAGGACAGAATGACATGAAGGCGATTCATCTGTGGCCCAGCGGACTCTGCGGAGTTGCTAGCCGTCTGGCCATGAGGGAGGCGGGGGCTGCGGGGGGCGTGAGGTCGATGTGGGGGGGGCAGTGCGGTGCGCGAAATAATGTCAGTATATATATATATATATATATATATATATATATATATATATATATATATATATATATATATCTGTATGTATGTATACTTATTACACTACTGTAGCTACTACTACCGGTACTCACCAAAATACCGCATGAAACTTTTCAAAAGTGTTACAACACCTGACAATAAATGCTATTATGATTACGATTGGTATTACAGTATACGACACGTCCGAAATCCTTTGAAATTAAAAAATACAAATACTGCGATAAAAGATTATAATACAGACATGATATTATTGCAGGGTATATTATATTTCTGAGAAGAAAATATCACATACTGTACAGGTGGGCTATATGTTGCTCTTGAAATTATCATTATGTAAGTTATTCAATGTGCAAGTTTCCAGTACCTATAAATATCATTACACTGTACGAATTCAACATTTCCTGCACCGAACAATGACTGCATCACAGCAATACCATATATAAATGTTACAATTTACTTTTTTTTTTTTTGTTACTGTTTATCTTAAAACGACTAAATTCTCCTATTACTGTATTGTGATTCACCAAAAATCTGCTTACACATTCACCCACGTTGATTTTTTCGGTTCTTGCTTGTTCAACAGTACACCAAGATCAATAAGTAGTGGAAGGGGGGGGGGCTGGGGTTCAGGGATTTAGTAGGGGAGCGTACCCCTCCCCGTAGCTGAGCTACAGCTGTGACCACTCTTTTCTGTATTAAGACATCTAATTACAGATACATACACAGACACACAGATAGATAGTAAGCCTGACAAGCTGACACAACGATATGGATAAATAGCCTAGATAAGAAAGACCTCCCCTAAGGCTAAAGATAAACCTGAACTTAAAGCATGTTAACAATGGGCCGAGCATCCTGGCGGCCATCCTCCCACCCCACCCACGGGAGGGCGGGAGCCACACCAGCCACAACTTAGGCTACTTGGTGGCTCGGTCGCTTTGATACTGGCTTCACATTCAGGAGACGCCCCAGAATAGTGGGTTCGAGCCCCACAGAGTGTGAAAAAGTCTGCAGGGTGGCCGCTCACAAGTTAATTCCTGGCTAGGCTACAGTAATCAAATACCCAAACCTACAATATACCATCGTCATGTGTTATGCTGCCTGGGCCTTATACCTGTCCTACCCTCCTTCTAACTCCACTATATTAGGCTACAGGAGGGTGGTCGTGGGGTCGAGGGGTTGGGAAAATTGCGGTACCAACCCTCCCTCAAAATAGTACTGTAAGAAGAAGAAGAAGAAAGAAATAGAAATAATGAAAAGTCTGATGTGATCGTCGCCTTTAGCAGCTCTCCACGGGCAGCCTTATCTTAGCTTGGTGGGGGTGAGGTGACAGCAACAGGGTCTGAGGTCACCTGTAATGACACACCCCACCCCACCCACGCTCACCCTGGCCACTCCTTCTACTCTCCACGACCCTCCCCCATCCTACTCTTACACCCACACCTTCTCTCTCTCTCTCTCTCTCTCTCTCTCTCTCTCTCTCTCTCTCTCTCTCTCTCTCCTGTACACACACCCACACACACACACACCCACACACACGCACACACATACACACCTCCCCCCAAGGCTACATTTGGCTGTCTTCTAATGTATTGCACTAATACCTTTTTATCGCTATCACAAACCTGTTATGAAGAATTGTGTTTCAAGAATCTTGCCAATCTATCAATGATCCTGTATTTGTAGTGGTAACCTTTATACACTGTACACACTTTCACAAACTATTCACACACCCTAGCCACCATCATACGACTCTACATAACTCTCTCTCTCTCTCTCTCTCTCCTCTCACTTTCACACACTATCACCACACTCTAAAGTATATACTTTCACGCACGCATGCACGTAAACTCTCCTCACTCCACCCCTCCACACATATGCACACACCCTCCTCACTTTTCTACACACACACACACACACACTTTCTTCACCTCCCACACACCTCACACCATTACCCACTCTAACAAGTTAAGTGCGGTGCGTTTATCGTTGTTTTGATAGTAAACTCGGGCACAAGAGAGAGAGAGAGAGAGAGAGAGAGAGAGAGAGAGAGCTCAGGGACTAAGAATTGATATAAAACAAGAAACAATATAAAGCACAACACTCTCCATAACAAGCAAATTCTAGCATGCCTACTCACCACATCCACGTATGATTATCATGCCGTAAGTATGTACTAGATAGGAAAACAACACCGGAATCAAGATAACAGTATTCTAAGGATTAATGTTGCGTGTTATCATTCCACGTTAAACTCCGCCCATTTCCACCCCAAACGTTCTTTGCTTTAGAACATGTCAACATTTTATTTAGCTACCACTTTCAGCAGCTTATCGGCCACCATCGTAAAAATCAATCGTCTTATCCAGATCTACATTCGTTCCACTTTAACCTTCTTCCAGTTGCGATATATGATCAGGTTAAGTAAGTTTTTGAAGGTCGGAGACGATCTGCATCCTTTGTCTTCCTGTCCTTTGGAGTTGTCATTTGAATTCCGGTTTTATTTATTTATTGATTTATTCTAGTTTAATGACCATCGTAAGAGGGTTTAAAATATGACTGACAAAATTATCTCCAACACCAAATCGCTACATGGTCTAGTGCGTTTTGTAGTGTTAAGGAATTAATTACCGGCATACTGTTTCCCGCGCCGCCGACATCTGGCATCTCTTCGGGGTTTCACGGTTATCCTTCTTAATATCGGAGTGATTGATGGCCATGAAATGTTATCTTTGCTCTGAAAATAATTGCGTTATGATGGTCAACCCCTGCACTACGACAAGTTCTGCTTAAGTTCATTAATATCGTCTGATGGCAACATAAAACAAAATCGCTATCGAAGTGAAGAGATTAATGGATATTATTGTCGGACTCTTGGAAAATCGTCAGAGTAGATGCATAAAATGAAAACAGCATCATCGTAGTGAATGGTCCAGGCCATACGCTACGACGAAAGTGAATAAGGAGATGCTCTTCATGAAGAGTTTGACTTGGAGATACAATAGACAATAAAGTACCGTACATTATACAGACATGAAAGGCGAAATTAAAGTACTGTACATTAAAACATTTAGAGTGACGAAATACCGTACCTACAGCTGACGACAGGAAGTGTAACGGATGAAAATATATTCTGATGGTTGTAAAAGCGGGTGTATTATGATGGCTGTAAAAGCGACGAATTAAGTACATTATGAAGGTAAGAGTGATCTGGGCGAAGAATGTGCGTAAGTACCGTACATCATGACAGTTACAAGATCACAAATTACCGTTCATTAACACGTTCGTAAAGAAATGATTTTAAGTGACGACGGTTGCAAAGTTAATAAATTTTCGAATTCTGTAAAAATGACGAATAGAAAGTTAGGAAGGCCTCGGACTGAGTAATTACAAATGCTAGAAAGCATGTCACGCATTAAGTGGAATATAAAGTGTAAAGTAAAATAAAGTCTCGAATTAAATGCATAGTGGTTGCAGTAACGCAATAAAGGGATGAGAACATGCTATTACGTTAAGATACAGATATAATGCCCATGAGTTAAGTAAACCAATGTACTGTATCTACACCTACACTGCTTACTGTTATGGCTTGTTCGATCCATTTCTCACTATGACCTCCTGCCAGTCTAATCTTAAGTATATGTGCTTTGAGTTGAGAAAGGCGTGTTATTTGTCGTGGAGTACTTGTACCATTGTTATTAAGTATTCCTATTTTTAAATACTACTACTACTTGTTGCAGCAGCAGTAGTAGTAGCAATAGCAGTAGAATTAAAACTGGTAAATTTTCTACTTAAACTGCTATCAAGCTTCAGGTATTCAATGACATTTTGCTGCTGCTGCTGCTGCTGCTGCTGCTACTACTACTACTACTACTACTACTACTAATACTACTACTACTACTACTACAACTAATACAAATACTACTACACTACTACTACACTAATAATGATATTATAATCATCATCGTAATCATACCTCAAATCGGGAAATTTGGAAGAGGAAAACATGGCACTCAAAGAAATATCACCAGAAACCACAAGAGATAGTGGATGACGTCAACAGCAGTCAGAAATATTAAACCAAAACTAAAAATAATAGTCACAAATACGGTAGCTGCATTTTATGGTAACACAGCGGGATGGCAATGGGATTCAAAAAGGGACGATAGGAATTGCCATGACAACGAGGATTACGGCTCCAGGATGACAATGGATATATGGCAACCAGGATTAAAATGTGACTAGCCTGGTATGGCAACGTCGGGAAGACTATGACACGAAGACACAATGGCACCGTTGGCACAACGGCACCGAATCGCCACCACCACCGAACGTGACAGCGAGAACAATGGCACCAGAAAGGGACCGTGAGGAAGGATGACAGGATGGCGCCGGGATGGATGGCAGGATGGCGACGAGGGGGAGGGAGGCTGGAGGTGTCAGGTGGGAGGGACGGCGCCAGCGGACACGGCGACTCACCTCAGTTTTGGTGATGCGGTGGCGAGCAAGCTTCACTACGGCAAAGTTACCCTTCCCGATCGTCTTTTCGATGTCATAGAAGCCCACCTTAACGGGCGCCTTCGGTTTCTCGGCCATGACCATTTCCAGGCCGAAGGGTTTTTAATTCTAGCGTAATTTACTTTGGTATTTTTGTCTTTTTCTTTTTTTTCATATGCGGGCGTGGTGGAGCCGCGTCATGGCTGTGCGTGTATCCCCCTCACCGTCTCGAGCCACACTACGCTGCCTGAGTCCAGCCTTGCTGACGTCACACCCGCCATTCACCCCGGCACAATCATTGCCAATAACTCACACGTAAACTATTCATTTATATTATTACGCCGTTAACTTGATTACTGTCTCCTAAATTCTATCCTCAGTACATCGGAATCAGCTCTAGTGTATGTCTGACTAGTATAATCCAATCGAGCTATGGTAAATCAAGAGTTAAAATGTGCATATTGACAAAGCGTGGCACCTTATTTAAATGGATCTTGCTAGGTACAAGCTCTACCCTTCCTCACTTTTCTTAATGATGAAGTTTTCGGAAAATTCTCACGATTCTATGGATTTTTCAGTGGTTAGGTCATGGAGTCCCGGAGAGAGGGGGGGGTTTTCTATAAGTTTCTTGTGAAGAGAGAGGGAGGGAAGAATAATGAGAAGGAGCAGGAGAGGAGAAGGAAGGTTGTGAATGAGGAGGGACTGGAACAAACTAACCTGAGCTCACCTGACTCTCTCTCTCTCTCTCTCTCTCTCTCTCTCTCTCTCTCTTGTTCCTTCCCCCACCTCCTGCCCAACCTTCTCTCTCTCTCTCTCTCTTGTTCCTTCCCCCACCTCCTGCCCAACCTTCTCTCTCTCTCTCTCTCTTGTTCCTTCCCCCACCTCCTGCCCAACCTTCTCTCTCTCTCTCTCTCTCTCTCTCTCTCTTGTTCCTTCCCCCACCCCCTGCCCAACCTTCTCTCTCTCTCTCTCTCTCTCTCTCTCTCTCTCTCTCTCTCTCTCTCTCTCTCTTGTTCCTTCCCCCCCCCCCTCCCCAACCTTCTCTCTCTCTCTCTCTCTCTCTCTCTCTCTCTCTCTCTCTCTCTCTCTCTCTCTCTCTTGTTCCTTCCCCCACCCCCTGCCCAACCTTTTTTCTCTCTCTCTCTCTCTCTCTCTCTCTCTCTCTCTCTCTCTCTCTCTCTCTCTCTCTCTCTCTCTCTCTCTCGTGTTCCTTCCCCAACCCCCTGCCCAACCCTCTCTCTCTCTCTCTCTCTCTCTCTCTCCACAACGAGAGGTCCATCTCATGCTGGGTAAAATCGTCTGGCGGTAGCAAGTATAAAACAGTAAACCGGGCCATTTTAGCGAAGGACTTTTTGGAGTGTCAAACCTCTCTACAACTCCGTCCTTCCTAAGCGAAAAAAAATCGTCTGGAGTAGCAGATATTTCCTAGATTGAATAAAATCGTCTGGAGGTAGCAGTGGTTTCTTCCTAGACTGAATAAAATCGTCTGAAGGTAGGAGTGGTTTCTTCCTAGACAATAAAATCGTCTGGAGGCAGCAGCAGTTTCTTCCTAAACAGAATAGGCTACAAGCGCCAAAATCCAAGGGAAAAATCGTCATCGAAGAGAACGGTTCACATCCTTCAATGAGGTGCCTTTATCTTTTATTTTTGTGCTCTCCAGACGATTTTTTTTTTTTTTTTTTTTTTCATTTTAAAGCCGGCATTTCAAACCGGATGAGTTAAATTTAGACCCGTATTCTGGTCGGGTAAGGAAGCTCCCTAACACCTTTCTCCTTAACAATTTATTTTTGGATATAAGTGGTTAATGTCCTTTTGTACGTTATCTATGCGGAGTATGGCAATGTTAGAAGAATTCTTATAACAGAATAAGACAGATGTAATAAGCAAAATAAATCGCTTAGGAATAGGTGTAAAGGAGATTTCTTAATCGACGAGAATGCAGGCCATAGCCTTCCATAATCCCTTCAGCACTATATAAGTCAGCTTGTTTTCATCTGACGGAACTGGACTATACTCTCACAACTTGATTACTGTCATTGTTGCCTGAAACTCATTGAGCCATATCAGTCCCGAACGAATGAATCTCCTTGGTTACTAGTCAGATCAGTCCTGCAATTTGACTACATCCCACCATCAACTGTGTGTCAGATTCAGATTGTTGTTGTTGTTCTTCTTCTTGTAGCTCTAGGTTCATCTGAATGTGAACCCAGTGGACTGCAGGCTGAAGTTTTCCTCCTCCTGCAGTGCACCCTCCTTTGCAAGGCAGCTGAGCCACCTGGTTATAGTATGCCTCCACATGAAGCCGTCCCTGTCAGCAGGTTCAGTTAAACCGATAATAAAATTGTCTTAAAGTAAGGAAAAGTGTCTTAAGGTAACAATAATAAATAATAAATAAATAAAACTCAGCCTTCAGGCTGAGATGATATAAGCTGAATGAAATCGCCTATAGGTAGCAAGAGTACAATAAAACACAGGGTGGTCTGTAAATAGCACTTGTTTGGAAACTCACCAGGGGTATCATGTGTTGCGGGGACGGCTCAGTCTGCTGGTATGGGCGTGGGTGTAGCAGTGGGCGGGGTGTATGCGGCGAGTTATACAAGGTGGTCCTTATATAACACTTCTCTTCCACATCAGCAGAATACACCGTCCCCACGACACATAAGATACTGCCAGATGCTGTAGTGGAGAGATATTTTCGGACCACCCTGTATATGACCCACCCTGTATACTGTAGGTTACAGAGATATACTGTAGGGGCAAAAACAAACTACTGTAACCAACTCTGCAGGTATTTAACTCACTATCATACGTATAACTCATTTCAACTAACCTAATTTAACTTATCGTTTACCTGTGTTGGCAGAATTAGTTAACATACGTGACTACGCTTTGTATGTATGTATGTATGTTTGTGTATGCGCCCTTGCATGTTTCTGTATGTATGTATGTACCTGGGACAGAGTGCACGCTTGCCAGTAAGTGTGTTTGTATGTTTGCGTTTGTTCGTTTGCGAGTGTGTATTTTTTCTGAATCAACTCATTCCATCTTCAGAACCTTATCAGTATTTAAAAAAAAAAATAAAGGAGTTATTAGAAGTTTAAATGCATTCCCTCAGACACAAATGAATTACGTTCCATTTAAACTCCTCATGCTCACTTCGACTTTAGCAACTTATTAGGGCTAACACCTGACCAGTTTATTCAGCTGTAGGTGAGTCATGGGTGCATGTGTGTGTGTGTGTGTGTGTGTGTGTGTGAAAACACACACACACACACACACACACACACACACACACACACACACAGAGCGCGCGCGCGTGCGTGTGTGTGTGTGTGTGTGTGTGTGTGTGTGTGTGTGTGTGTGTGTGTGTGTGTGTGTGTGTGTGGCCTTGGGAATGGATTAAATAGTCTGTTCCCTGAGGTTCAGCAATTCTACGCACCACACATGTTCACATGTCACTACTCACCATGCATTAGGAGCGGTGTTTTTATGATATGTCGGTGGGTTATGTGGAGTACAAGTAAAGTCTATTGAGATGGTGGAACTAGCGAAATATTATGGAACCTATACATGAATAAGAAATCACTGAACAAATTTTCTGATTTAGAAATATTGTCAATGTCCATGGCAACGACGGGCAGATCGCGCCAGTGAGTCAGCTTTTTTTATTTCCAGTAATCCTTATATTACTAGAGACCCAGCAGAAGCGAACAAGCTTTTTTAGACAGCCACTCCCGAATCTGAGTGATTGGGGGAGGAGAGTGAGACGAGGTGTGTAGAGACTCGGAGAAGATTACAAGGATGAGAAGGAGAATCTAGAAAGAAACTTCAGAATGAATGGAATAGCATAAAGTTCTGCAATGAGAACACTTGCAATGGGAGGAAGAGTACTGTGGATGAAGGAGTCAGGGAACAAACAGCAGACCCAACATCATGGCAAAATTTAAAGCCTTCAGTAAAGATATGCGTGACAAAAGAGTACCTGGACATAGAGTATGTTCGAGAAAAAGGGAACGAAGAGTAACTGGGGGAAGGAAATACCTAGAAAAGGGGAGGAAAGCGCAAACAATAGGAGGAAGCAGAAGCCAAGGCTGGAAGAACACAGTACGAAGAGGAAGAATAGGAGGAAAGATGAAATTAGGAGACAAAAGAAGGATGGGAACCCGAAAAGAGACCGAAAAGAGATGGGAGTTCGAGCAAAAAGAGCGATGGAAAAACCTGAGATGGCAGAGTAACTTACTGCTACGAAAATGGAGACGCGCGTAGGACCTAATGATGAGAATAGAAAGACGATAAGAATGCCTGATATAGTACAAAAACTTGCGGTATGAGATGACGAAAGTGCACGAAGAGCTTGCTGAAGACCAGTATGATGAAAGGAATCAAGTTTTGAAAGAGTGCGAGTAGAGGCAGAAGAAATGACATGGTAACCATATTAGAGCTTAGAAAGAATAAGAACGGAGTGAAGACGAAGTGTGGCACGATCAGCATCCCAGGAAAGACGATATAGCGTTTGCGGCAAACGAAGATGATAAGAAGTACAAGACTGAAGGGAAGAAACATATGCAGCGCAATTTAACCGGGAGTCAAAGATGAGGCCAAGGAAATTAGTAAAGGAGCGGCAGGTAAACAGAAGGTTGAGATGGTTAATTCGTGAACGGTTAACGTCACTGCACAGGACTTAGAGGTAGAAAAACGAAAACCATGAGTACTGGCCCACGCTGTGGCAGCATCAAGGGCAGATTGGAGATGGGATTAGAGGCGAGGTAGGTCTGAATTTGCAGCTTAAATAACGAAACAGTGAACATACAGAGAGGCCGAAACAGGGGAAGGTAGAGAGGAGTTAATGCCATTTATAGTTATCAAACAAAAAGCTGGTACTAAGCACATAGCCCTGGGGGGCACCGTCATGTTGAGAAAAGGCACGGGAAAGATGGGTTCCTAGGTGAAAAACGAAGAGTTTGGAGGAAAAGAAATTTTTGAAGAAAAACACTTGTGTTAACATGAAGGCAAAGGGAACGAAGACAGCGAAGAAACATGAAGGCCAAAGGAACGAAGACAGAGAAGAATATGTTACGTCCACGTAGTATCGTAGACCTTTTCAAAAAAAAAAAAAAAAAAAAAAAGCAATGACTGATTGGCAAAGTGAAAAAAAAAACAAAAAAAAAACAGACCGGAAAAAGTATTTGAGTCTAAGGAGAAGATCTAAGGTGTTTCGTGCCTTGTGATGCCCAAACTGTAAGGGGGAAAGGAGACAAGTGGATTCAAGGTGCCATATGAGTCGATTATTTGATAATCAGTTGAAGGCGTTTATATTAACAATTAGTCAGGATTATGGGACGGCAATCTTGAGGAACGTGACCGGGTTTACCAGGTTTAAGAAATGGAAGTATGACCGCCACGTGACAAACAGGAGGAAAGAAACACTGTCCAAAAATTACTGTAGAGGGTCAGGAGAAAGACATGCCCTGAGAAGAACAGGGCCGAGCAGAAGGGGAGGGGGTATCAGCTGGGGATAAACTCCCGGAAGGAAAATATAACATAGCATAGTTCGCTCTAGAAATACACATTCGCTTTCTAGAGAAAATATATAAAAGGAAGTAGGAATAGTTATATTGAAACACATTAAAATAAGGCTGTGTATAACATTTACAATACAAAGTTGTGTATTATCGTATTTTTATGTCATACTGGAGGGACCGAGGGATATAACGAACCCCTGATCAGCCGTCTTCGTATGTTTTAATCTCTTATAGACTTATCACTCAATCAGAAATGTATATATATAGACAAATGCATACTAAATAGTATTTCTCATTTTTCTTTACAAAATATACTACAATTTCCTTGTAGTTATTATCATTGTTTTATATAGAGAGAGAGGGGAAGGTGCTATGGGGCACCAAGATTCTTTTGGTAGTACATCAATGTGCCGTGACACACTGGTTAGCGAGCAGTGTAGCCCGTGAGCTAGACTTCAAGTATAATATATTCAGCACAGTTTTCAGTGGGAGGGTGCTCGTTGTCGAAAATCTTGTTCCGGGCCTAGTGATGGCTGTCGGCGGCCCTGGTGAAGAGAGAGATCTTTTAACATAATAATAATGTACCCGTGAAGTCCTTCGCTCTCATCTTACAGGATTTAAGCGAGGATGAAAAATCGAGAAGAGAGAAGAGAGTATTAAGTGCACCCTCGGCTGACAAATGAAAGAGAGAGATGTGGTTTCAGAATCAAATTTAATGGGGTGAAATCCCGGTGTAAGATAAGACCGACTACTAACAAACATAATTACCTATGGCATCAGCAACCAAGAAAGAATCAGTCACGGACCGGCCGTCGATAATAAGAACCGGAATTCGGGGCGGAATATATTTGTCAGATATTCTACCAATCAAGACAAAACTGCTGCAACAGGTGCCTTTGCGGAAAGAGATTAAACATGGTCCCTCCAACAAGAACATCTGGCTTGACGGATGGTATAACAGATGCAGAGGAAGCTCACTGAAACACGAGGAGACTACGGACACGTGGACTACTTGGTATGAAAACTTTTCCAGGCACCACGTCTTACATGGAAGGCCCGTGTACAAGCAGAGGTCCACCAAGGAACACGGTTGGCAGTAAGTGGTCGAATATCACGGGGAATGACAACGATGCCAGCACATAAAACTAGAATGTGGAAGGATAACATAGCTTGAGGAGGTGAAACACAGGAAGAAGGAAGAGGGAGCACAGTTGTTATTGATTTTGTTGATCATTCCCAATCTATCTAGCTGTGCATAATCATCCATCAAGCAATCGTCCTTGCTGGGCAGTCCTGTGCAGTGAGCTTATGTTACCTTGCGACTGAGAGCGCCTCGCCACAAGGCGCCGGGAAAAGTGTGGTTTGATTCCGGGACGTATGCCTCATTTGCGTCTCTCTATCTAGTTAACAGGGGAGCCAAAGTAGACTCCACTTGACCCCATAATTTGGTTATGTGGTACCAGCCAGGTATGTAAATGTTTTCCTGGGTTATGTGAAATCATTAGGCTTGTCACTTAGTATAGAACCACCTGAAATGGAAAGAAGAGTAATAAAAAGTGACTGGGAGGAAAAAAAAGTTGTTGGGCGGGAGGAAGGCAGACACAGATGGAATGATAAAAAGTAAGGAAAAAGTAGATAGCATTACATCAAGTGGTGATGGTCGCCATCATCTACCACCTGGCGGCACAGTAAGAGAAGAAAACAACTCCCAGTCGGCAGCATGGAACTGCTAACAGGGTGGACGAAGAACAGGACAGATAGAGGTAAGAGTGAGATTGAAAGGGGAGTGATAAAGATTGTCTTCCAACACTGACCAAAGGAAAATTAGCGAAATCGAACGTGAACAAAGAGATCCATGTAAAAGAGAGAATGAGTGCAGAGGTCGAAGTGAGCGAGGGTGCCAGTGCTAAGGATGAAGAGATCTTGTGAGGATCGAAACTGTTCTAATAAGCGTCCCCTTATGCTAATCACAGTCACCCTACAGGGCATGTAAACAAGAAAAATCGGAGGATGAAAGGGATGAAGGAGGGTGGCGAAGTCTGGAAAATAAAAAAGGATAGGAGAGAAACAGGGAGCTAACAGTGATCCACTGACGGAGAAAGATACAAGCAGAAGTATAAGGTACAGAAGGAATAGAAACAAGTTCAAAGGGAACATCCTATGTTGGTAAGAAAGGCGGTGTCATGGGAAAGAGGGGATCCAAGAAAAGCAGAGCCAGGAATAGAAGTCGAGGAGGCATGAAGAAAGTTTCCTGGAGGGAGGGAAGAAGTGGGAAGTAAAGGTGCGAATGTTTGACAATGGTCACGGAAGACATTCCACTGAAGAAACACCATAACATATGAAAGTGACGGGATCCCTGCCGGGCTCGTTCATTGCAAGGTAGTTTACCTCCCGTGAATAATTGTTTTAATACCTATGGAATTTATACCTCATATGAAGCTTAAAGCTTGGCCCGTGCAGACCTTCATTGTGCCTCATAATTATGAGGTCTACAGAAGAGCAAGGGGAAGTCTGGAAAGAGTGCGATGCAGTGGCATGCACAGACAGTTTTGAGGGCAGGGCCGGTCTAAGAAATGGGCACCATACCTAGTCCCGGTTACTACGAGGTAGCCACACCTGATCCCGGTTACTACGATATATACAGTATATACTGTATATATATATATATATATATATATATATATATATATATATATATATATATATATATATATATATATATATATATACACACACACAGTATATAAGAGCCGCGTTATTTGTTTGTTTTACCATCAATCACGCCTAAACCAAGAGCCAGAGACCCCCAGACCCATATATATTCTGAGTCAGGGTGACTCAAGGATAGTTTTAGGCAGGTCAAAATTCAGATCTGAGCTATTTGAGGTCACCGGTAGAGTGTTCGCCTTTTTTGGCCCGGGCAACGCCGGGTACCCCTGCAGCCCTACTTCTGGCATGGAGACTCACATGACCTCCAGTTCGGACATAGGCTATGTGAGGTTGACCTCCGAGGTCATTAAAAGCCACTGGTCGGGGGTCATTTGAGATTACCGGTAATAAACGTTTGAACGACTGGACCCAGCAACCCGGTTTTTGGCATAGAGGCTCGCAGGACGACCTCCAGTGTGGACATAAGCTATGTGACGTTGACCTCCGAGGTCATTTAAAGTCACCGGTCGGAGGTAATTTGAGGTCACCGGTGATGGTAAACAAGTGCGCACAAATAGCCTACTATGAGTTAGTCTGCGAAAGCTAAAGTAGAAAGATCCTGGACCTCTTATAATCCATCTTGAAAAGCATAAAAGGTACATGGTCTTTCATAAGTTGAAAGATTGAACTAGAACAAACAGAATTAGAGTGTTCGCCTTTTTGGCCGGGCAACGCCAGGTACCTCTGCTAGTATATATATATATATATATATATATATATATATATATATATATATATGTGTGTGTGTGTGTGTGTGTAACCAGTGATTTCATGAAATCCTAGTGGAAATAGTCAAATGAGCTTAAATTAGGATGGCTTAATTAAGGTTACGTTAATTTAGGCTGCGGTTAGGGGGATGTATTTTTAAGAGATTAATCCCCGAGCTAGATCTCTTCAGATCATATAGCCCTGCCAAGGTTACAGGAGAGCGCTACCCCTCCCAGTACGGCAGCCATCGGGCGGGGCGCGAACTCGCAACCTCATGATTACGAGCCCGACACCCTACCACCGAGCTACCGCGCTCCTCAGTCTGTGGTTAGGGTAGGCTGAGATAATCAAGACTAAGCTTATATGTTGGGTTAGGTTAGGTTAGGTCAATTTATACGGACGCTTAACATAACTAAGCACTCATGTTAATTAACCTAACCTAGCATAACCTAACCTAACTAGAGTATCCCAGCCTCACCTAACCGCAGCCTAAATTAACCAAACCTTAATTAACGCATCCTAATTTATACTCAGTTCACGAATTCCGTATGGATTTCATGAAGTCGCTTTTTTTTTTTTTTAAATAAGAGAACAGAGGAAGGAAAACAAATGAATAAAATTCCCTTAACAGAGAGAGAGAGAGAGAGAGAGAGAGAGAGAGAGAGAGAGAGAGAGAGAGAGAGAGCAATTTGTAACCGGAAAGGCAAAGGCAGGAAATAAGGGCCCTTTAAGCCCATCCCTGTACCGATGGGTTGTCTGCGGCGTTGAGTGCCAGAGTAACCGGGAGGCATAGGCAAACCAAGAATGGAAGCGATCGGGGATGATAGACGGGAAAATAAGCAAAAGCTACGGGCGCACCACACCAAACGTTTACATCCCAGGCAATAGGATTAATCAAAATTTCTGTAAATTATGTTTCTGACTCAGGGCTGATTTATTTGTCAGTTTTTCTGAAAAATGTAAATCCATTCATCGCTACCTTTTGAAGCTGAAACGAATAAAGAGAAAATAAAAAAGAGGTTGGAGTAAGAAAGTGCCCCGTGGTAAAAGATCTTTGAATGAGAATTATAGTAATCCAATCACTGACTCATCGGAAACAGACAGACGGGTCATAAAGTAGGTTTTGGTTAGAACATACAGTAAGTATAGTGATTTTGTCGGCGTAGCTTTACGTACTGTATCGAATGCAGTGTTCCCAGATATGGCTGTTTCCCGCTAAATTTGGCTGGTTTAAAACTTGTTTAGCAGGAAATTTAGGGAGTGCGGGTTTCGCGGTCATCGTGTGGTTTTAAGATTTCCTATTTAAAAAAAAAAAAAAAAAAAAAAGACATTCAGTAGCTATCGTGAAAATTATTTCGGCCTAAGGTGGCTTAGGATGGTAACAAAGATGGAATCGTCTCAATGGTACTTGAATTTTAGTTAATTTGCCAAGGATTGGTGACAGGACAGTCTATCGCCCACACAAGATATGTACGGTGTCCCTTGAGGACTCCCAACCTCTCAGCAATGATGGACCTAAACCAATGAGCAAAAAGGTACAGGGGCGTAGCAGGGTAAAAAAAATAAAAAAGGGGGGGGGTGACCCAGCAATGCTGAGATAGAGTAATAACTAATAAATAAGGGTCGAGGTAAATGTTATCTAAATTTGAAGACAATGATATGCAACACTGAGATTAAGACGTCTGACTTGTGTTAGGCTGAGCCCAGCAAGTTGCTAAAAAAAAAAAAAAATTGGTAAGGTTGTTTGTCATAAGTTCTTAGATTGGAGATCAATTGTATTCAGTAATAACAATAAACAACTTTGATGTCACAGGCTCTTCGGTTTTCTTTTTTGCTTTCATCCTGAGTAGAAAAGTTACATGCATGACATACTTCTATGATTATATATTACTGATCCTGCGGTAGGTGGGGGCGTTCACCATCCACTCTTTCGATGTAGTGTTGCTCTCGGGTGTCTGCCCCCTCCTCTCCTCCATCCTTCTTTCCTTCCATCCTCTTCTGCCTTTCTGTCCTTCATTCTTTCCTCGTCCTTCTACCTACGGGTGACTTTACAGTCCCTCTTCTGTCTTTCTTTCCTTCATACTTTCCTCTTCCTGCTGCCTGTGGGTGACTACACTGAGTGACAAGCCAAATGGTTTCCTGTACAAACCATTTACTGCACTGGGTGGTAACCATAACCAAATTTTGGCGCCTGGTGGTTTAGTGGCTAATTACGGCGCTCCAATCGGATTGAGTCGGTGAAGGTTTATATCCAAGAGATGGCTGGGGTTTATTGCTCACGTAATGCCACTCAGGGATGAGTGAGGCTGGTCACTCACATCTCCAACTTGCCTAGTCCCGGGCTCCACGCACCTCATGGGACAACATAGAATTGTGTTATGCTGAGTGTTTTTAGGCCGACTCCTCGTGCTAAAAACACTAGCTACTAAGCGGGGTCCTCTTTCCGGACAATAGGCAGTCCACCTTTAACACATCTATTACCTTAATTCTAACACCGTGACAATATTACATAGAATGATATTCTGGACAGGGGATATAGATATACAAAGTTACGTTAAGATAACGCGGGATATTCACACACACTATAATTACACTTTACAGTGGGTTAAGGTTCCATAAGTGAATGTGAGTGGCTTTCATTAGAGTCCAAAAGGTCTTAGTGCACTGGTACAATAGGGATGTATAGGCTTGAGGAGCCAGGGGAGGATTACTACTATAAAAGAACAGGGGGAGCAGTTCACTATAATTTACTGGCTGGGCTCGGCGCGGCGACTCTCGCCCGCGCGTGCACTGGTAAGGGGGAACTCCTCTATTCTGGGCTGGGGAACAACACTAGATTCACAGGCCCAGAACTTATAGTCTTTAATCAAGGGAAAGTAATCACGGACACTTATAGATGGGATCCCTCTTATTCACTCTGTCACTGTATCACTGTCCCTGTCTCACAGTAGGAGGGAAGATCACTAATCTTGCCCGATTTTCTGGGGCGATATCACTCTGGTCACTTTAAGGGGACCTCCGGGGGCTCTACCCGTGGCGGGAATCACCGTACCCGCTGGGGGGAGACTCGACCCGGGTCCGATCCACTGAGACGTTGCAGGGAGACCCTCTTGCCTGGGGTCTCGACCTGTTGTAGACCCTCCTCTCTGGTCCCGTCGTCACGGTGCAGGGAGACCCTCTTGCCTGGGGTCTCGACCTGTTGTAGACCCTCTTCTCAGGGTCCCGTCGTAGTGGTGCAGGGAGGCCCGTCTATGTGGGGCCTCGACCTGTTGTGGTGGCCCTCAGGACTGGAGCCAAACAGGTGAAGCAGTCGTGTCTGGCGTCGGAGGGTCTGCGGCAGGAGGAGGACAGCGTTGGTAGGCTGCTGGGTTCGCCTGGGGGTCCGGGGACTGTGGAGGTCTGTCAGGGGACGCGCCGTCAGGTGTGGGCTGCGGCCTCGTCTCCTGCTGGTGCCTGGGGAAGACAAGAATCTCCCGGGTGTGGGAGGTAGGTCCCGACTGGGACCGGGTCTTTTCTGTGACACCTTCGGGGCAACACTCCCGGGTGGTGTCCAGCTACTCCTGCAGGATTTGGCTGAATTTAGAGGACACACGGAGGCCGTGTTCTCTCTCTTACACAGGGAGGGTAGCACAGAGGCGACTCTCTCTCTTGTCTCCGACACAGCCGTGGCACCAGGTCGATCGGCCCTGGGACCCACTTGTGGCTTTATACAAGGGGCTCTTACCCTTGGGGTGGCTAGGGGTGTTGGCCCCGTATAGTCCACTATTGGGCCTCCTGCCCTGTTTGTGATAGAGGGTATTTCTCCCTCGTGTTCGTCAAACGACCTCCTGTCCTGGTAGTGGCAGAGGGTACTGGACCCTCGTGGCTCACCAGAATAGCGGCAGAGGGTGGTGTTCCCTCGTGGCTCACTGTGGCAGAGGTGCGAACACCTCGTGGCTCACCAAGGGACCTCCTGCCCTCCTGGGGTGAAGCTGTGGTCGTCACCACAATACTACTAGGGACTGATGTTAGATCAGTCCCACCCCATTGCTGTCGATGGTCAACCCGCCGTTGAAGTTGTTGCGGATCTAGGCTTACCTGGCGTTGGGGCAGTTGCGGGGAGAAGGGGCACAGGTCAGTGGTGGTTGGGTGACCCTTTTGCCCTGGGTCATTAACCTCCCCGTTATCTCTTCCTCGGGTGGTGGGGTGGTGGTGGCCCGGTGGTGGGGTGGGGGGTGGCGGGGTGGATGGTCCGGCGGCGGGCATTTTAAATTGGATGATGAATGGATGGATGGATGGATTAGATAAGCATTATGATTACAATGGGGGCATACTGAGCTCTGTAGTATGGAGAGGCTACCCCAGCAGCGAGCGTGTAACTTTGGCCATCACATAGAGGCACTCGCACTCGTCAATTGTTTTCGTTTCGCTGTTGCTTACATAAGCTGAGCTGTGGGCCATGGCACTCTCCATATTCTGTCCCAGCCATAAGGACCGGACTCCCCACTGAGGCCCCACTAGGAAAGGGTCCCTCTCCACGCCGCCCAGCAGCCCACTCCAGATGGCTCGGCCGCCGAGAGTAGTCCCGTGCCTTTTAAGGGAAGGCACACCTGATGGTACCCCCCCCCCACACCTGGCCGATACCTACAGTATAGACAGCCCGAGACTTCAGCAGCTCTGTCAGAGTCCTCCAGTCCAGACAGTGACTTTAGAACCTGTATAGTGTAGTGTGCCCAGACTGTATTCGCATTGTATTCAGTGGTGTACTAATATAAGATAATACACGTGTGAGGTTGGTGGACCTGAGTTTTTATGCCCTGTTCCTCTCGCAGTGTATTCTAGTTCCGGTCCCGAAAGAAAACCCCGGCTCAGGAGCTAGTGTTCTTAGGACGAGCAGTCGACCTAAAAACACCCAGCATAACAGATATGGCTTCATAAAATTATAATTAAGATGTGGAGTGGCGTGTTATATTTTCTTGAATATTTTTCAAGGAATGGATTGTGCTTTATTTAAAAAATAATAATCTGGTATTATATTTATTCACAGGAGATATGATATTTAAATTATCTCTTCATAATTATAGTTTATAGTAAATTTAGTATTTGGTGGGAGATTTAGTGGTAATACAAGATTTTTTTGGGGGGGAGGGGGGGAACTTGTTTTCTGCTACATTCTAGCGGAATGAGAGAAAAAGATCTGGGAACACTCGTCGAGTGTCGGCGTTTGTTTACAGTGTCAGGATGTGGTGAGGGCTGAGATGCTTTAAAAATGTACGAACTCCTTTTTTTCGACACATTCTCCCATGAAGTGAGCGATGTAAGTCACATTTTATGATGGATCGTAGCAAGTGAGAAGTGTTAAAAGGACATGAAATTGCCCGTCGGACTAGAGCAGCGATGCAGTGTAATTACAGTAATGAATTTGGCTATTGTACATGTATAGTTAATAGAGCATATTTTCACGTATTCAGTTATGTAAGGAAGTACTTTCACTGAAACCATTATGGATGATCTTAGGGTTTTGACATCAGGCAATTTATAGATACACTTTATAGTTAATTTATTCTTTTCATGTGACTCAACCATTTGTCTTTTCTCACATTGCACAGAAGGTACAGCTTGACTTGGTACAGTTTCCAAGACCAGTACAAGTTACAGAAGTGCGGGTCATTCCTCTTGGGGCGCGTGTCCAGGCTGACTTCCCTGGAGGAGTACGACTCGGGTTAGTAATATGCACCTATTACTAAGCCATACTTATGTGTTGTTAGATGACAGTGATCAGTTCTGTCTGAAGAGACCTGTAGCATGGAGATAATTGACCATGAATTGCCCTTTTAGTCTCATCATCTCTAAGCTGCATATATCCACTACCACTTTGAAGCTGTAGCCATCTAGAAGAAAGTTGGAAAATAAAAACGACAGTGATGCAGCAATTCGAACTGTTTTCTCATAGACCTACGATCTCAAGGAAAATAATCTGTTAACTTTTTACCAAATGGGCATGGCCTGTCCATGTTTTCTCTTGAAATGAATTTTCACAGGGTAATTGGCACGTCTCCCAGATTACCATACCTACTGGGGATTTTTGAAAACTTTTGGTACCACTGAAGGGTGTTATCTAGGATTTTGAATTCCTACATATTCCGCTGACATCACCATATCTATCACTGGATGTCAAACGCTGCGAATGCACATTTTACGTTTGATGCAATTTCCAGATGATGATTGTGGTAGGTGGTGGCGACCATCATCCACTCACATGATGTAGTGCTGCCTGCTTCTTCCTTAACCTTTATTATTCTTTTTCTGTGCCTGCCCTCCTTTCTTCTTATTTCTCTCATCTTTCCAGTCACTTCTTATTGCTTTTCTTTCCTTTACAGGTGACTTTACATTGAGTTACAGGTCAAATGGTTTCCTGTAAGCCAGGAAACCATTTGCAACGCTGGGTGGTAACCATATAACCAAACCATATGTGCTCCCTATGTGTCAGCAAGTGGGTTGGTGGAGGGTTAGTGCCCCTCCCCTTAAAACAAATAACCCGAAGTCAAATTGCCACCCTTTACGGGATTGTGGCGTCTGGCAATAGATAAATAGATAGTGTCCAGGATGTATGATTACTTTGGTGGAATTGTGTGTTTTTTGCAGAGGTTTAGGCTACATCAACTGTGTCCATTAATATGCTGCCATTTGCTTATCAAGGACACAGCGGACTGCAAGAAGTGGCATTCCTCAAGTTGCCTCTGGTTGCAGCTGTTCTTTATACAATACTGCTAAACTCTCGCTATAACAAACTCTTTTATAGGAAACTTCGGATATAACAACCCACCATTTCCAGAGAGAACTTCCGCCGGATATAGCAACCAAAGGTTGCTGTATCTGGTGGAAGTTCGCCCCCTGGCATGGTAAGTGTACACTAACAGTACTATATTACATTATAGGCATTGTATTTTTATATACAACTTCATACAGGATGGTGTTTACCGTACATGTACTGTATAACGACATAAACCATTGAATTCTCCATGTGAAACTTCATAGAGTAAGTTGTGGTTGCCCACGCAGGACCAAACGACTCCATGGATATAGCGACCTTGGGTCGGTAATTCCACGGTTATTAACGACCATTGGATATAGCGAACTTTCGGATATAATGACCCTCCCCTTCCCCCAATTACTTCGTTATATCGAGGGTTTACTGTACTCCTGTATATTAACTTTTTTCTGCCATCATATATATACAGTATATATTTTTTTTATTTGTTAGTTCACGTTCTTTCTGAATTGAATTTTGCCCTGAAGGGTTTTGAATCTTCAGTGTAATATCTCCAGGCAGTCCCAATTTCAGGGGGAGTTAGGTTTAGTTAGGATGGATGTATGGGGGGTCTGGCCAGTTAGTTTTGGCCAAGTTAGATTATTACTTTAGGTTTGGTCAAATCGCTAAGTTTTCCATAGCTTTGACTCGGTTATTAGTGTATTCTTTTGCGCATATTTGAGTATGTTTGATACACTGACGCGCCTAGTCAGAGCAATGGTTGGTAAACAACGGGGGTAGCCTAGTCGAAGAGTTTGTTGATATGCATATGACATGGGCAACCTAGCTGCTTCCTTAAATACTAAAAAATAGGTATATTTTTCTTTTCCCATTCACTTCCTGCAGTCACAATTCTACAATAAACTATCTGTGTGGCATATGTACCAGAATTAGTTGAGATAATGAGTTTGTTATAATATAGATGGAATCGGTGTGCCCGTTTGGTAAAGAATTACCAATAATTTTAGTACTAAATACATCTTAGGCAATTAACATTTGATTTTCAATAAAAAAAATATTGGAGAACAAACAAAATATACCTACACAGCAGTATTAAAAGAAAGCTGCCTGAATGCCCCCAATAGTGTGTTTACTGCCAATCTTGCCAACATGACATGACACCAGCACTTCAGACTCAGATTTATACAATTTAAAAACCATAAACGAAGAAACCATTTACAGTACAACGCTGGGTGGTAACCATATAACCAAACCATACTTGCTCCTTACTTGTCAGCACGTGGGTTGGTGGAGGGTTAGTGCCCCTCCCTATAAAACAAATAACTCAAAGTCAGATGGCCACCCCTTACGGGATTATGGCATCTGGCAATAGATAGATAGAAAAACCACAAATAGCATTGGAACCCTAACAGAAGTCATTGGAACCTAACTGGGGGGCCTTACTCCCCAGACCTCTTAGTGATTATAACGTATGGTACCTCCTAGTGCACAAGCTAAAATGTGCATTAGGCAAAACTTCTACCAAAACAATATTGTGCTTTAAGAGCATTAACCATGGAGCATTCAGCAATCACCATAAGACTATGCGATGGCCAAGGTTGGTGCAGTCACAAAGCAACTTCTTTTATATACAGTACATCACACGGGAGATATCCATTAAGAATAGACTCAGGAGAGCAGAATAGTGCTTGGTGATTAAATTAAAATGCTTTATATTCTGTAATATCTAAGATACAGCAGTATGAAGTACAATATTGGAACTTTCTATTTATGAACATTTTAGAAAAAATAAAAAAAAGTTTTTAGAAAGCTCAATATACAGTACATGCTTATCAATAAAAAATTACAAAAGTTCCTGTCAACACTTCATACCAATAGGAAATTTGAAAATAGCGGTGTCACTGTTGAACGTACAGTAATTACGGTAATGAAAGGTTTTGGAAGGGAATGCAACCACCAGCTTTGGGAACACCGTTAACCCTTAGGATACACAATTCGATTGACCGAACTTCCCTAAAAACCTGTACAGTATATGGAGTCGATTTTTCAGCTCGTACAGAAGTAAAAAGTTTTATTCCCAAGGTTTATAGTTTGAATTTACACACCTTATGCCTCAAACCAATAATTTTAGTATTAGATACATCTTAGGAAATTAACATTTGATTTTCAATAAAAAAATATTGGAGAACAAACAAAATATACCTACACAGCAGCCATACCCTGCAGTGACAGGAAAAAATACCATACTGTACAGTACTGTACATGATAAGAAAAATGAAGTGGGCACACAAAATGTTATGGCAAAATGGAATAACATATTGGTAAAAGAAAATAAAATCAGCGAGCAGTACAGTATGCTAGAATAGAATTAAGGAACAGTACAATCAGCTAGAATAAAACTGGCAACACAAGAAAAAGTCGGAGGGCACACAAAACGTAATGGTAAAATGGAATAAAATGATGGTAAAGTAGAATAATAACATGGAACAGTATAGTATGCCTAAGCTAGAATACAGTAAAGGAACAGCACAGTCAGGTAGAATGAAATTGGCTAGCAATACAAGAAAAAGGCAATGGGCAAACAAAATGAAAATGGTAAAATGGAATAAAATCAAGGTAAAATACTATAAAATCATGAACATTACAATAAGCTAGAATAAAACTAAGCAACAGTACAGTCAGCTAGAATAAAACTGGCTACACAAGAAAAAGGCAGTGGCCACGCAAAACTCAGTGGTAAAATGGAATAAAATCTTGATAAAACAAAATAAATTCAAGGAACAATACAGTAGGCTAGAATAAAATCAAGGAACAGTACAGTCAACTAGAATAAAATGAAGGCAACATTCACAGTTCTTCAGAGGGCATTGTGCTAACCTGCTAGCTCCTTGATGGACTGAGTCAACACTGCCCTCTTCTTTTCCCTGGTGAAGGGGCTATCAGCACATACCCCAAGAAGAGGCATGTAAGGAATCGCAAGGCCTGAAGCAAGTGGGAAATCACCACAAGCCACCACATGCACCACCAGCTGCTTGATTCTGACTGAGTCAACACTATCCTCTTCCTTTTCCCGGGTGAAGGGGCTATCATCACACTCCCTAAGAACAGGCATGTGAGGAATAGCAATGCCTGAAGCAAGTAGGAAATCACCACAAAAGCGACCACATGCACCACCATAACAACTTTCCTGGAGGAGATATTTACTGAGTCGACGTCGGGCGGGAAATGAGAACGACTGAGGGGGGACCTCTAGCTGATGCTGGGTAAATTACAGAGCCAGGTGGTGTGGAGCCACTGGGCTGTTCTTACCTGTCTGGGTGAGAAATGTTCACATGGCCAAAATTTCAACCTGGGGGTGAGAACTTTGTCCAAATATTTTGAAAAATGTATGATTAGTGGTTTAATACAGCCAAATCACAATGTACGAGTACTGGATTGTATGGATAGTGGAGGTCTGGATAATTGGGTGATTACTGTCTATTGATTTTTGTGTAGTAGTGTTACATAGTAATAAAGTAACTTTGGTCTGTCTGACCAAGCAGGGTCATTCCATGTAAGTTTCACAATTAGGATGTTTTATTACTTACAGTATGTTTCTTGAATATATTGCTTAGCTAATATCATGTCCTTCATTCTTCCAGAGCCACAAACCCCAGTCAATTTGAAATAGAGTTTTTTGTGAATGACCTTAGTAAACGAGGAGTTGGAACCTTTGAGAGTGTGGGCTGCCTGCAATACAATCAGCATGGCAAGATTCACATGGACTTTGAGAAGAAGGTACGGTGGTTGTTGTTTCATGTACGTATCTTATGTCAAGCAGCATTATACATGCAAGCTTACTGTACTCCTGTGCCCTCCTTAGTAAACTGATTCACTTATCATAAAGACATAGATCATTTTTTTCTTTCCATTCTTATTTTTGTAGCTATCTCTATCTATCTATCTATCTATCTATAGCCCGACGCCCTAATCCCGCAAAGGGTGGCCGCAGACAAAACGCCTCCAAGTCACTCTGTCACCCACCATTCGACTACCCTCCCCCCAACTCACCCCCCCCTCCCTCATATACCTCTCAACTCCATCCCTCCACCTCATCCTTGGTCTACCCCTCCCTCCACCTCACCTACATACACCCTCTTAGTCAGTCTTTCATTCTCCATTCTCTCCACATGTCCAAACCACCTCAGTGTATTTCTCCTAATCTTTTCAACCACATCCACATCTACCCCACAACGTTCCTTCACTTCTTCATTCGTCAACCTGTCCCTCCACGTCACTCCACATGCTCCTCTCAAGTAACTCATTTCCACTGCTCTCACTCTTGACTTGTTCCCCTCTTGCAAGGTCCACGCCTCACTTCCATACGTCAGGGTAGGGATTTTTGTAGCTACTGGTAATATATATATATATATATATATATATATATACTCATGGTTATTGTGTTCTCTCTGGCTCAATATTACTTTACAGTGTTATCCTTTAAATTGGAGTCTAGATCTGTATGTTCTGTTGTGATTTAAATTTTACTGCTTGTGTCATCATCATCATCCTTACCCTCTTTCCCATCCAAGAATAGGGTGAGATAGAATCTAGAAGCAAGGAAAGATAAAATGCAGCAGTAAGAAAAATTTTCACATCTCAAATGAAAATGGACCTCTTTGTCATTAATACATCATTCAGGCTTCTATAATTTTGGTTTCATCTCCCAGGCCCATCTACCTACGATTTTTTTTTTTTTAATTCACTTTGCATTCACCTGTCAGACAGCCAGTCCATTGACTATCAAGTTAAAAAAAGTGCCAGATCCTTGTCATTTGCATCCTTATACAATACATACTTTGGCCAGTCAACTTGATTTCCTGTCAGTTCACCACTCCTTCAACTTCGATACATATTTTTTTCAGCTGTGGTATCAGTTAATTTTATTGCTTTCTGTCACCTTAAGCAAGCATGGATTTTTTATTTATGGCGGGTATGTGCCCTGTTGTTTTTGGCAGATCAGTGATAAAAGACCAATGTAATTTATCAGAATATATACATTAAACATCTTACTGCACTTGCCTATACTTTTACGATTAACACACATGGAAGAAAAGTACATTTTGATTTGATTGTTGAAATGGATATAGTGGTAATTTTGCTCCGATTCCCTACCCCTCCCCCTTTTCCAAAGTGCTAGATCCAACCTTGCATTAGGAATACTGATACTTGTCAGCTTACTCTTGCATAATTCACAGGTGCCCACAGATGGAATGCTTCTTCGTGGAAATTTCAACACCATAACCCTGGCAGTTTATGGGGTCTTAACAAAAGTCCAGCGGGAGCCCACACCCCCAAAAGCTGCCAAGCGAGGGGAAGTTGCACCTCACCCACCCCCAGAAAAGGTCAACACCCATGATCGCATTCGAGACTGGCTGGAAGATACTCAGGAATGTGTAAGTCATCTGCTGTGCCTTTTGTTTGACCTCCTTGTCTTTCTTTTTTTATTTCCTTGTCATGTAGATTCCTAACTATTCTGTAATGTAAGTGCTTTAATTCATAATCATCTCTCTAGGTTATCTGCATTTCATCCATGCATGTATGCTCATAACCATGTGCATTCATTCACCTTCATTGTATTAACTGCAGTAATAATATAGTTAACCCCTAAAGACCTATGTCTGCCGAACGACAGTTTCGGAAAATATAGCTTAAAGTCCAGTGTCTGTCGATGATACAGAGCCTACCAAAAACTGGTGGTACGTAGCACCTCCTCTTTTATGACGTATGTGGGACAAGCCAGTGGGAACTACTGTAGCTGGTGGGGTATCGCTGGATTGGGCCTCGGGGGGGGGAACCCCCCTTACCTCTGCCCCAATGGGCTCTCTCCTCATTATGGCCTCCCAACCACCCATAACCCCATATACCCCCAGGATACTGTAGCTGGTGTGCTTAGCAAGCACGCTTCCTCCCAGCCTCCACTCCTCCTCCTCATCCCCAACACTTCCCTTCCTCCCTCTATCCACAACCACACTCCCTTCACCTTCATCCTTTCCCTTTGTTTCCAGGCATGTGGGGTTTTCCCTTGCTGCACACCACTATAATCTATATTTTCCATTCATGATCATTATTTCTCCTTGTTTTATGCCAAAGAATATATACTACAGTAGTCCCTCGATTAGCCGATGTAATAGAGCCAAAAGCATGTCCGGGGAGTGGCAGTGTCTGAATAATGAACAATATCCCTATACCCAGACCGAACCAATACCCAACCTCCAACCTATACCTAACCTATTTGTACAGTACCTCTTCTTACTTTGGCAGTGTTTTCCGGTCATTCAGGCATATTTAGACATCAAAACACACACAGGAATATCCAAAATAATTTTAAACACCAAGAAAACCATGCAAAAAAACTACTGAAATCCTAAAAATACCCTACCTATACACTACTGTATGTACAGTACCCTCCCAATTTTGGCAGTGTTTTCAGATCAGTCTGCCATATTTAGATATCAAAATACACATAGGAATATCCAAAGTAATGCTGAATACCAAGAAAACCATGCAAGAAAAACTTAAAAAATATATATATATACTGTATATGTACAGTCTATCTATCCACCTATTGCCAGATGCCATTACCTCTCTAAATTTTGGGAGTGTTTTCTGGTCATTCTGCCATATTGAGACATCAAAACACACATAGGATTATCTGCGATAATGCTAAACACCAAGAAAACAATTCATAAACCACAAAAATCAACAAAAACAGTTGGAAAGCAAGTTATCATTGTGACGAGCGATAACTGTTCTCTGGGCACAAAAAAAAAAAAAAAAAAAAAAAAAAAAAAAATCCACGGCCAAATATGCCACTGGAAATTGGTTATTTTGGTATAAATTGGATACCATAATCTTTGCTGGTGTTTATACTATAAGATAATAAAAACACAGAAAACTGATGAGTAAAATAAAACTGCTGTGAGAATAAATAGTATTCAAGAGTAAAACTTACCTTCATATAACTTCCCACCATCCTGGTCAAAATTTTGCCCACACCTTGCAGGAGTTAAGCATATGTGTAGATGCAGAATTTCATGAGCTTTCTCATGGATTTCATAGAATTTTTATACGACCAATAGTATTTGAATGAATTGCCAAAAACTTTTAAAAGTCACAGGTCAGTGCTGTCAGCAAGAAGGAGGAGTGGGACTGAGGGAGTGAAGGGGGGAGCCGGGAGGCCCAGCTAGCAAGGCGAGGAGCATGGGAGGGTATGGAGGAGGGACTGGAAGGGGGGAGAAGCGAGGCTGTGGGGAGGATTTTCACCCTTCTGTCACAAGGCAAATGGGCGCATTCACCTCACGTTTGGCTTGTGATCTATCTTGCACGCGTGTTGGCCATTGGGAAACAAACTCCCAGTGATTGGGCGACTTTGGACATTCGGTGTAGAGGTGGATGAGCGCTTTTACTCAACTTGTGGCTTGCGGTCTCTGTTAGATGTGTGGTGACAGTTGGGAAAGGCTAATCCCGGTGGCTGTGCACCTTTGGACATTCATTGGGAATGTGTATGGACGTTTTGACACTGCTTGTGGATTATGGTTGGTATTACTTGGGTGCTGGAGGTTTATAGGGAGTGATCAGACCAGCACACGACTTTGACCATTCAGTATAGGGGCAGACGGACATTTTAGCACAGGTTGTTGGTTATGGCCTATTTCCTGCACACGAGTAGAACCCAGCAACCACGATACCAAATGTTTAAACATGTCGGCTGCCTGGCTGAAGTTCTTGGGGATTTTTACGTTTGGATGATGGCACATAAGTTTGGATAATGGTTAAACCCTCCGTGATTGCCGGCATCATTTGAGCGTGGCTTAGAAAAGACGACGAAAATTTTTGGGAAGTGAACGAATGTTTTGAATATCTTGAGACTGACCAACACTACACTCCCATACACCCCATCAGGCAGTTCAGAACCTGCTGCCGTGATGAGTGGATTTTCGATTTTTTCAATCATGGCTATGCCTAGACAAGCACAACTACACCTATTATCTTGACCCAGACAGAAAATACCATCTTTGTCCTCCCTTGCACAACACACACAATCACCGTGCTTGCAAATGTGAATAATACAGGCATAAACAAAAAAGACATGAAAATAAGAGAAAAATACATTTTTGTCTTGGTATCTTTACCTGTTTGCTCAGGTTTGTTGTACTGGTTTGGATCATTCGATGCAGTGCAACTTGTAGAGAACTATAAAAACTTTTGGGAAGTGAACAAACATCTGGGACATGAGACTGACCTTCACTTCACGCTCTCACACCTCATTTGTCAGTTCACCACCTGCTGCTGTGACGAATGGATGTACGATTTTTTCGCTCGAGGCCAGACTAAAAACAGTTACACTCATTACCTCGACCCAGACAGAAAATATCATCTTTCTCCTCCTTTGCAAAACACACACAACCACCCTGTTTACGATTATAAATAAACACAGGCATAAACGAAAAAGATATGAAAATAAATGAAAAATTCATTAAGCTTGGTATCTTTACCTATTTGCTCAGGTTTGTTGCGCAGTTTTGAGTCATTTTACATATTCTTTGCCTTTTACAAGCATAACAGGAAAGTTTTCTTTGTTCACATGATGCTGTTGTGGATGGATAGGCCCCCCTTCCCTTCTTGCTAATTAGCTCATGCGAGGTGTGAATGGCAGGTCATCTTACATTTCAAACCTCACTGTCCAGCCTGTACACTCAAGGGACGACATTTATCTCATTTAGGTCTGAAAACAGAAACTCTTGCCTCCCTTTTCTAACAAATGCAACCACCCAGACTACAAAAATAAGTCAGTACTACCATAAACACAATAAACACTGAAAAATGCAAAATAAATTCAATATATATATATATATATATATATATATATATGTGAGATAGGTGGGGGCGCTCACCATCCACTCACTCGATGTAGTGCTGCTCTCGGATGTCTGCCCTTTCCTCTCCATCCTTCTGTCCTTCCATTCTCTTTTGTCTTTCTTTCCTTCATTCTTTCCTTGTCCTTCTGCCTACGGGTGACTTTACACTCCCTCTTCTGTCTTTCTTTCCCTCATTCTTTCCACTTCCTTCAGCCTGTGGGTAACTCTATGCTGAGTGACAAGCCAAATGGTTTCCTGTGCACCAGGAAACCATTTACTACGCTGGGTGGTAAGCATATAACCAAATTTGGGCGCCTGGTGGTTTAATGGGTAATTATTGCGCTCCAGTTGGATTGAGCCGGTGAAGGTTTATATCCAAGGGGTGGTTGGGGTTGATTGCTTATGTATTGCCACTCAGGGATGAGTGAGGCTGGTCACTCTGATCTTAAATATCGGGACCAACTGCCTAGCCCCGGGCTCCTGCGCTCCTCATGGGGCAATGTAGGATTGGATGATGGATGGATATATATATATATATATATATATATACTGTATATACAGTAGAACCTCTCTCATTCAGACTATATGGGGGGAAGGGTTGTCCAAATTAGCAGATTGTCAGGACCATCAGGGTAATCTCCAGTTCATACCAAACTCTATCTACATATGGTATGTTTGTTAATTATTAACATATGTGGCATATGTCAACCCTACGTAACTGCAAAAGATGAAAGGATACTAAAATAACAAAACTAATCGTGTACAATAGTTTTGTATTGCATAATTTACAGGTAAGGCCATGACAAGAAACTAGCCTACATTTTAAATTGTAGTAAGTAACTAAGGCCCGTGTAGGCAAAAAAATAAATAAATTAATTAACTGTAATATTTGGAATAAAAATAAAACTTATATAGGCAAAAAATACATTGTCATCTTTGGCATATTGATAACACCCATATGGGCAAGAAGCTAATGTTTGATGTACAAGTAAAGCACATTTAAGTACAAAAAATAACCTACAGTAATCACTAAACATTGCAGAATATTCTGACCCATTTTTGTGTAAGCAAACTCCTCCTTTTAACACCTTTATTCATTACAAAAGCTACACTTGCATTAAGGGGCATGGTAAGGAGGATTAACTTTTGAAATACCGCGCAAAAATATAAATGGTTGGTGAACTAGTTGATGGAATGAATGCTAGCATGTGTTTAAACTGGCGCTGATGTTGCGACCTAGCGTGATCCGAGACTAAACAAATGACGATCGCTTTCCGCGCCGATACTGAAAATGACTTTAGAATTACTTTCAACATATTTTTGGAGCTTATTATTTTTAAATTTTGTCCGGGTTAACAGAGCTCCGGATTAAAGGGGTCCGGACCAAAGACGTTCTACTGTATATATATATATATATATACAGTATATATATACAGTACCCTCGCGTCCAACACGCGTTTATCCAGCACGATTCGTGTCTAGCACGGAGAGCAATAATTAGTAAGATTTAATTCGGTTTAATTACTGTAACACGGGTGCATTAGCATAACACGGACCGAGCACTGAGAAGTGGGCGAAATCTGCAGAGTTCGCCTCTAGCACGATCACCCCTGGTCCAACACGGTCATACTGGACGTTCCCATGATGCTGACAACCAATAAAAACTTCCGATCAAGTAGCCTCCCCAGCCCACTATCGTGAGGTGATCGTGATGTCGCCCAATTTAAAACGCTTCTGCTCTCACGTGATGTTTTGTTTAAATTTCTCCCGCCACAGCGCCACTCAGTCGCATAATTCGCATTGGAAGGTGCTTTTTTTCTTTGCTGCATTTTCTGTCCTTGTTACTGCATTTTACTCTGCTCACAATGCTTAGGAAGCCTTCTGAGAACCCCAAGAAGCGGCGGCACCTCCCTCAGGCCACCAAGCTAGAAAGCATCGAGAGGAAGAAGAAAGGGGAGAGGAAAGTGGACATTTCCAAGGCCTACGACATGAATGAAGCCAACGTGAGGACCATAATAAAAAACCAAGACAAGATCCTGGCAGCAGTGAAGGCTTACAGAGTGCTGGGACAGGCAGAAGCAGGACCTTCCATGGCTGTGGACAAAGATAGTGATTCTGAGTGTGATTTCGAAGGAATTATGAGGGAGGTTGAGGAGGAGCAGCAGCCATCCTCCAGGGACCCATTAGGACTACCTACAGCCTTGGATACCACCTTCCATTCCAAGCAAGCCCACCAACACTATCCTAAAAGGTTAGTTATCATTCATAGCACAGTACCATTTATTATAATTACAGTAGTACCGATATATGTATAGGTATATGGTAGGTGTTTAGGGTGACTTTTCCAAGGGTTGCTGACATAATTCATTTTTCCCCATAAGTTCTGTTGTTTGTCCAACACGTTTTTGGTCCAGCACGGGACCCATGCATGACAGTATTACCGTGTTGGATGCGAGGGTACTGTATATATATATATAAATATATATATATATATATATATATATATATTTATATATATATATATATATATATATATATATTTTTATATATATATATATATATATATATATATTTATATATATATATATATATATATATATATATATATATATATATATATATATATATATATATATTTATATATATATTTATATATATATATATGTGTGTGTGTGTACAGTAAATATATACAGTATATGCGTATATATAAATTTGAACCTTGCATATTATATACTGGTACTGAAAAACTTCAAAATACACATATCTAATTATTTCACACCTTTTCAGCACCATTGATAATGTTTTTAGGTTAAAAAAAAAAAAAGATGCAATGTTGCATCACTGCAATACCTACGTGTGACTATTATCAGCTGCCTAAATTTATGCAACTTCCGCATTCGATTGCACACCACAGGGTAGTTCTAGGAAGCTGAAATTCACATTGCCAGGTGCGTCAAAACTTCCTCTTCAATATGACAAGAAAAAAAAATTGATTTTCGAAACTTCAAGAAATGGTTGCGGGGGCAGCCTGTGGGGCCCGATAAATTCCACGTGGTTGGCCACGGAGGGGTTAGTAGAGCCAAGGTCCAGTATCCGTATAATGAGGGATAAATGAGGGATCACTGTACAGTGAGTCCTCGAAATACGAAAACTTGATATACGAATTTCCGATGGTACGAAAGCAATGAATGTAGGACAAATTCCACAGTATGAAAGTTATCAGTCTCGATGATATGAAAGCGATACGAGAGGAAATACAAAAAATTCAAAATGGGCATGCTGCACAGCGCTGGGCTCACTTGCGGCGAGAAAACAAACTAACCCCTCTCTAGTAAACACATTTTCGCGCGCTTCTCAGTCAAGTCACGTCCGTCCTCTCCATTCAGCTTCGCTGTACGTTATGCAGTTTTTCATTGTTCTTCCTCGTTCTTTCACCATGCCTCTCAATTGCCCTGCATCGTCTCCAGCATCCGGGGAACCAGCTGTCAAGAAGAAACAGCACTGTACTCTGACTCTGGAGAGGAAATTGGACCATCAACAGCTTCAGAAACACCTGCACCTGTCGAGGAAGTACCAGATGAACAACAGGGTCCCACCATGTGACTTAGCACCATATCAATGTCACGAATCTCCAGCCACAGCACAGGTCTATATTGAACTATACAGTGTACTAATACTACAGTAATTAGTTGTATGTTTTATTTTTTATGTTTGTACAATAGTATAGTACTGTATACCTGTATTGCATACTTCTAAATAGGAGGGGTAAAGTTTAAGTGGGGGGTCCAATGGGGTCCTGGAACACATCCCCCCCTTTATATGTATACTGTATTTCAGTGGGGAAAATCACTCCAATATACGAAAGTTCAGATTAAGAAAGTTTTTTTTGGTCCCTATCCCTTTCGTATTTCGAGAACTTACTGTATATTGTTTACAGTTATGTATGTATGGTTATTAGCCATTCTGTTGCAGATTCAAGGGGAGACTTTTTTTTATTTTGATTGTTGCTATGGTGGTACTTTAAACTGGCGGCTAGGTTGGGGTAGCAACCTGTGGACAGTGTTGCTATGTTTCCCAAACCAGCAATGTGAAACGGCTGTTATATATGTAAAAGGCATCACAAATAAGATAAACACATATGAATACAATTTTAATGTATGTATTATAATATGTGAAAGAACAGTAAACTTATTGTGCATAAAATATTTATACAGCAATACAGAAACGTGGCATACATACAGTATTTTACAGTGTTGCTAAAAGAATGTAGTCACTTTTATTGGCTTTTACTGTTGTTCTGGGGTGGGTAATAATGTCAAGTTATGATTATAAGATAACGTGCTGGAATATAAGTAAAAATATGCCAATTTCTTAGTAAAAAAAAAAAAATACATTAAACCCTCGTGAGCGGCAACACTCGCACAGACCCAGTCTGACCCGGACATGTCTTCAAAAAAATGTGCCAAGACTTTTACCTCCTGGGTGGTGTGGAAATAAAGTTTAATTTACGATATGTACAAATATAATGTAAAAGAAAATAACCAAAATTCATCCTAAAATATCATAGATGAGAGAGAGAGGGGGGGGGGAAGGCAGGCCAGGAGCAGTGTTGAGTGCATTTTCAGGCTGGAGGAGAGATGGAGGAAGGGAGGGAAGGAAGGAGGGAGAGAATGATTGAATGAAGTCAAATCATGGTGCCGCAGCAGCGAGGTCATTTGGTGCCATATGTAAAACAGTAATAAATATTTTTAAATATATATATAATATAATAAAAACAGAAAATAAAGAAATGAAAACACAAGTTTATGACCGTCACTCATAAAAGAAACAAAATTCCCCAGAGTGACCCACATCTCCCCCCAGGAGAGAGAGGGGGGGGGGGATCGCGTGCATGGAAAATGTGGCAACACTGTACACAGGTTGATGCCGCACCCTAGCTGCCAGTTTAGAGTAATACCACCATAGTACTGTAGCCATTGGACATATGAGCATAAGAGATACATTTTCATGTGTGTAAATTCAAGCACTTGAAATCTGTAAGGAAAAAAATTACAGTCCAAGAAAGTTGAAAAATTGGACCCTAATTGCAGTTCTGGGTATAGGTTCTCTGAGAAATGATGGCCTTTAGGGGTTAATTAGCCTTGGTTGGTAATGATAAGTTCTTGTATTCAACATCAATCATTCTCATATTGTCAGTATTAGCCTTTGTTAATAGAAAACAAATGCTTTTAATAACAGTCATGCATTCCATCAGCTAATTCTGTCACTATCATGCATTCCATCAGCTAATTCTGTCACTATCATGCATTCCATCTCCTAATATATTCATACATCAGAATATGTTGCTTACTTACATAATCATAATAGATGTCTTGCACTTCCCAAAATTCCCATGACCAGTAGCCCAGGTAGCTCATGTTCTGTGTACACTTGTTAGAATGTTGACAAGTTTCCTCTTGGTTTGGAAAATTTGCAGTATTTCCACGCATGCACCTTCTCATCAGGTACTCAAATATTTGGACTTCTGCTATAATTTTTTCACTTGTATTGCATGTCTGTCATTAGCATTTATTTCTACAGCGCAAGCAGCAGCCATTTTCCCATGACCCTTCAGAGGAAAACCAGCCCGAGTGGGATGCCAAGGTTAGAGTTTACAGCTGGTGGAAGCCACTTGATATCGGAGAAGGAACACCACTGTCAGTTTTGTTAAGGAGCCACCTGACTGACCAGACCTTACATTACAGTATTTACCATAGAATATCAGTGATCTAGGGAACTGTATGACACCCAGGTTCTGATAATCCATAAAGCTTGCCAGGCATCTTTGATTTATATCCATACTCCAGCTTGGGTTAGGTTTATTTTCCTTTTACACAAGTATTTTTATTTAGTGTGTCATGCGAGGTGTGTTGTGTTTGCATTTCTGTTCATCATTGTGTCGATGAATTATATACTGTTTCTGATCAGTATTGCATAGTGCTGTACCCATAGGGATAAAGAAGAATGTTACCTGCAGGGTACATTCAGTATGTTATAAAAGACACCTTCAAGGGGTAGGATTTGGAGGCTAGGACCTCTCTCTTCCCCTTTGTTTTAGTTTTGGGATGACGTGAACCTTATTATTCTCAGCAGCTTTTTGCCTCCAATGGCACAGAAAGGAGAAGCTGCAATTTTCTTCAGATTCGGAACCCTAAAGAAGATATCAAAAGCAGTGCTTAGGGTCTCCCCGTGGCAATGATTTGTTAATATTGTTAGTGTGCCTTATTGTAGAAGTGCTAGATACCAAGGTTTCATGACTGAAAAGCAAGAATGTATTTTTGGACGTAAGGTATGCAAATAGACAAAGTAGGTGATTTAAAGAAAGTTAAGATAAGCCACTGAGCAATACAGTACTAACTAATTCAGTCTGTATATTGTAACCTTTTTGACATTAAATTTTTCTTCAGAATGTAAGTCTTGGGAAGTTGGGTGGACCCAGAAGCAAGGTGGTGATGTTCTGTCTCTTGTAAGATATCTAATGGTTAATCCTGTTGGTTGGAGTTGATTTGGCATACAGTTTTAGTTATCACATTCCTTTCTTAGCTGTTGTGGTGACCCATGTGTTTCGTATGTGGAGTATTGTGAAAATTTTTTTGATTAATTGCTTTTTATTTACCAAAGGAAGCAAGAAGAACATTACCTTGATTTGTGGTATACTGCAGTGGATATCTCTCATCAGGCATTGGCAATTTCTAAGATTGATGCAATATTTTGTTTACCCCACAGCCACCAAGGTCACCCTTAGAATATGAAGAAGTAAAGCAGTGGGAAGAAGAAAGACCAGAGCACAACAGAGATTATGAGAGGGAAAGAGAGCGGGAGAGGGAACGTGAAAGAGAGCGAGAACAGAGGAATTACCGAGGGGAGAATCGGGAGAGAGATAGGGAGAGAGAGAGGAGGAGATCGGTGGAACGATCATGGAGTAGAGAGAGATCATGGGAGAGGTCCAGGAGGGAGGGAAGAAGGGAAAGTGGCCGGGAAGGTGAGAGGGAGAGGGAAAGAGACAGAGACCAGCATCGAGAGAGGGAGAAAGAATTTGAAAGGGATAGAGATTATGAAAGAGAGAGGGATCGTGACAGGGATAGAGAAAAGGAACGAGATAGGGATAGAGAGAGAGAGCGGGATACCAGGGAAAAAGAAAGAGAACGAGATAGGGATAAGGAAAGAGAAAGAGAGAGGGAGAGGGAAAAAGAAAGAGAGAGGGATAGGGATAAAGAAAGGGAGAGAGATCGAGAGAAGGAACGTGAGAGAGAAAAGGAGCGAGCACGTGAGAAGGAGAGAGAGAGGGAACGAGACAGCCAACGGCGTCAGAGCAGAGAGAGTCGTGACCATTTTGAGGATGAGAGGAATACCGTGCAAGAGCTGCCGGCTACAAGAGGCAGACGCAGTACTGAGTAAGTTCACCAGTTGTTTATACAGTATCTTTCATATGTCGTTACAGATTACATAAATAATGTACAAGAGTGTGTTAATATGCCATTTGCGGTAATATACTAGTAAGCCCACGAGAATAGCTTACCATTCCATGCGTTGCACAGTAAAACCTTGATAAGCCGACTCTTCAGAAGGCAAAATTTCCAGTTAGTCGAACTCTGACTGAGGTGTGACTTTGTGTTTATTCATAGAGTTACATTTTAGTTTTTTATGTTCCAAGTGCTACATTTTGGTTTATTATATTGCAAGTGTTGCATTTTTGTTTAATTGATTCTAAAGCAATGTAAATAAGTGTAGAACTTTACATAATTAAGTGACTTTTGCACCATTCACCTATGAAACCTCCTATCCTAGCCTAGCCTGTGACATGGCCAGAATTGTTTTTATTATTTATTTTTATTGTCTGGGCTCCTACGCTCCTCATGGGGCAATGTAGGATTGGATGATGGATGGATGGATAGATTGTTTTAAAAATGGCTGTTTAGTATTAATAAACAAATAATCTCATAATCTACGATTATTGGGGAGGTAGTATAGTTTTTTTTACAATTATTTCTGGTTAGTCGGAAAATCCGGTAAGTCGAACTACCTTAGAGCCTCATATAATTCAACTTATGAAGGGTTTACTGTACATACTTTGTACAGACACTGTTATGATGAGGTGGTTATTGCATATAGTATCCCAAATTTCTTAAAGGTTTAAGTAATCCAAGTTAGCAGTATGTATGATTTCAAGTGTAATTGAAAACATAATGAGGGAAAATTTGTCAGTTTTGTAATAATTTAGTTCTAAATATCAATATTTGATTAGCCATCCCTTTTCCCTTTAAGTCAAACATCACATTGATAGAGGCATAGGACCAGTACTCTAAGGACGACAGAAGAATAGGAGGAGGAAAAATGATCATAATGACCATTGCCAATGGACCTTTTTATTAAATACAGTACTTTGTTTGGTAAAGGAAAATTAGGCTAGTTCAGTGATAGCAGGAAATTAAAGATTTTGTCCCTGATGCATGTCCGTAACCCCTACGCACTGGTTGATGTGTACAGCCATCATGATTTTGGGCACAGAGCAACGCTGGTTGATGTGTATAGCAGCAAGCATCTTCCCGCCGCCTTTTGAACCTGTGGCCATTTTCTTTGACAGCCGTAGGGTAGATAGGTACCTTAGGTACCCCACTGATGTGTGGCTCAGTCTATACATGGCACTAGTAGAGTGTAGAGGGATGCCTTTCTCATCCTCCTCGTCTGATTCTGCTCCCCGATGCTTGGGGCCGACTGCATCATCGACCTCCGCAAAAGTTCTGCCCTTACCGCCGGGGAAAAGGCTTAATGACTGAGCAGGTGTGTGGGAAATTATAAATAGTAAACAGGTATGAACAAGTGTTTTTTTTTTTTTTTTTTTTTTTTTTTTTTTTAATACTACAAAAGTGTAATGTAAGTTATTATTAGTTATATCTAGTAAGTGTTATGATTTAAGTGTTTGATAATAAGTGTTACTGTTTATGGTTATTTGTGAAACAGTGATTGGAAATACCTTGAGTAACCCTACCTGCTACATGAAAGAAAACCAGGAGTGCGCAGGCAGGAAAGAAAATTACCGGGTTGGCTATAACTAAATTTTTTCCCTCGTTACTCAGAAAATAATTGTGAATATGTGAGAATAAGCATCTTTGTGATATGAGGTACAAAAAATGTAAGTTGTGTATAACTTGAGTAATATTTTCACGATGCTCTTGATTAGTACAAATTAGTCACAATTTTAGTACAGGTAATTACCTCTTACTTAGCCATACTGCGTGAAACAGCCAGAGCATTTGCTTCTCAAAGTGCAGTCACCCATAATCGTGATGTCAAGTGCAAATATAAGTGCTTTAATAAAGGGAAATTATCATAATTGACGCAAGAGGTGAGTACAGAAAATCAAAGAGCTCTTCTTTTCCCACACACCAACGGGGCATAGTGGCACTATGAAACGGGCAGAAAACCATATGGGGAGCCACGTAAACAGGGTGATGACTCATCCTTACAATGGTGATTAAGGAAAAATTGAAGATTGAGTGGAAAATTCCAGGTTTTCTCAAATGAAGGCTGGGCAGTGCTACAATCTCCACTCTGGTCAGTGCTGCCAACGCTAACCAGTAAGTCTAAGGTCTCAGCCAGTGGCACACGCTTGAAATCAGCCCGCCAAGACACAGAAAACCAGTCATCTTTAACTTATCCTTCATCAACAAGATCACTTGGAGACCTGGGGATACTTTCATTTGAAAGAGGACGAGTAGTTGAGTCTTCTGTATTTTCAGTTTTTTCTCTAATAGTTATAGTTTGCCAGATATTACAGTTTGAAATAAGGGTATTTTTTCCAAAATCACGGAAATCCCTCATAGGGAGGAGTGGGAGACATCAGAAAACCCCCGGTTCATAGAGGTTAAGATAGTAACGGCTCGTAGGGGTGAAGATAGTAATAATCCAGGCTTTGACATGTTGTTGCTCATGACAGGGGTGAGTGGGATGAGCGGCGATCTGAGCGGTCTGACAAGTCTGGTCGACGTCCACGCACACCGGTAGATCCCTCCCAGCCTACCCCAACAGCCCCTCCAACTCCCTCAGTCTATCTTGTTGAAAATGTTAGTGATGAGGGAGTTAATACTAGGGTGCCAGAATACCAGAGAGGACAGCCAGATAGGAATCTTCCCCGAGTTCCAGAATACCAGGCAGCACAGAGCGACAGGGGCATATCCAGAGGTATGGAGTATCAGGGTGGACAGGCAGATAGAGCTCGAGGGCCAGAATACCAGGGACAGAATGATAGAGGCCCCAGAGGTGCAGACTACCAAGCAGGAGTAACTGAAAGGAATCTCTCTCGAGGTCCAGAGTATCAGACTGGCCAGGGAGATGCAGGTCCTTCAAAGGGAGCAGCTGAATTCCAGGGAGGCCAAGAGAGAGAAGCAGAGACACCCAAGCAAGTACTGATCCCTCTGTCTCTTCCTGCGGAGGACATGGAGGCCATTAGTGATGATGAAGATCTGCCAGACTTGCCACCACAGACACCAGATGCAGCAGACGAGGATTACACTGCCGAGGAATGTATGGAGGATATGCCGTTAGATGATCAACACCAGGATGAAGGTACATATTCCTTTCACCTTTCTGCCTTAACTGGTCCAGTTTTTGTTCATAATGCTTATTTTGTTTTGTTTATAAAGGCTCCAACATGCTTGCATGAGTTGGCCTTGATCACTTAATGATGCTCTCCATGCTTGCTCAGTCTCTAGCAGCCTCTCTGTGTAGTCCCTTATATCTGAGGTCACACAGTATGACCTCGTTTTAATTCTTTTTCGGTCTGCTTCTAGCAGCTCTGCCTTCGACATTCATGCCTCTCCCCCTCTGTGCCCAGTTGTTGTCCTCAATCCTCTCCACATGGCCAGACCATCTCAGTCTACTCTGTGTCATCACATCACGAATACATTCAGGTCCCATCCTTCTTCTTAGTTCTTCATTTGTAGTTTTAACCCCCCAGACATGTCATTCAAGGAAACATTACCGATCCATCTGACCATTTTCGCCTCTGTCGTTTGAACCTATGAATATCCTCCTCCATTACTGCGCAGCACCTCCATACAGCCTTTCACTTGTGACACATGCTCCATAGAAGAACCTCTCAGCAAAGGTGGAGAACCCTCTCAATGTGATTAGAGGCAACAGCTCTCTGAACATCTTTCAACTACTCTGTATCCTTGCAACCAAGCTAGCTCTGGTCCCACCTACAACATACTGGTATATCATATACCCCAAATAACAAAACTCTGCACACTGAAGAGGCTTCCTAGCAAGATTAATCCTTTTCTGCCTCTGCTTCTGTGTGCTGTCCTTGACATACCACTTGCTTAAAAGCAGCATTATATCACTAGGTCTTGTCCTTCATCAGTTTTCCCACGTTGTATTTTCAAATTTACGCAGGAATCATTATTTTAGACCTATGCATGGTCATAAATATACCCAGGTTGTTTTGTGGTAGGTGGGGGCACTCACCATCCACTCACTCGATGTAGTGCTGCTCTCGGGTGTCTGCCCTTTCCTCTCTTCCATCCTTCTTTTCTTCCATCCTCTTCTTTCTTTCCTTGTCCCTTTGCCTATGGGTGACTTTACACTCCCTCTTCTGTCTTTATTTCCATCATTCTTTCCTTTTCCTTCTGCCTGTGGGTGACTCTGCACTGAGTGACGCCAAATGGTTTCCTGTACACCAGGAAACCTTTTACTATGCTGGGTGGTAACCATATAGCCAAATTTTGGCACCTGGTGGTTTAGTGGGTATTTATTGCGCTCCAGTCGGATTGACCTGGTGAAGGTTTATATCCAAGGGGTGGTAGGGGTTGATTGCTCATGTAATGCCACTCAGAGATGAGTGAGGCTAGTCACTCTCATCTTAAATGTCGAGACCAACTGCCAAGCCCCGGGCTCCTACGCTCCTCTAGGAGCAGTTTAGGATTGGATGATGGATGGATGTTTTCTGTTGCCTTAATATTTTGTTGTTGTTGTTGTTTTTCCTTTTTTCGTGCTCAAGACCTCATGCTACATTCTAATGAAAATGTTTTGCTCGTTTGCACCCACACTTTATCCTGGTCCATCTTCTTTATTTAGTTTTTGTGTTTTATGCATCATAATCATGTGATTGATACTGTACTCTATATACTGGTTTAATAACATCTCATTTTTCAATTTTTTTTTTTTTTCAGCACAGTATATACCATTACTACTTTATGGCAAATACATACATACATATGTGTGTGTATATTTCTTTCATTCATTCTTTCCTCATCCTTCTGCCTATGGGTGACTTTACACTCCCTCTTTTATCTTTTTGGTCTTCATTCTTTCTTCTTCCACCTGCCTGTGGGTGACTCGACACTGAGTGACAAGCCGAATGGTTTCCCGTACACCAGGAAACCATTACTATGCTGGGTGGTAACCATATAAGGAAATTATGGTGTCTGGGGTTTAGTGGGTAATTACGGCGCTCCATTCGGATTGAGTCAGCGAAGGTTTATATCCAAGGGGTGGTTGGGATTATTGCTCACGTAATGCCACTCGGGGATGAGTGAGGCTGGTCACTCTCTTCATAAATGTCAGGACCAACTTGCCTAACCCTGGGCTCCTACACTCCTTATGGGGCAATGTAAGATTGGATAGATGGAGATATATACAGTACAACCCCTGCAATCCGGTATCCAGACAAACAAAATTCACAGAACAACGGGAAAATGATGAGTGACTGATGGCGGGCATTCACTCAATGGTGATACTGTTTCTGGTATTTTCTTGAAATCTGATTTACAAATCCAGTCATTAGTCATTAATTCTGATGGCCACTCTCTCTGTCTCAGCATACTTGAGTTGTGGCTGGAGTGCCGACCAGGCATAGTTAATGGTTACCAATGTTGTATTATTCCAGGCATTGACGAAGAAATTTACGGCCAGTTGAATGTTATATTTCTTCCAGAATGCAGCAGTAGTCATTATGGTGGGGGTTGCACGTATGCCAGGTGGAGCAGGTGAGTCACTTGGGGCCGTGAAGGTGAAGGGGGAGGCAGATTGTGAGTCAGGTAGGGCAGTGGAGGTGGAGGGGACGGAGGCGGGTGAGTCAGGGGAGGTGGCGAGGGGAGGTTCCTCCATCTCCTACTCACTACTGCTCACATTTTCGGCTATTTCCTTCATCTCTTCTTGTTTGTCTCATTCCTCATCTTGTTATAGACATATTTGCAGTATAACAATGTGGCATTCGCGAAATAACCATTATTCAGGTGAATCCAAACATTATTATAGAAACAGGATATCTATTCTAACTTACCGTTATTGCTGAAAACGTTATTGTTGAAATCATACTGTATATATATATATATATATATATATATATATATATATATATATATATATATATACACACACACACACACACGCACACAGCTTATTTATTTATTTATTTATATTGTTTTTAGTGATTCTGGATTTTTTTTTTTTTTTTTTTTTTTTAAAGCTCTAGGAGAGGACATGGGAGAAGGTTTTGGCTATGAGGAGATAATGAGTGATGAAGAAGAGTTACCAGAATACCAGTATGAGGAAGAGTGGATCATTGATGAATGGGAGGACTGGCTTAAGCCATACACCCTCCCCCCTGCCCCGCTCATTCACCTCACCCAACTCCAGTACCTTCCCTCCCCCACCCTCACTCCTCTCCATGTGGAGTACAATAGGTGGAGGATGAGGCTGGAGGAGGAGGAGGGAAGAGAGGTGGAAGATTGCCCATCCGAGGTATGTATGCATTTGTTATGTGTGAATTGCTCTTGGGATCAGAGGCCCATCACCACTAGGGTTTGAATCCTGGTGCAGACATCATGCGCCCGTCAATTAACCCTTGTAATGTGGCTGGGGAGTTACAAAACAGGCTCAGTGGTGTGGCAATATGACCAGTTTAGCAGCCATTGCAAAGCGACTTCAAATGTACATTGCCATCTTGGAAATGGTAACCTATTATACACCTACCCTTGAAATATTTTTGCTCAGCTCACCCTAGTTATGGAGTTATTGTGGTTGGAAGTTTCCTAGTTTGTGGGCAAGTGGCACCTGTATGAGCTGTTTGCACTCCTGTCAGAGCCAGTTAGTCCAGTAACCCATAACCTGAGCAGGACACGCTATTTTGATAGTTTATTGCCATCTTTCCCTCTCATCCCGTAGCCACTATCAGCCTTGCATTTGATTTTACTGTTTAACCCTGAAATGCAAAACCTAGGTTTTGCAACGGTAATGCAAAACCCGGATGAAATATACCCAATTTTCGGACGCAATAAAATGTAACTTCTAATAAAGATTTATTAGTTCTGATACTGGGGTACAAAAGTTCAACTTTTCTATTGTACATTCCCACAAAAACAACTTAAACTATAAATATTAAAACTAAAGGCGTGACTTGAATAAACTATGTAAATAACATAATTTTTCTTGTGACTCTCACAAAAAAATCCTTGCGATTCCTAATATTCCATTTTAAGAGTTCAGCAATGGCTCACACACACTTGAGTCATGTGGCCCTGAGGTAGGCCCCCCCATTGCTTCCCTGGCCTCACTCATCAGCCTACATGAGGTTAGAAAAAAAGGGGTATTTTTTAGAGTAATTAAATGCTAAACCTCTGTCTAGTAGGGCCAGGGGTAAATGGTGTAGTAATATTTCTAGATGGTGTTCTTCCTCTTTGGGCAATCTGTGGACGACAACTCCACTTGAAGCCTGATGCACTGGCCAGGGTGCTCGCTTGAAAATTTACAATTGGTGGCACATCCTTGTCATCCCAGGTCCTCCTCCTTGTTGACCTGGTGACTGGGGCAGGCGAGCCTTCCCTTGATGGGCCAGGTGTAGCAGCGTCAGCAGGGGCTGCACTTGATGGGCCAGGTGTAGCTGTGTCAGCAGGGGCTGCACTTGATGGGCCAGGTGTATCAGTGTCAGCAGGGGCTGCACTTGATGGGCCAGGTGTAGCTGTGTTAGCAGGGGCTGCACTTGATGGGCCAGGTGTAGCAGTGTCAGCAGGGGCTGCATTTGATGGGCCAGGTGTACTGTAGCTGTGTCAGCATGGGCTGCACTTGATGGGCCAGGTGTAGCCACCATTTATTACAAATGCTGGGTGAAAATCACCCGAATATGAATGTACAGAGTAAACCAATGGGAGGAGGAACCGAAAACTACCACTCACAACAATATCTAAGTACGTCAGGAGACTACAGGGACACACAGTACTCTTAAGCCCAAAGCCACTTAATGACCGCGTCCTAAACACGTGACTGGGAGAAATTCACCCAGGTTTTGCATTTCAGGGTTAATCACCCCTCCCTCCCTCATTATATATATATATATATATGTATATATATATTTTAAGCCTTCCTCTGCTGCTAATGCAGTGGTAAATGGATCAGGAAGTGAATGAATTTTGTCATAGTAGCTGAAGTGTTCAGTAGCTGCTGAACATAATAGGGGGTGAGGATGAGAGATAATAAAGTGTTCCCTTTTTTTTTTTTTTACCTCTGGCACCATGTAATTACAGTATTATTAACCCTAAAAGACCGATGTCTGATGGTCTTTGGTTTCAGGTCTTGCTATGTAAAGTCTTAATACTGACGATCGTAGACAGACTGAATATACCTGTACCCTGTACAGTATATAGATTTTTTGTGCTTTTTTTTTTCTCTCTCTCTTTCTCTCATGCCCATTCCTTCAACTTTTTTAATGCATAGGCATATAAATCATATTGATTTTAGTGATTTCTTTGAGGTTGTTTGCTGATTATAAGATATTTTCCGAAATGTTCCCAATTTTCGTTCTTATGCGAGGGGTGACTTTTTTTTGTATATTTGACATTCGATAGTGTTGTAACCATTAGCCACATGAGAGTGAGATATACTGTACATTTTCAGGTGTGTAGCATCAAGCTCTTGTACTCTATAAGACCAAAATTTACCTTGGTAAAAGTTGAAAAATCTGGCAGGGGGGATAATCAGAGTGGGAGATTTGCGGTCTTTAGGGGTTTAGGATCAGCAGTAGTTAGTGATGGACATTTGTCACAACATATAACTTTTTTAAATATGGTTTTGTTTATTACCAGTATAACCAGGGATTTGGCACTCCTTTTTAACATGACAGCATCCGGATTGACTCTATCGGATACGTTCTTGTGAAGCTATAGAATGTGGTGAATGTTTTTGGCATATCAAATAGAGCCAGGATTCCAAGGGCTTGAATGATTAGTGAATGGAAGCATGGCCCATTGAACTGGGCAAACTTGGGCTGTCTGGACATTGCTACTCCTCACCCTGCCCTAGAGTGGGAAAGGAGGTCTGGATGATGATGATGATGATGATGATCAGTATATACTGTACTAACACTTGTACTTATGGTTTGCTAACACAGGCAGAGAAACTGGAGACTTTGGTGACAGAGACAGCAATCCCCCCAGCTAACTGTCATGAGAGTGTAAGAGAGGCTGAAGGAGGAGAGGTGAAGGGAGAGGATGAGGAGGGGGAGAAGTGGGTGCAGGCAGTGGAGTCTGTGTGTCAGCTCATCCCCAAAGGCCTTCCCTTCCTTGTTGCTAAGAAAGGTTATGGTGAGTGTTGGAGGTGATGTTTAATCCTTTGAACCAGTGCTGGATAAAGATGCTCTCATATGGTGGCATCAATAATGCCAATACAAATACTCTCTGGCTCCAGGTTTATCATGCAAAAGAAGGATGGTGAACTTTAGTCAGAGAACAGTTTCACTGTGCAGTCCACCACATCTAAGTGAGCCTGGGGCCACAAGGGTAACAACCCTTCGGATCAGAGGGTGTACACAGGGTTTTTATTAGTTTACACTGATCGTGATAATGATGATATAGAGCTTAGATTACCCTTTGGTAGTGAAGGATTTAATGAAAGCTATACCTAACTCTTTGAGTTTGAAAGACTTCCCTGAGCTAAATTAAGTTATATGAAGATAGTCAGAGTAACATAGAGTACCGAAATGTTCTTAGATTCAAGGGATTACTTTTTTAGTACAAAACTGTATATTACAAAAATTGATAAATGACCAGAAATTTAATTGACACTAAATATCAATTACAGTGCATCCCCAAATTGTTGTAGGATTATTTGCAAACTTGACACTCTTCTTTGATACTCCAATGTTCCTTATATTTTGAGGATCATCTCTTACCAAGCAAAGAAGTACCCTTACAAAACCATGTATTACTGTCCTACCTTGGTAATCGGTTGCCTGCTGGAATAATATTTCTCCGGAGCTTAATTTTGTGGGGATCCTCATTCCAGACAGTTATCCCATTTAAACAGTACCTCTCTTCGACAGTTTTATCTGTTTTCTCTCTGGATTATTAACCTTTTAAATGTTTATCTTTCCCTCCACATGATTCAAATTAACACTTACATACACCACATATGAAGTTTTATAGATTTTTGACAGTGTAATCCTTTACATTTTAGAGCATGGTAGATACTGTAATAAAATCTGACCTACCGTATGTAGATAGTAAACTCAAGTAGTTTAATTTTACTTTTTGAATTTAAGAATTTCAGCTAGAGATGTGCCGATACCAAGATGTTGGCCGATACCAATACCGATACCCACTTTTCAGCTAATACCGATACCGATACTCCGATACTAACAAATGGCCGATACTTTGCCGATACAGTTATTTTTGTATTTGGATTTTATTTATTTTATTTTATTTTTATTTATTTGATGCCAGTAGCGTGATTGTTGTTAATGCAGGAGCAATATAGTAATCGATATGTAATATTAATATAATGTTACATCATACGTGTAATTATAATGTAATATAATATCTTAACCATCTGTTTATCAGTGTCATGGAACATGAGTGTCTTGAATCACATAATAAACCAGAAAAGTATCGGAGTATCGGCCATATTTTTACCTTGCCGATACTGATACTACAAAAAAAAGGCCAGTACTGCTGCTACCGATACCAGTACTATCGACACATCCCTAATTTCAACACGAGGTCTGCATGTGGCCCAAGCCGTTCCAAATTATGTTCAACCTCCAGTTCCACTCCTTCTGGATATCTGTAACAGCCATATAAAGCATGTTTAGTCTGTGTCATCAGAATTGTAATGTCGGCAGTGGAGGGATGTAGACATTATTTTTAATAAATCCACAGAGGAAGAATTTCATGGGTGTGAGGTCTGACAAATCTTGAGATAAAGATATTGAAGGGATGCCACCGTGTATACAGTACACCATATCTTCTGTAATTCTAGTCATATTTTGATAGTACAGTAGTTGAAGCATTATAAAACTTGGAATTAACATGTAGCAGTGCAGATGTAGTACAGTAGTTGAAGCGTTATAAAACTTGGAATTAATATGTAGCAGTGCAGATGAACAGAAACTTTCTTGTGCTAAATTTGTTGCTGAATAGAGACAGTGGTTGTCAGGTCACTTCCAAGGGAATGCAGCATCAGACAGAAGATAAAATAATAATCTTTTGCTTGCTGTATCCCTCTTTTAAACTAGGTGGGGGTGCTCACCATCGACTCACTCGATATAGTGCTGCTTGGGTGTCTGCACTTTCCTCACATCTTTTCTTCCTCTTCTGTCTTCCTTTTCTTCATTCTTTCCTCTTTCTTTTGCCTATGGGTGACTTTACACTTCCTCTTCTGTCTTTCTTTCCTTCATTTTTTCCTCTTCCTTCTGCTTGTTGGTGACTGTACACTGAGTGACAAGCCAAATGGTTTCCTGTACACCAGGAAATCATTTACTACACTGGGTGGTAACATATAACCAAATTATGGCACCTGGTGGTTTCATGGGTAATTAAGGTGCTCCAATCAGATTGAGCCTGTGTAGGTTTATATCCAAGGGGTGGTTGGGGTTTATTGCTCATGTAATGCCACTCAGGTATGAGTGAGGCTGGTCACTCTCATCTTAAATGTCAGGACCAGCTTGCCTAGCCCTGGGTTCCTATGCTCCCTATGGGGCAACATAGGATTGGATGATGGATGGAACACATGAATGACATTGATCTGTCATTGAGAATCACAGAAAACACATGTAACTACTGGTTATCAATAGGATCCTTTTTGTCGTACTTTGTGTTTAAAATTTTCTTACCATTGCTGTGAATGTTATACTTAATATAAACTCAGTCAGGATTCCTTAGTGAAATTGCTTCATCAGTTCTCTTACACAACATCATTATATTGGGTTTATTTGTTATTAATTCAGTACCTGTACTTGTTATTTTAGGTAGTAGATTGGTGGCTACCATTGACCCTGTGGTGTACTTCCATGAGAGTGAAGTGTGGCCACAAACTTGATAATAAGACACATAGTCATCGCTCTTAGTCATGAAAGATTTTGCCACAAGTATAGTTATATGGTGGTTTCTTCTGAGTGACTGTATGCAGAATCAAAGTCCAAGCTAAGACTCTCATATTGTTATAGATTGTATCACACATCTCAGATTTCTTTTTTTTCCAACAGCTTCCAGCAACTGTTGGGAAGCAGTTAACTGGTTTCAGTACATACTTTAGCTTCCAGTCTGTAGGAAACATCAGCTCTATCATGGCCAACCTCAGTATGGGGATTCCTAATGAGGAAACATGGTGTCATTTTTATGTATGTATATAATACTTACAGATGTTGTTGAGACTCTGTGTGGGTGGGTTGAGGCAGGACTGGACTTCAACAGAGCACTAGCACAGGAACAGCCAGTTTATAAGGTACACAGCATTACTACTAATGCATGTTTACAGTATTTTTCTTATTGACTTTTTTTTTCCCTTCAAGTCAATAACAGGCTCCAATAGTTAGACATTTTGACATTAATTTTCATTTAGAGTGCATGTATGGCACCCAGCATTTTCAGAATCAGAAATAATTTTTGCAAGGTAACATACCATGTAAAGTATACTCTGTGCTCTAAAAGCTACAGTCTTATAGGAACCGTAGATTTTGGTGTATCTTAAGTATTTCAGCTACCAAGTAGGTGGATGGATATTGTAATAGAGTGTGGGAAAAAGCATGATGATGTCATGCTAAATAATTGTAGCTGATGAAGCTAACAGGATTGAGATGGCTGAATGAGTGATGTATGGAGGAGCACATGACAAGGATTTTGCACCCCCTTTTAAAGTTTGACAGTCAGCAAATTGACTTGATCAGGGAGATCTATGAGGTGCAACTAAACGAAAAACACTAATAGAAATATGTGGAGATGGTTTGCATTCTAAGTTGGAGCCAAGATTCCAGGCACTTGAATGGCGTATGGATGAGTGTATGACCATTTCACTGGGCATGCTGTTGATTGTTCCCCTCCATTTTTGGTTTGTAGAGCCTGCCTTATTCTCCTAGGAAGAAAAGAGATGGGATGATGATGATGATGAAGATGATGTCATGCTAAATAATTTTTGCTTAATGTTTGCAGATTCGACACATGAAGGCAGGAGTACGTCTGACCCAGTTGCTGCTCCTGTGTTGGTGTGAGGTGACCCGCTTACTCATCTCGCACTCTGTCCTTCATCGCCTCCACACACTCTACCACCAGCCCCACATGGCCCTCTCCATGAAGCTCCTCATTTTAAAGTATGTTGGGTTTCAGTTTGCATGTTTGCCTCTGTATATTGTTATTGTTGTTATTATTATTATTATTATTAATGGTAGTGTTATTAGTGTTAGTAATATACAAGTAGAAGCAGTAGTAGTAGTCGTAGTAGTAGTAGTATGGCAATAGGAGCAGTAGCAGTAGTATGCTTATTACAGTATAATGGTAGCCTGAGCTCAAGCTTAGTCAGTGGGTTATCTGTTATGCTGCCAAGTACTTTGTTGTTAATCAGTCAGTCAACAAGTTCTTGATATGGTTGCTTTGTCGGTCATGATTCATATATTTTGTGGGTCTCTATTTATTTATTCCTCTTCCTTCTCCCTACGGGTGATGCAGTGAGTGACAAGCCAAATGGTTTCCAGTTCACTGTATCATCCTCCCAGTACGCTACTGATGTCATCTGTTTATCATTTGTTTCTTAGCGATTTCAGGGAGTCATTTTAGTTTATTTGGCATTTATTGGTGTATTATATCATTTTAACTCATTGGTGGATTAGTATGTACTTTGTTTGAAGCACATCACTCAAGGTTTAGTATGTGTACTGTATACTGTATACCCTTGGGTATTTAGAAATCCTGCTTGGTCATCAGTCCTTGGGAACCCATTGAAAGTGGTGGAAATTACAGAAATTAGTAGCTGGCAACTTGGTCCACTCTTTGAATATACTGTAGTGTGTGCAAAAAAATAAATCCATCATTAAAATGTCAGGACCAACTTGCCTAGCCCTGTGCTCCAATGCCTCTCATGGGGCAACGAAGGATTGGATGATGAATGGATGGACCTCTGGGGTCAGCCCACCACCAAGACAGCTGGCATCAAGGTCGTTCTCATTAAAAATGGTGGACAGCCTGGTCTGTCAGGAACATGATAATGGTATACTGTATTTGTACTCCATGATTTTTTTGCTTTAAGTGGTGGTGGTGGGGGGGGGAGATATTTTCCATATCCTTATTTAACCCATGGATTATGAGCCACAGCTCAGGTTGGGTAGCATTGTATTGCGAACCACAACTCGGGCTGTGCTGGCTGTGCATCCTGTGAACAACACAACCCCTACACAAGCTTACGCATGGCGGTACGCAAAGACGGAGAGAGAAAGAGAGAGATTTTTCTTTTCACCAGATGATTCCCTGGATGGTTATCTTCAAGTTTATAATAAACAAAATAAAAAAATTAATTATTTATTTATTATTATTTTTATTTTTATTTTTATTTTTTTTTCACTACTCCTGTACGTAAATTTATGCATGGCCCTATGCAAAGACGGAGAGAGAGAGATTTTTTTCTTTTCACCAGATGATGCCCTGGGTATTTATCTTCAAGTTTATAATAAACAAAAACTTTAAAAAAGACTTTTTTCCTTAGTTTTTTTGCACACCACGGGGTGAGATAAAAAAAAAAAGGTAATTGCACAATCCACGGGTTAAACAATCTACGGGTTAAAATACATTGATCTTCAACATATACATTTTTACTTGTATTGGCTTTATTATTATTTTTTTTTTAAGTGCATGTTGATTTTACTGAGTTTCTGCTTTGAATGAAACTTTGGAGATTAGAGAAGTGGAAGGAAAAGGATTTTATGTGGACTGCACAGATGGGGTAAAGGAAGTTATAACAGAGGGTGCATGACTTAAGTGGTGAAAGGCGAGTTTTTTTTATGTTACCAAGGAGTTTTTATTGTACTGTATTACAGTACAATATATATATATATATATATATATATATATATATATATATATATATATCCTCTTCTGTCTTTCTATCATTCATTCTTTCGTTGTCCTTCTGCCTACGGGTGACTTTACACTCCCTCTTCTGTCTTTCTTTCCTTCATTCTTTCCTTGTCCTTCTGCCTGTGGGTGACTCTACACTGAGTGACAAGCCAAATGGTTTCCTGTACACCAGGAAACCATATACTACGCTGGGTGGTAACCATATAACCAAATTTTGGCACCTGGTGGTTTAGTGGATAATTATTGCGCTCCAGTCGGATTGAGCCGGTGAAGGTTTATATCCAAGGGATGGTTGGGGTTGATTGCTCATGTAATGCCACTGAGGGATGAGTGAGGCTGGTCACTCTCATCTTTAATGTCGAGACCAACTGCATAGCCCCGGGCTCCTACGCTCCTCTTGGGGCAATGTACTGTAGGATTGGATGATGGATGGATGGATGGATGGAAAATATATATATATATATATATATATATTTTTTTTTTGTATTTATTTTTGACCATCTACAGTATAATCTTTCATTTAATTTTTCTCTTTGTTTTCTTTATTATGTTTCTGTGTTCAGTTGTACATTTGTGTTCTTTTATGTATATGTTGATGATCATTTAGCATGTGTATTTGCTTGTATATTGACACAATTGGATACATTTATGTGATGGCATATCAGATAGAGCCAGGATTCTGGGGGCTTGAATGATGAGTTAATGGAAGCCTGGCCCATTGGATTGGGCAGACTTAGGCAGTCTGGACGTTGCTACTCCTCACCCTGCACTAGGGTGGGAAAGGAGGTCCGAATGATGATAATTTTTGTATATGTTGCTTCATGTTGGACAGCATTCTGTTTCATGTACACGATATTGCATATTGTCCCATTCATATAAGCACTGATGAGCATTCAGCTCTCCCATGACAGTAGGACTTACGGTATATGGTACAATCGTAGTACTGTATTATTGCTGCTGTTGTAGTATCAAAGAGCAAGGTTTATAAATGGTATCTAGAACATTCATTTTGTTTCCTGTATCCCAGTGACTTGTTTTTTGTGCTTTTCAGAACTATTGACAGCATCACTAGAACATCACTTGGATTGAAATTTTTCCTTGGGGAACCCCTAGAAGTAAGGGATGCGGAGCCAGTGGAGGAGACAGAGTGTACGAGATTAGATACAGCATTGAAAATGGAAGCAAAGAAAGAGGAAAGTGGTGAAATGGTGGAATCAGAGAAGTTGGAGCCAGTGGAAGGAGCACCATCAGTTGATCAAAAAAATGGTTATGAGTTGCTTTTGGAACTAATGGCAACGGTTCCACAGACACGCGCCAAGGTCAGTGTTACTATTCAGAATTGAGATTCACAGAATAACGTGAAGATTGTCCATTTACAGTATAAGTTAAGATACATTTTTGTGGGAACAACAAGAGACATTGTGATTTACAAACGACAAGGAGTATACTGTCTGTCTGTATGTGTACAGTATAAAAAGTTGCCCTTTATTGTATATCATAATGTATCCTGAGGGTAATGGCAAAAATACAACAGACCCTCATCAGATGAATCAGTACGTGATGACTGAAAATTTTCACACATATGTATACCGTTTGGTAGACTTTGTAGGGCTTCATTTTAAAATTAATCTGTGCAAATAACTCTCTCTCTCTCTCTCTCTCTCTCTCTCTCTCTCTCTTTCTCTAAGGTGGTAGGTGGGGCTGCTTACCATCCACTCTCGTGATGTAGTGGTGCTCTGGGGTTGCTGCCCTTCCCTCTCTTCCTTCCTTCTTTCCTTCTCTCTCTCTCTCTCTCTCTCTCTTTCTCTAAGGTGGTAGGTGGGGCTGCTTACCATCCACTCTCGTGATGTAGTGGTGCTCTGGGGTTGCTGCCCTTCCCTCTCTTCCTTCCTTCTTTCCTTCCTATTATGTCATTCATTCCTTCATTCTTTCCTCTTCCTTCTTTCTATGGGTGACTGGACACTGAGTGACAAGCCAAATGGTTTCCTGTACACCAGGAAACCATTTACTTCACTGGGTGGTAACCATATAACCAAACTATTGCGCTTGGTTTTAGTATGTAATTAAGGTGATCCAACCTGATTGAGTCAGTGCAGGTTTATATCCAAGGGGTGGTTGGGGTTTATTGTGCATGTAATGCCACTCAGGGATGAGTGAGGTTGGTCACTCTCATCTTAAGTGTCAGGACCAACTTGCCTAGCCCTGGGCTCCTATGCTCCTCTTGGGGCAACGCAGGTGGTTTAGATGATGAATATAATATATATATATATATATATATATATATATATCCATCCATCCATCATCCATTCCTACATTGCCCCATGAGGAGTGTAAGAGTCCAGGGCTAGGCAGTTGGTCCCGACAATTAAGATGAGAGTGACCAGCCTCACTCATCCCTGAGTGGTATTACATGAGCAATCAACCCCAACCACCCTTTGGATATAAACCTTCACCGGCTCAATTATATATATATATATATATATATATATATATATGTATATGTATATGTATGTATGTATATCTATCTATCTATCTCTCTATTGCCAGATGCCTCAATCCCGTTTGGGGTGGCCACAAACAAAACGCCTCCAAGTTGCCCTGTCCCCTGCCATTTCACTGCCCTGCTCCCAACTCACACCCCTCTCTCTCATATACCTCTCCACCCCATCCCTCCATCTCATCCTCGGCCCCCCCCTCCCTCTTCCCCCCTCCACCTCACTCACATACACTCTCTTCGTCAGTCTTTCACCCTCCATCCTCTCCACGTGGCCAAACCACCTCAGTGTGTTCCTCCTAATGCTTCCTATCACATCCACATCCACACCACAACACTCCTTTATATCCTCATTCATCAGCCTGTCTCTCCATGTGACTCCACAGGCTCCTTTTAAATAACTCATTTCCACTGCTCTCACTCTTGACTTGGGTCCTTCCAACAACGTCCAAGCTTCACATCCATCGGTTAAAGTTGGTATCACAATACTGTCATGTAGTAACTTTTTCACTTCCATGCTCACTTGCCAGTTTCTTATCACTGCTTTCAAAGAACCAGCAACCTTTCTTCCCTGCTGTACCCTTTCAAGCACTTCACCCTCCAAACCTCCATCCTTACTCATCACACTACCCAGGTACTTAAACGTACTCACATTTTCCAATTCCTCACCATCCAGCCTCGCTGTACATTCACTGACTTCACCTCTCTCAAAGACCATCACTTTACTCTTCCCTACATTCACCTTTAGATTCCGTTTCTTACACAATCCCCCAAACTCATCCACCAAGCCTTGCAGCTCTCCTTCGTCTTCACTCAACAACACAGTATCATCTGCAAACAACAGTACAGGGAGTTTCCAAACACTATCCTCTCTCACCAGGGCCACTCCAACATCCACTACCCTACCTTGTACCTCTTGTATTACCCCATCCATGTACAGATTGAACAACCATGGAGACATGACACATCCCTGTTTCAATCCAACTTTCAAAGAGAAAAATTCACTTAGTTCACCATCCACATGCACTGCAGCCTTCGCACCATCGTACATACTCTTCACAGCATTCAACAACTTCCCATCTACTCCATATATTCTTAACACTTTCCACAATCCGTGTCTATCCACCCTGTCATATGCTTTCTCCAAATCCATGAAAGCCGCATACAACTTCATTCCCTTCTCTAGAAACTTTTCCACTAAAGAACTATGAATGAATATCTGATTATGCAACCTCTTCCCTTCCTAAAGCCTCCCTGTTCTTCTCCAACTAATTTCTCTGTTCTTTCTCTAACTCTATCAATAAGTATCCTACCATACACTTTTCCTATTACAGTACCCTCGCGTCCAGCACGCGTTAGTCCAGCACGATTCGAGTCCAGCACGGTGAGCAATTAATTAGTATTATTTAATACGATTTAATTACTGCAGCACGAGTGTGTTAGCTTAACACGCACAGAGCTCCGAGAAGTAGGCCAAATCCGCAGAGTTCACTCTAGCACGATCACCCCCGGTCCAACACGGCCATACTGGACATTCCCATGATGATGATAGCCAATGAAAAACTTCTGATCAAGTAGCCTTCCCCGCCCGCTATCGTGACGTGATCGTGATGCCGCCCAATTAAAAACGCTTCTGGTGTCACGTGATGTTTTGTTTACATTTCTCCCGCCACAGAGCCACTCAGTCGCATAATTGCATTGGAAGGTGCTTTTTTCTTGCTGCATTTTCTGCCCTTGTTACTGCATTTTACCCTGCTCACGATGCCTAGGAAGTCTTCTGAGAACCCCAAGAAGCGTCGGCACCTCCCTCAGGCCACCAAGCTAGAAAGCATCGAGAGGAAGAAGAAAGGGGAGAGGAAAGTTGACATTGCCAAGGCCTATGACATGAATGAAGCCAACGTGATCATAATAAAAAACTTAAGATCCTGGCAACCGAAGGCTATCACACGGCACTTCATACCAGGTTTGCCGAGGATACGATGGTAAATCGGAACGGTAACGTGGTAATTGCCAATGATACCACGGGCATTTGGAATTCATCTGGATGGATTCCTGCCGAGGATACGATGGGCAAAACAGTGTGACCAAAACCCAGGCGACTCGACAGAGAATTTATCGTACTACAGCATTGAACATTTAGCCTGACACTGAATACATATTAATATTTTAGAATAAATATCAATCATTTTGAAACCCTTCTCATCGGCGTGCGTACCAGTTTTTAAACAAAGTTGCTTCTCCTTATTCTTTACCGAGTCAGCGACGGCGATCACTTTCCACAGTCACGAGACGGGGCTCTGGCAACAGTGTGAGAAGCATGCACTTTGCCGAGGATTAATGGACGAAGATAGTGATTCTGAGTGTGATTTTGAAGGATTTATGAGGGAGGTTTGATTTCGAAGGATTTATGAGGGAGGTTGAGGAGGAGCAATAGCCATTACCCGCTAGTGACGCCAGCAGCCATCCTCCGGGGACCCAGTAGGACTAACTACAGCCTTGGATACCACCTTCCATTCCCAGCAAGCCCACCAACACTATCCTAAAAGGTTAGTTATCATTCATAGCACAGTACCATTTATTATAATTACAATAGTACCAATATATGTATAGGTATATGGTAGGTATTTAGGGTGACTTTTCCGAGGGTTGCTGACATAATTCATTTTTCCCCATAAGCTCTATTGTTAGTGCAACACATTTTTGGTCCAACACATGACCCATGCATGACAATATTACTGTGCTGGACGCGAGGGTACTGTATACTGTACTAAGAAGACAAATGCCCCTATGATTACCACACACTTCTTTTTCCCCTTTTCCTTTGTACAAGGGAATAATTATACCTGACTTCCAATCCTCCAGGACTCTACCTTCCTCCCAGGCCAATCTGCACATCTTCCACATCCATTCTACTACTATCTCTCCCCCATGCTTCAGCATTTCACCACACACTCCATCAATTCCTGGGGCATTCCCTGATTTAACTTTCTTCATTGCTTCCAAAACTTCTGTCCTACTGATTTCTTCCTGTCTTCTCACCTCCCTCCTTCTCCCAGCCATTCCCCAGCCACTTATACTCGCATTACTTCCATCCTCTATGTTCAACAATTCCTTAAAGTGTATATATATATATATATATATATATATATATATAAATACTGTATATATACAGTGGGACACCAATTTTTGCGCCTAATTGGGTCCAAAAATAATGCGCGAAAGTGGAATTAGCGAAAGTTGGGGCATTGTCTTCATGGCAAAAAGGCTAATTGGTTCCCGGTTATCCTAAAGTAACATCAGATTTTCATTTTCACTTGCAATACAGTACATCAAATCACTATTGTACATTGCATTGTGAGATACAAACAATAAAAACTGTACAGTACACATTATATGAGGAGAAACATACCACAGAGACCAGGTTGAGGTGTTTAATGGATGTTGGGGGCAAGTATCCTTTCCTCCCGACTTTGAATGTCCCGGCCACTGTTTATCACCACCACTGCCTCCTGGCCCTCCCCCCACACCACCAGGCTCTCCCCCCACACCACCAGGCCCTTTCCCCACACTACCAGGTATAGTAGAGGCCATTGAACCGTGAGAATCCAACACAATGGAGCTAGCACGCTCGTACACAATGGCGGGAATGGGTGGACAGAGTGTTGACATAACATCATTCAAGATGGCGGTGGGTTGTGGGCGGGTGGTGCAGGAAATTCAAAGTTCAAAATATTGTCCCAAACCCAAAATTTGTGCGCGAAAATCGATTTTTTTCAAGCGAAAGTGGAAGTTAGGGAATATTTGGTGCATGCCACGAAAGTGGATTCCGCGAATCCTGCTGTAGCGAAAGTTGGTGCACTACTGTATATATATATATATATATATAAATACTGTATATATATATATATATATATATATATATATATATATACAGTATATATATATATATATATATATATATATATACAGTATATATATATATATATATATATATATATACAGTATATATATATATATATATATATATATATATATATATATATATATATATATACATAATATATATATATATATATAGATACAGTATATATATATATATATATATATATATATATATATATATATACAGTAATCACTCTAATATCCGGACGCCCAATAACCGAACATCCCCACTAACCGAACCTTATCGTCCTGGGATCAAACATTCTCAAAATGGTCCGAAAATCCAAAAAAATTTAAAAAGAAATAGATTTTTTGCTGTCCGTAATTTGAACTTGTCGCGCGCGCCGCGTGAGAGCATTGTTTTGGTTCGTCATTCCTCTGACGTCCGATAGAGCGCCGCTGCATCCTCCCCACTTCCCGCCTGTCTCTCACCGCGACTAGACCTACGCTGTTCGCCATGGCTGCCCATGTGTTCGCTTTTGTGGTGGTGCCGTACTTGCTGCAAGGCCTCCTGCTGCTCTCTGCCCTACTCTTAGTGTGTGTGATGGTGGCCCCGCCTCCTGAGAAAAGGAAGAGAGTGGTGTTGACTCTGGAGAAGAAACGGGAGATATTGGAGAAGGTTGATGCGGGTTGGTCTTTTTCACGCATTCTCCGCGAGTTCAACCTGGCCCGGTCGATTTTGTTCGATATCAAGCGCTCCCGAGACAAGCTCATGCAGTACACGGCTGACTTCTCGTCGAGAAGCAAACGCAACGTGGAGAGGAAGATTATGTTTACCCCCAAGTATGCAGAGATCGACCGCTCCACGTTGATTTGGTATCGACAGCAACGTGCAGCTGGTGTGATGGTACGTGGAACGGAGCTGAAGGCTGCTGCTGAGAAGTTTGCAAGGCTTCACGACGCCCTTGACTTCAAGGCATCCGAGGGTTGGCTCTTCGCGTTCAAGTTGCGACATGGCCTTACTAACCGTAAAGCACATGGCGAAGCATTGGACGCTAACGAGGATGGAGTGGACGAGTTTCGGCACAAGGTGAAAGGCTTGATCGACAGGGAGGGCCTCACTCTCGGTCAAGTCTATAACGCTGAAGAAACTGGCCTATTCTATCGCTCGGTGCCAACGAACACTCTAGCCGATGAGACGGAGAAGCGTGTACCTGGCCGCAAGCTTTCTAAGGAACGGATATCTGCTTTGTGTTGTGCCAATGCTAACGGCATGCACCGGCTTAAGCCCGTTATTGTTGGCCGTGCAAAGCAGCCTCGGTGCCTTCGTGGGGTGATGGATGTCCTTCCTGTCGTATGGTACCATTCTTTGAAAGCATGGTTCACAGCTGTGATTTTCAAAGACTGGTTTCACCGTCACTTCGTCAAGGAGGTCATCCAGTACCAGACGAAGACACTGGGAATTCCTCGCGACCAGGTAAAGGCTCTCCTTCTCCTCGACAATGCACCTGCCCACCCGTGCGACAAGGACTTGGTTGCTGAAAATGGCCGTATTAGGTGCATGTTTCTGCCACCTAATACGACTGCTCTCATTCAACCAATGGACCAAGGAGTGATCGTGGCAACAAAGCGCCTGTACTGTCGGAAGTTCCTGGACGAGGTGATGGTTGTCCTCGAGGACGAGGATGAGCGCAGGGAAGGACGTGACACTCGAGGCAAGCGGACTTTGGAAAACCTTCGCCGCTACAACATCAAGTCTGCACTGTACAACTGGGCTAGTGCATGGAAGGAAGTCCCTGTGAAAACTCTTGAAAATGGTTGGTCTTGTCTGCTTCTCGGAACAGATGTGGAGTACGATTTCCTGGGGTTTGACATGGATGACTTCCATGCACGGCTACGTACGCACGGCGACGATGTTGATGTGGACGATGTTCGTGAGTGGTTGGACGACGACGAGGGCGATCCTGGGTATCAGACGTTGTCTGATATCGAGATCGCGTCTTTGGTTGCTGGTGTCAGTCCCGAACTTGAAGATTCCGACGACAAAGGCGATGATGATGCGGACTCCTCTCAGCAGGACACTACTCCAGCCATCCCCAAGCTGAGCGCACTCCGGGAACATCTAGAGTTCGTCCTAGACTACCTGGAACACCCGTACTGCGACAGGGAGATGGGGCCCTTGGGACTCGTGGAGGAAGTGTGCTTTCCGGCAGCGCATCATCAATCGCCAGAATCGTCGGTCCTTGCGTCAGTCAACGATTGACAGTTTTTTCAGGCCCGTGACCCCCGCTGTGCCAAGCCCTGGTTCCACTCCGTTGCCTCCCCAAGACAGGCCCTCATGCTCCGAGCCACAGCCCAGCACATCAGCTACAGTGGAGTCATCGCTCGATGTGAGTTTGCGGCTATCTTCAGAGTCTTCTGTAGTCGGTACGCCATCACCACGACCCACTGATGCACCCCTTGGTCGCCTGCCAGTGATACTCTCGGACTCTGACAGTGAATAAACAGCAAGAACTTCTCCACTAGACCACACGGGAATTTTGAGTGTTGTGCAGTGAAAAAAACGGTGTGTTGTGTTAAGGTTTTCAAGTTGGGAGAAAAGACTCAGTAGAAAAGAAATTTAACGTAACTAACCTTCTTTGTTTTGGCTTTGGAAAACTAAAAAAACTTGGGAAAAGTTAATGTGCAACACTTAAAGTAAATGGAACATTATTTGGACTAAAGTGAACACTGTGAAGAGAACGGACTTCTGTGTGTTAGTGACTAAGTTCAGTGCAAGACTTCAGGAAGAGTGTAGTGCAAGTGCTTCAGGAAATCGTTCTTACTGTCAGAGTCCGAGAGGAGGCGGTTATTCATCGAGGTGCCCAGGGACTTGCTGTAAGTAGCCAGAATGTTTCATGTTGTACTATTTTCCATACTGTACTTACCAGAATGTTTCATATTGTACTTTTTTCCATACTATACTTACCAGAATGTGTCATACTGTACTTCTTTCCATACTATACTTACCTTATGCATGTGCAGTAGGAATGTGTTTTTCAGAGTTAGGTTCGGTTAGAGTCCATAAGTACCAGAATGTTTATTAATGTATGAACATACTTCTAAACCCACATTTTATGTTTCTTTTGCATTTATTTCAGTCATTTATGTGCCTTATTGGTGTGATTTGGGTGTTAAATAGGTGCTATGCATGTCCGGAGGGAGTTGTATAGGTGTTTCTCTGAGTTAGGGTCCATAAGCTGGGGCCCAATATCCGGACGAAACCAATATCCGAACCTACCGATGGCTCTATTGATCCGGATATTGGAGGGGTTACTGTATATATATATATATATATATATATATATACTGTATATATATAGATAGATAGATAGATAGATAGATATATAGATAGATAGATATAGATATATATAGATATATGTATACAGTAATCCCTCTAATATCCGAATGTCCAATATCCGAACATCCCCACTAACCGGACATAATCCTCCTGGGATCCAATATTCCCAAAATGGGCCAAAACCGCAAAAAATTCGAAAAAAATCTGACTTTTTTCCCTCCCATAATTTGAAATTCCCGCCTGGCGCCGAACAGCTGTTACACCATGGTCCCTTCACCCCTTCTTTCCTCCCCTTCCCCCCTCCCCTGTCAGGTTGCCATTTGGTATTTTTCATTACCAAGTGTGGGCCAATTTGGTAATGAAAAATTCGTTTGGTAATGAATTAGAATAATGCATTACCAAATGGATTTTTCACATGTATGAGGATACACAGGATGGAGATGGTGGATTGTTTGCTCTCTCTGATTAATCTGCTACCCTACATAGTGTGAAAATAATCAACATGGTGTTAGTTATAAGGAGAGTGATTACATGTATTTCCACTTGTATATATAATTAGTGAAGAATATATGCTAGCTTTACGAATTTGGTAATGAAAAGTTATATTTGACAATGAAAGTTGAGGAGATTGGTAATGTGGCTGTTGCAATCTGGCAACTCTGTTACCCCACCAACATCAACAGTCACAGCTTAACTCCGATGGAGAGCAGATACTCATAACAGTGCAAGCCACAGGTGCTTGTTTTTTGTGAATAAACTGCAATACCTTGCCACTAGAACACACAGGAATTTACAGTGTTGGTCAGTGTTAAGAAATTAGAATTTAGAGTGCAGAGGATTAACTGTGGACTGCAAACTGGCGGTTCAAACCAGTCCAGGAGCAAGGGACTTGTAAGAACCCAGAATGTTTAATATTGTATAAACTCACCTCTAAAACCTCATTTTATGGTTCTTTTGCATTTATTTCAGTCTTTAAAGTCCCTTATTGGTGTGATTTGGGTCTTAAATAGGTGCAATGCATGTCCAGAGGGAGTTGTATAGGTGTTTTTCAGAGTTAGGGTCCATAAGTACAAGTCCATAAGCTGGGGCCCAATATCCGGACAGGACCACTATCCGGACATGCCTATGGCTCTATTATGTCGGATATTGGAGGGATTACTGTATATATATATATATATATATGTACAGTAATACCTCGATATACGATACCCCTAGATGCGATACCCCGGCTTAATGATTGGGGTAGAAATTGCACCATACCCAGCCTAACAATGGCCAAACCCGGATTTAACGATGGGTTTTGATTTTTCTTACCAATTTTGATTATATTTCAGACTAAAATTGTGTTTATAGTTTGATTTATAAAGTCCTTTTAGACTTCGATTAACTCTCATTTGGGACTTACCGGAGTCGATAGGCCTCAAAAGAGCACAAATTTCAAAGGTGTACCAAAACTGCGCCACGAGGAGTAGGTGGTTGAAATTTGTATGAGAAATAGGGGCAGGTGGCAACTCTCGATACCACCCATGGACTGCCCCATAGACGCTCAGAATACGCACACACACGGGGACACCATGGAACGCGCACTAATTTTCCTTCCGTGACGCCGCCAACCCCTCATCAGGCGCTAGGGGATCTACACACACATACACAAACACACACAGCGGAGAGGAATGGCCAGGAGAGAAAAAAGGTAAGGGCAGGAATTAAAGAGATACAGGAACAGACTATAGAGCAGGAAAACGAGATCGAAAGTCTGCGAAATAAACTGGAAAAAATTTGTACACTTAGTGACAAACAAGAAAGAGAAGTTACTGAATTAAAAGTGACCAATGAATCAGCCTCAAATGAAATAAAACAGCTTAAGAGGGAGAATAAGAGGTTGGAAGAAGAAAGAGACAGGAAAAGCAAACTAGATGAGTATGAATCCACATCAAGAATACAGGACGATCACATTAAAGAAATCAAGGAGCAACATAAGGGGTGGAAGAAAATTCAGGAAGAGGGAAATGTAAATTTGAAAGAGATTATAGAACTACAAAGCAAGGAAAAGGTGGAGAGGGAAGTTGTTAGGGTGCTGAGAAGTAGAGAATTTTTAGTTAGGGATGTAGCAGATAAGAAAATATGTGTAATAATTTCAGGAGTTAAAGAAAAACATATGACAATAAGATTAGAAAGAGAAAGAGAAGAACTGAGTAAAATTAACCCGAGGCATCCCGTCGATGTATGGGTACGTTGCAAACATTATGTAACTGCCAGTCCTGACGACATACTGGTAAGTGGCACAATTGCATGGTTCATAATTTGCACAATTTTCAATTTTCGCGCATGATTTTTGGTACGTATACACGGGACACCTTCCTCTATTCCTCTACAAGATGCCAGGCAGCAACAATGCCTTACACCGCATAACCCCCCCCCCCTGCATGGCATTGTCTCAGCAAGTCACCTTTTACCAGTGACAAGGTCAGAGTGATTCCTCAATCGATGAAAATGTGGAGGACAAAGTTTACATAGCATTAGAGGAAGAAACAGTCAGAAATGATGATCAGGTAATGTCGCCCAAAAAGGTCAGGTATGTTGATGAGTTAGTGAGTGAAACAATGCAAATAATGCCTGTATTACTGTTTGAAAACCAATATACTCTTGTGCTACATATAAATTCGTACCAAATAAATAAGTAAATACTGTTTATGAGTGGTGTGGAATAGTTACCCTCCCATAGAACTCGTTTTCTTTGGAGCCAGCCTGATAGAAAACCCGGTAAGGTAAGGAGTACTGCTACCTGTATCGAGTATTTTAAACCTCAGGTGAGCGATTTCTCTATGAATTTTCGATGATTCTCACCAAAAGCAAAGGTTTTAGCCAAAAAAAAAAAGTTCCAAAATAGCTCGGGATTGGGGGGTAACGAAGGTGCGAAATTGGTTGGGATGTGACGGGTTAAAGAAATAATATCAGTAATCATGGAGGAGTACAACAAAGCTCAAGAAGAGATTGAAGAGGTGTTTAGGTTAGGAAAGTACGAGGAAGGAGGGGCAAGGCCATTGAAGGTAAAGTTTAAGTCTCAGGCAACAGTAAACAAAATTATCAGTAGAACATGGAAATTATCAGACAAGGAAGGGTTAAAAAATGTTTGGATAAGGAGAGATGCAAATGAGGAAGAAGAAGCTAAAATAAAGGAGTTAGTAAAGGAAGCAAAGGTAAAAACGAACAGAGAACGGAGGAAGAGAAGACTGTTTTATTGGAGAGTCATGGATCAGAAATTAAGGAAGTGGTACTGGCGGAGAGGAGAAAAGAGGGTATTAAAACATCAAAAATAATTGGAAAGTGGCATATACTAATGTTGATGGTTTAATATTGGCAAGGCTAGAAACCAACAATTTTTTGAGGGTACATAAACGTAATGTTATGTGCTTTGTAGAGACCAAATTAAGAGAAGATATTGGTGTTCATATGGGAGATGGTAAATCCAAAGTGTGGAGAAGAGACAGAAAAGAAAAAACAGGAGGAGTGATGATAGCAATGAAGAACAACATAAATGTGGATACCGTGGAAATGGGAGAAGGCAGGGCCGAAGCGATAAATATGAAATTAGAAACTGGAGAGAATAGCAAGAGAGATATGGCAGTAGTGTATGTTCCCCCTAAGACAAGAGCATGGAGTGATGATGATTACCAGGAAATGTTGTCACACATAGCTAGTTATTTACAGAAAATGATTGAGAAAAACAATGAACAATGTGATGACACAATGGGTCAAAGAAGAGACACGGTTCCGAGGCGAGGACATACCAGCAAGACTAGACTTACTGTTTACCAAATAACCCGATGTAATAGAATCCTTGAAATATCTGTGTCCTATTGGAAAAGGCGATTGTGTGGTCATTGAGTTCCAGATGATAACAGGGAACGTGGAACCAAGAGACAAGCTTTACAGGCAGGGAAGATACAACTTTGGGAAAGCAAAATTTACAGGATTGAGAAAATTTTTCGAAAATGCTGATTGGAGAAAATTAAGAAAAACAAGACAGATACAGAGGAAGTGGGATATTTTTCTAGACCTCTATAATTTGGGAGTGGAAAAATTTGTGCCAAGAGTAAGGGGGAAAGAAAACAGGAAAAAGGAGAGGTTTAATAGAAGGTGTATGATAGCAAAAAAAGAGAGAGAGACGGCGTGGAATAATTGGAGAAAGAGAGGTAACGACAGAACAAAGGATGAATATAAAAGAACTAGAAATGAATACACAAGAATATGTAGAGAGGAAGAAAGGAAATTTGAAAAAAGTATAATAGATAAATGTAAGGAAGAACCCAAACTGTTTTATAGATTTGTCAGTGGCAAACTGAAACAAAAGGAAGGAATCACCAAGCTAAAAGTAGAAGGAGAGGTCTATAAAGATGCAGCAATGCAAGCAGAAATAATGAACAAATGTTTCCAGTCAGTTTTCACTAAAGAAAAGGAGTTTGAGGAAGGGGAGGGAGTGACTACAAATGTAATGGTAAAAAATATAAAAGTGGAAGTACAGGAAGTATATAAATTACTGGAAACTCAGGATGTAAGGAAAGCCCCAGGACCAGATGGAATCTCTAATTGGGTACTGAAGGAATGCAGAAAACAACTGGCTGATAAGATTCACAGTCTAATTGTATGTTCCCTGAAAGAGGGGAAAGTGCCTCAAGAATGGAAGAGGGCAAATGTGGTACCAATTTATAAGGGAGGAAACAGGGAAGAACCCCTGAATTATAGACCAGTGTCCCTAACCAGCATGGTTGCAAAATTGTGCGAAAGAATTCTGAAAGATAGATGGATAAAATATCTGGAAGAGACGAATATTTTGGCTGATAGCCATTTTGGATTTAGAAGTGGAAGGTCATGTGTTTCCAACTTGTTGAGTTTTTACTGAAGAGCGATTGTCGGCTACAGGAGAGAGATGGTTGGGTGGATTGTGTGTATTTAGATTTAGAGAAGGCCATTGACAAGGTACCCCATTTGAGACTAATGTGGAAACTAGAGCATATAGGAGGACTGAAGGGGATCCTCCTGGAATGGATGAGAGACTTTTTGAGAGACAGACAAATGAGGACAGTAATAAAGGATAGGATGTCTGGATGGAGGGAAGTAACAAGTTGAGTCCCACAGGGCTCGGTGTTCGTGCCACTAATGTTCCTGATTTATGTAAATGATATGGTAGATGGAGTGAACAGTTATGCAAGTCTGTTTGCAGATGATGCAAAGATCTTGAGGAAGGTAGAGGTTGAGGAGGATTGTAAAATCCTGCAGGAGGATCTGGATAAGATACACGATTGGAGCCGGATGTGGGAAATGAAACTTAATTCAAAGAAATGTAAAATATTGGAAATGGGTAAAAGTACCAAGAGGCCATCATTGAATTATTTGATGGGTATTGAACCAATCACAAAAGCGAGAGAAGAGGAAGATTTGGGAGTGCTGGTCCAGGACAGTTTGTCACCTGAAAAACACATTAACAAGGCAGTTAGAGAGACATAAACTCCTGACTAATGTAAGAGTAGCTTTTCATTATATGGATGAGGAGATGATGAAAAAATTAATGGTGGTCATGATTTGCCTCAGGTTAAAATATGCAGCAGCACTGTGGTCCCCACACAAAAAGAAAGATATAAACAAGATTGAGAGAATACAAAGAACAGCAGCCAAAGTGGTCTCCAGTCTGGCAGATCTGTCGTACACAGAGAGACTGGAAAAGTTGGATTTGCCTTCTTTAGAAGAAAGGAAAGAGGCGACATGATTGCAGTGTTCAGGACCATGGTGGGAGTAGATAAAATTGACAAAGAAGATCTGTTTGTACGGGATAAGAGAGTAACAAGAGGACACGGAATGAAACTGAAGAAACCAGGGTGCTTGAAGGATATCAAGAAATATAGTTTTCCTTATAGATGTATAGACCTGTGGAATAGCCTGGACAGAGAGATCGTCCAGTCTAAAAACTTAAACGAGTTTAAAGCTAAGTTTGACTTACTGAGAAACAGAGACGGGACCTTACGAGTGTAGCTCATTTCCTGTATATCACAATTAGGTAAATACACACACACACACACACACACACACACACACACACGAGAGAGAGGTAAATGGGATATGCACTCACACACACACACACACACACACACACGAGTGAGAGAGATAAATGGGATATGCACACATATACACACACACACACACACACACACACACACACACAAACACACACATGAGAGAGAGAGAGAGAGAGAGAGAGAGAGAACAAATACGGGAATGGCAAAGGAGCGTCCCTTTGAGTCAGGAGATGAGGCATAAACTTTGTCCCTCCTCTCTCTCTTATTCTACATTCCCTCCCTCTTCTCTCTCTTATTCTCCATTCCCTTCCTCCTCTCTCTCATATTCTCAATTCCCTCCCTCCTCTCTCTCTTATTCTCCATTCCCTCCCTCCTCTCTCTCTTATTCTCCATTCCCTCCCTCCTCTCTCGGAAAGAGAGAGAGAGAGAGAGAGATGGCATTTTTCTGGAAGAAAGGGAGAGAGAGAGAGAGTTGATGATACAGTAATCACGTGATCTTTGCCAAGGCCATGGTAAATATAGGCTGTTTTTCCAGGACAGTGACCTACCTCAGTCACCGTGGGTGGTGGGTGGGTTGTTTGTGCCACCAGCAGTTCATCTTCTGGCCATTTTATCTCACCACCACATGACTTTGTGATCATATATACAGTATATATATATATATATATATATATATATATATATATATACAGTATATATATATATATATATATACAGTATATATATATATATATATATATATAGCCGGATGTGCGCGAACTTGTCCAAGACGATGATGTGAGTTTCATTCAATTCTGTATGACTCGAAATTTCAGCCAAATCGTCGCTTGGCGCCTGGTACCTACGGAAGCGTTGTTGCTATCCACGGGTTAATGTGTTTTAGTCGCAGGTGGGGTGAGCATTGTCTTTTTGGGGTACATTTTGGGGTACAGTTTACTAAGCTTGATTTTTTTCAGACTTACATTTGACGATGTTCAGATCTGATTCTTTGGTTTTAGTGAGTTATCGACAGGTGTTAGGCTTAGGTTAGCCTCCACGGGTTAATGTGTTTTAGTCGCAGGTGGGGTGAGCATTGTCTTTTTGGGGTACATTTTGGGGTACAGTTTACTAAGCTTGATTTTTTTCAGACTTACATTTGACGATGTTCAGATCTGATTCATTGGTTTTAGTGAGTTATCGACAGGTGTTAGGCTTAGGTTAGCTTCCTTGACACCTGTTAGGCCATTTAGATTGCCTTTAAACCTGTTTTGGGGCTCATCAAGTTGGGTTTTGGACTTGGTTTGAGGGGAAACCCAAGGCTGGTAAACGGTCCACATTGAAATACTGTACATGTTAAAAGTACCCCGATATACGATACCCCGCCTAACAATGGGATTTTACTTAACCAATTAGATCGTTAAACAGGGGAATGCCTGTGTATGTATATATATGTATATATATATATATATATATATATATATAAAATTTGAGCACTCTTATCATTGGAAATGTTATTGTAACACATACAATAAAAATTATTTAAAATATACCATTACTAATGTATGCACTTGGACAATCATCCAGCTGCCAGCTTTCTAAAGCTTAAAGCTCTTCTCAGAAGAGATTGAATAGGCTTTAGTTGCCGCGGATTCGAGCCGCGGATTGGGAGGCCCTCAGGTAGTACTTCTTTGATTCTCCATGGAATGATTATTGCTTCCATGGCCGAGAGCCATCTGAGTGTGCCTTGCGCATTACGGAGGTTATTCTCTCGGGCATGGAAACATACATTCCTTTCTCATATCCTTTGACTAACGCAAGAAAGCCTTGGTTTAATCACGCTTGTTCTAATGCTGTCCGCAACAAGGAAAGGGCCTACAAAAGGTACCGGAGCCAACCCACCCCTGAATCACATCATCTTTACGTTTCTGCCCGGAATCGTTCTAAGTCAGTTCTTCACACTGCTAAGAATAATTTCATCTCTACTAAATGCTCTCAACTCTCCAACTCAAATTCTTCCTGCTCCTTCTGGCACCTTGCCAAAAACCTTTCTAACAACTTTACCTCATCATCCTTCCCTCCTCTTTTCTACTCTGATGGTTCTGTAGCTATTTCTTCTACTGATAAAGCAGAACTCTTCACACAGACTTTCTCCTCCAATTCCACCTTAGACGATTCCAGTGCTGTTCCTCCATCACTTCCCGCCTCTGACTTCCTCATGGCTGACAATAAAATTTCTTCAGCTGATGTATTTTCTGCCATCACTGGCCTCAGTACTAACAAGGCATATGGGCCTGATGGAGTCCCTCCTGTTGTTCTCAAGAACTGTGCTTCTGTGCTTACACCCTGCCTAGGCAAACTCTTTCGTCTTTGTCTGTCAACCTGTAGCTTTCCTTCTTGCTGGAAGATTGCTCTCATTCAGCCAGTCCCAAAGAAGGGTGACCACTCCCAACCCTCTAACTACCGTCCAATTGCTTTAACGTCCTGTATTTCAAAAGTTTTCGAGTCAATTCTCAATAGAAAAATTTTAAGGCATCTTTCCAATCACAACCTTCTTTCTGATCGTCAGTAAGGTTCCGTCAGGGACGCTCCACTGGCAATCTTCTCACCTACCTTTCAGACTCCTGGTCATCCTCCTTTCGGGACTGTGGTGAAAGCTTTGCCATTGCACTTGACATCTCAAAGGCTTTCGATCGAGTCTGGCATAAATCTTTAATTTCCAAACTGCCCTCTTACTGTTTCTATCCTTCTATCTGTGCCTTCATCGCTAGCCTCCTTTCTGGTCGTTCTATAGCCGCTGTTGTAGGCGGCCATCGTTGTTCTCCTTGATCTATCAACAGTGGTGTTCCTTAGGGCTCTGTCCTATTACCAACTCTCTTCCTTTTATTCATCAGTGACCTTCTAAGCTGTACATCTAACCTTACCCACTCATACACTGATGACTCCACCCTTCACCTTTCCATTCGGTTCCCGCAACGCCCATCTCAGCAGTTACTTCAACAAACAAGGGATGAGGCTATGGCACACCTAATGTCTGACTTGGCTCGTATCTCTGACCGGGGTAAAAATAATCTTGTTGTTTTTAATGCATCTAAGACTCAGTTCTTACACCTATCAACCCGTCAGAATCTTCCACAGGTATACCCACTAATGTTTAATAATAATCAGCTTAATTCTGCATCATCCTTGAACATGCTTGGGGTTTCATTTACTCGGGACTTATCTTGGAAAGATCATATTACATCTCTTATAAAATCTGCTTCCAAGAAATTGGATGTGCTAAGCCGACTTCGTTCTTTCTTTACCCCTGCACAATTGTTGACTCTATACAGGGGTTTTATCCGCCCCTGTGTGGAATACAACTCTCATGTGTGGGGAGGCTCCCCACATACAGCTCTTGTCAGTAGGGTGGAGTCACAGGCTTTTCGTCTCATTAACTCTCCTCCTCTTACAGACTCCCTTCAACCTCTGTCTCTTCGCCGCACTGTTGCATCTTTATCTCTTTTCTATCGCTACTTTAATGGTCACTGCTCCTCTGAACTGTCCGCATGCATTCCTCCATCTCTGCGACTGGCACGTAGCACCAGTCTATCAGCAAACACTCATCCCTTTTCTGTCCAACTCTCTAATGCAAGAGTTAACCATTACTCCCAATCCTTCATTTATGCAACAGGTCAACTCTGGAACTGTCTCCATCTTTCTGTATTTCCTGCTGCGTATGATCTCCGGTCTTTCAAACGCAGTGTGTCCAGGCATCTTGAAATGAATGGATCTTGAATTTGGCTCTCTCTTGTATTTTGTTTTTCTCTTGGAGGGAACTGTTATCGCCGGCTCATGGCCTTTGGTTCCTTCTTCCTCGCATTAAAAAAAAAAAAAAAAAAAAAAAAAAATCATGTACTGTGTTCATATTCAGGAAGATGGGGAAGGTATCAGTGGTGTATTTTTGTTTTTCCAGGTTGCTTTATCTGCCACCCTGCGAAAAGTTCACTTGCTGGACACGTGCCTCAAACTAGGAGAGGATGTACAAGCTCTAGTAAAACACTTGGGACCGTTAGAGGAGGAACTAAGAGTGAAGGAAGAGGTAAGTTGGACAAAATTATGAATTTTTCACTTGCATGTATGTATGTCATCACAATGGTGCCATGCTTCCTCTTGAGGAACCCTATGTACTGTACTATGGTTGGCCGTGGGACCTTTTTCATGGGATGAAAACTACAATCTTAGGAGAGCAGCTTAATCAGGCAGTAATCCTTTTTTTTTTTTTTAAATGCAAGGAAGAAGGAACCAAAGGCCAGGAGCCCACAAACCGTTCCCTCCAAGAAAAACTAAAACAATACTAGAGAGAGCCAAATTCAAGATCCATTCAATTCAAAATGCCTGAACATACTGCCTTTTGAAAAACTGGAGATGATAGGAAGTAGGAAGTACAGACAGAGGATGACAGTTCGAGAGTTGACCTGTTGTATACAGGAAGGACTGGGAGTAATGGTTAACTCTTGCATTAGAGAGTTGGAAAAGGATGAGAGTTTGTTGCTAGATGGGTACTACACGCCCACCGTAGTGGTGGAAGGATGCAAGCAGACAGTTCAGAGGAACAGTGACCATTGAAGTAGCAATAAAAAAGAGATAAAAGATAGAACAGTGTGGCGAAGAGACAGAGGTTGAAGGGAGCCAGTAAGAGGAGGAGAGTTAATGAAATGAAAAGCCTTTGACTCCTTCATGTTGAGAAGAGTAGTACCTATCATTATGTATGAACCTCACCCTGGACTCTGTGGATATGTAGTTGCGTTGTAGACACTAAACAGTAACAGTGTTGTGTCCACAGACACTTGTTAATCCCTTAAATACAGTGACATTCCTTATATTTTGCAACCATCAGATGATTTAATGTAACTAGGAAATATAGGTATTAATTTTGCTGCCACCAGACAGTTTAATGCAGCTAGGAAATGCATCAGTTAATTTTTCCAGTGACACTCTTTATATATTAATTTTTCTACCACCAGATGATTTGATTCAGCTAGAAAACACATCTTATGTTGAAATGGGTTATTGAAGGGTATATCAAACCTCTCTAATTTGAATGGATGAATGGGAACCTCATATTGGACACAGATGCCTGTTACTTTCCCTGCCTTGTAAAATTTCATTCATGGGGAATAAATAGGAGTTGCTTCATTGCCATTCTCACCAGGAAGTGAAGGTACCATGTCATGTTAAAGTAAAAACATCTTGGTCTCTCTATAAATACATAGTACTGTACAGTTTATGTGGTAGCTGTACTCATCATGTCACTGTTCACAAGTCTGCCACATTCTTTTCATTATCGTTGAACATACTCTCAGTCCTTGAGTAACGTGCAGTTGAGTAACATGTTTTTGTTCTGATACGTTCAGCATAATCCAACAGGTCATAATCAACGTAGGGAAGAACTCGAGTTCACATGGGAATGAAGAGAGAAACCTGTACTGTACACAGGAAAAATCATCTGGTAAATTACCAATATGCTGGGAATCAAACCAGGGACTCTCAGGTGAGAGCCAGGCAGCATACCACTACACCACGACCAGGTAAAAGTTAACTCACGTTGTCACAATCTTGTAACCAACGTCCCTCCGCCCCCACTGTGGGTATCAAGAGGATGAGTTAACCCCCTGGCACTCGGGCAAGTAGATGCTTTTAATCTATCCCAAGCACTTACGGCAAGTCAGAATGAAGAAAGAAACCTGTACTGTACACAGGAAAAATCATCTGGAGGGACGTTGGTTACAAGATTGTGACAACGTGAGTTAACTTTTACCTGGTCGTGGTGTAGTGGTATGCTGCCTGGCTCTCACCTGAGAGTCCCTGGTTCGATTCCCAGCATATTGGTAATTTACCAGAAGAGTTCGCATGGGAAGTTGACTGGCCTGGCAACAAAATTTGAAAGTCACGCATGATGACATCACCTGCCAGACTCTCCATGATTGACCAGCTTACATCTTTGTACCTATCCTAGGCACACTTAAGGCCGTATGCATAGACAAAAATTTATGCGTTTCACAATTATGGAACGGAAATGTTTGCTAATCAGAAAAAAATTACTGTTTCATCCGTGTGTTCTTGTAAGTTAGCATTCAGTTCCACATTCTTCATTTGATTTCACACTTCCCAACACATTTTGGACCGACTGACCATATGGCTCTCAGTCCTTTCTCGCATCTCACCGAGTTCTATTTGTGCTGTGCGGCAAAAAATTTTTGGTGTGTGTGAGTGTCAGATGAGGACATTGACTTTTAGTCATGCCACCCGGAAAGCGGCACATCCTCACGTATGCCCAGAAGTATGAGATAGTAAAGGAGTTAGAGCAGGGGAAGAAGCAGGTAGAAATTATGAGAAAGCATGGCATGGATGAAAGCACCATCAGAATGATTTAGAGGGACCAGGAGAAGGTAAAGAAGACCGTCCTTGGGAACCCTGGTGATCAAAAGTTCGCAGTGTTGTCCTGAAGTTGACTCAGAAGCTCATAGGGTGTTATGTGGAGTGCCAGAGAATGAATAATGGCCTTACAGAAGGCTACATAATATGAGAGAAGGTGGAACTTTATGACAACAACAACATGGGGGTTGTGGGACGGGGAGAGTGCCATGGAGCTACGCATCAGTAACACACGGGTACCCAGCCATACTTTTGTTTTTGTTAATGCTGTTTTAATACCATTCATGTTCTTAATTACAATACAATAGTTATATCTCTTTCAGTGATTTTAGTAGGTGGTGGGTATAAGTAAGGGTAATAATGTGGGGTAGGGTGGTAAGAAGGGGTAAAAGAGAGTTCTGAAAAGTCGCCAGACCACATTGTACTGTTATACATGCAGACATATTGTTTGAGTGATGCAGGTTTGAGTAACATTGTTCTTGTCTAGTCCCTGTTATCCACGTTACTCGATGTTTAAGTGCATTGCAGCCAAAAATGTAATAATCAGTAATGATAACAATACATAAGACAAGATATTATTTTTCCCAGTTAAAAGTTTAAATGTTAATTTTAACCACATGATTATCCATGTGTGAGCATGGAAGTGAAAAAGTTACTACATGACAGTATTGTGATACCAACTCTAACGGATGGAAGTGAAGCTTGGACGTTGTTGGAAGGACACAAGTCAAGAGTGAGAGCAGTGGAAATGAGTTATTTAAGAGGAGCCTGTGGAGTCACATGGAGAGACAGGCTGATGAATGAGGATATAAAGGAGCGTTTTCGTGTGGATGTGGATGTGATAGGAAGCGTTATGAGGAACACACTGAGGTGGTTTGGCCATGTGGAGAGGATGGAGGGTGAAAGACTGACGAAGAGAGTGTATGTGAGTGAGGTGGAGGGGGGAAGAGGGAGGGGGAGGCCGAGGATGAGATGGAGGGATGGGGTGGAGAGGTATATGAGAGAGGGGTGTGTGAGTTGGGAGCAGGGCAGTGAAATGGCAGGGGACAGGGCGACTTGGAGGCGATTTGTTTGTGGCCACCCCAAACGGGATTGAGGCGTCTGGCAATAGATAGATAGAGATGATTATCATTCAGAGGTAGATACACAGGTATATTTAATGCACACCATTAGTGGTGGTATAGTGTGGCAACCATCATCCACTCACATGATGTAGTGCTGCTAGCTTCTGCCTTTACTTATATCATCCTTTTTCTGTGTCTGCCCTTTTGTCGTCCTGTTTCTCCCATCTTTCCTTTCATCATCGTCATCATCATCCTAACCTGTGTTTTCCCATGAGGAGCATAGGAGCCCAGGGTTAAGCATGTTGGTCCTGGCATTTAAGATGAGAGTGGCCAGCCTTACATTACATGAGCTGTAAACCCAGCCACCCTTTGGATATAAACCTGGACAGGCCCAATCCAGTTGGAGAGTCTTAATTACCCACCAAACCACCAGGTGCCATACTTTGGTTAAATGGTTACAACCCAGCATAATAAATGGTTTCCTGGTGTACTGGAAACCATTTGGCCTGTCACTCAGTGTAGAGTCACCCATAGACAAAAGAAAGAGGAAAAATGAAGGAATGAAAGACAGAAGAGGAAAGGAGGAAGGAAGGAGGAGAGGAAAGGGCAGTCATCAGAGAGCAGCACTACACCAAGTGAATGGATGGTGAGCATCCTCACCTACCATTTTAATTTATTACACTTCTTTCCACTTTGAATAATTAAATGATAGGGTTATGTGGAGCCCGCTATGGTGCCCCTGGTAACTGGGTGGTGAGATGCAATTGTGACATCTGTCTGGGAACCAAACCTTCACACTCATCCTCATGCCTTGCTGTGGCAAGGCACTGTGCACTACAAGGGAACATTAGTTTACAGCATAGTATGGCTATGCAGGGATGGTTGTTTGCCTGTAGTTGATAGGTCTACTGAGCCAGACAGATTAGAGTTATTCATCAACAGCAGCACACACCTTTAGTACCCTAAATGAATGCTAAATAATTAAAAGTAATTTTTATTTTTAAAAGTGGCTTTCCATTGTAGTTAAAATTAATTTAAGGAGAAAAGTGTGAAATCTGTTAACATGTGCCTTTTTGCCTTTAAACCTTAGTGAAATGTCTCAGGTACACAGTGCCAAAATGTGCAGTATATTCTTCCACCAAAGTCTCAGCATGAGAACCCATAACCATTGTATCTAATTTTTCATCATCATCATCATTATCATGACCTTTTTCTTCCGGCTAAGGATGAGATGAGGTAGAATCTAGAAACAAGGTAAGAGAAAGTACAAAAGTGGGTGAAATATCAGCAGCAAGTCATGAAATGGGCCACACAGTCATTCACACACCATTCAGGCTGCTTGATACTTGGTTCCTGCTCACAACATAGCCATCATCTTGATCATCATCATCATCATCATCACCCAAACCCTCTTTCCCATGTTAAGAGTCAGATGGGATAGGGTCCCAAGAGCCAGAAAAACTTGATAGAATGACACACAAGCAGGTCTGGCTTAACCACCTATCATTTTCCAGCCACCACATCTGGATGATGATGGTATGGAGGTAGACGAGAGTGAAGTTCGTGTGGAGGTGCCGGCAAACTGGGGTAATGGTGTACCATCAACTCTTCTTCAGTCCATTAATTCTTGCTTGCGAGAAATAACCAGGGTGTACTACTTTGCTGATCAACTCCTTGCCCACCCACACAGGTAATAATTTAGTCATATTAACTCCGTCATGACAATGATATTCATGTTCTGTTCTTGCAGCCACTATAGTATATGATTTTATTTAGTTTTAAAGGGACCACTTTCAGTGAAGGGGTAATTGAAAAGTTTTTTATTCTTTTGGTCAGAGAGCCTCTTCATGGATATAAACTTTTTGAGATGTAGTCAGAATAAAATACTGTATATGGGACGTCATTGGGTTGAAGTTAATGGCTATAATCATGATAAAAATATTATTTATAGTCTTTTATGTGCTAATTTCTATATTTTTTGCTTTTGGCTTTTTTAAGTATTGATGAGGTTCACTTTGGGTTTATGCCAGGTAAAGGGGCCACTGATGCAGTATTCGTTGTTTGACAGCTTCAGGAAAGATACCTAGGAAAGAAGAGGGAGCTGTACTTTGTTTTTGTTGATTTGCGGAAATCCTTTGATAGTACCTTGTTAGGTGGTGAAGTGGGCAGTGAGAAAGCCTGGGCTTGAGGAGTAGCAGGTCAGAGTGGTTATGAAAATGTACAATGTACAAGGGTGCACGCACCCAGATGAGAGTGAATGAAGATTTGAGTGATGAGTTTTTCGTAAATGTTGGTGTGCATTAAGGGTCAGTCTTGAGCCTTATTTTGTTTATCATGATACTTGAAGCTCTCTCATGTGATTTCAGAACTGAATTCCCATGGGAGATGTTGTTTGCTGATGGCTTGGTGTTGATCACAAAGAGTGAGAGGGAGGCAGAGGAAAGATTTAGGAACTGGAGAGATGGAATGGGGTATATACAATAGTGACAGTATCTAAGGCTGGTGGCAGTACATTCAAAGCAGAGAGAGTGTGGCCATGTGCAGTTTATCACAGTGTTGTGGGAAGCAACTCCATCTTGTGCAGTGTTTGTGTTAAGTGGGTGCATAAGAGATGAAGCGGTATTAGTGGTAGACTGTGAAATAATGCTTTATTTTTTTTATTCCCCCCCCCCCCTGGGCAAAGGATTCAAGGTCTATTTCAAGGCCCAATAGTCCTCCTACACACCTCCACATGTTACCACTTCAGTGCTGACACCCACCATCCATATTGAATACATACAAGGACTTTCATAGAGGACTGGTGTGCTGGTTTTAGCTAGGGTATTTTTACAATATGTCAGCAGGTATTCTGGTAGATCAGTTAAGTCTGCTTTTATGAAATTCAAATCCTTAAACTGTTCCCTGCCCCAACCGGGATTCAATCCTGGGTCCAATAGGATTGCAGGCCATCTCTCTATCGATTCAGCCACCCTTTTCCCTGATATGTCGGTGAGAGTGTGCAGAGATTGAGAGGTGGGAAAGGATTGATTTTGCTGGAGAGTCTCTTGAGTGTGTGGAGGAATTTTTTTTTTTTGGGGGGACGTATATATATATTTTTATTTATTTATTTATTTTTTTAATAACAGAACGGAGGAAGGAAAAACAAATGGGGAAAAAAAATAATCCGTACACCAGATTACTGGTGTCCTCTGTTCATAAAATATCTGCAACAGTTAGACTTGAACAGTTGTGGGTTGAAATTTGGAGGAAAACAACTCTGGGGAAGCGAGTTCCAGAGAGATGCAGTTCGGGGAATGAAAGAATTCTGATAGGCAGAAGTTCTGCAATATGGTTGAGTGACATTCCAGTCATGAGCGCTACCAGATGCCCGTGTAGCACGAGGGAAGGCATGGAGAGGTGTCACCATGGACGCAACTTCGTCTGAGCATTTGCCAAAAAAATATCTGTAAAATAATGCAAGGGAGGCAACATTCCTTCTTACTTGCAGGGGAGGTAGTTTATATGTAATGGCAGGGTTGTTAATGATTCTAACAGCTTTATTCTGAATTTTGTCTAGTTGTCTTAATGCAACCTCTCCACAACCATCCCACAAGGGTGAGCAATATTCAAACTGAGAGCGCACATGACTCATAAATTATAGCTAACTGCTCATCGGCGAAGAAGTTACGAACTCTGTACAATAATCGAAGTTTCTTTGAGGCGGTTTTAGCAAGTGATCTGACATGAGAGGTCCAGCTGAAGGCACTGTTAAGTGAGACACCAAAAATTTCAATACTTTTGGAGATGGGAATATTAGTAGCTCTGAAGGTAATGTACGAATCTGGCAATATCTGTCTATTAGTAAACTGTATATATTTAGTTTTACTAGCATTAAAAGAGACAAGGTTGTGTTGTCCCCGTACACTGATTGTAGATAGATCTTGATTTATGGAGATGGCTGTACTGAGTTGAGAGGTAGAGATATTAGACTTTGTAAATGGATGTCTGAGTGTGAATGAACTATGTAGTGTTGAGTCATCTGCATATGAGTGAATGGGATTGTGAGTGACAGATAAGAGATCATTAATATGAACCAGAAGTAGGGTTGGCGCCAGAACTGATCCCTGCGGCACGCCGGCGTTAATTGAGTGGAAATTCGAATATACATCATCTACTTTTACTCTTATTGTCCTGTCTCTAAGATAAGAAGAAATCAAAGGAACAAAAGACGTTACTCCATAGCAAGGGAGTTTGGACAGCAGGGAACGATGCCATACTCTGTCGAAAGCTTTAGAGATATCAGGAGCTACTGCATGAGTTTCTCCAAAAAGATCAATTGATTGATGGATGGTATGAGTTAAGAGATTGAGTATGTCAATGGTGGATCTTTCGTGGCGAAAACCGTATTGTCTATCACTAATTAAGTTGTTGGATTCAAGATGTTTAACAATATGCTTATTAATTAAAGTTTCAAATACCTTACCAAGAGAAGATGTGACAGCTATTGGTCTGTAATTGGAGGGGTCAGACGAACTTCCTTTCTTCGGAACTGGGTGGATATTGGCTTCTTTCCATGAATTTGGGAATAAAGAAGTACGTATGCATAGTCTGAATAATTTAGCTAGGACAGAGGCAAGTTCAGGGGAACACTTTTTCAAAACAATTGGCGGAATTCCATCTGGGCCTGGAGCTTTGTTGGTAGGTAAATTGTCTAGGATGGATTTTATGTATCTTGTCTGTATTTTAAGTGGGGCAATTTCGGGAGAATCAAGTTCCAGTACTGAGACATTCTGACTGGTATCATCTATAGTAGAGTTTCTTGCAAAGGTACTAGCAAAGATATCTGCTTTCCCACGTGGGTCATTTGTAATATTGCCATCTGAAGTTTTTAGTGAGGGAATGGAAGATGACTTGTTAAAGTTATTATTGAAAGAATTAAGAGTTGACTAGAATATTCTATTGTCATTAGGGTTGTTAAGTAGTTTTGATGCTTGCTTTTGAAGAAAGTTTGATTTAGATAGATTTAATACAGCTTTTGCATGATTTCTAGCAATTTTAAATTGGGAGAGTGATTCAGATGTTTTTGATTTTAAGTAAGAGTTATATGCTAATGACTTTTGGGCTGTTGCTCTGGCACAATAGCCATCAAACCATATGCCAGAGGTGGGGCAGCAGCAAGCTCTGTGGCAAGGGTATGGAGTGGTTGGAGGAAGTTTATGGAGCTGTTGCCTCTCCTGATGTTGAGAGGGCTCTCCCTCTGTGCTAAGGGGTCCTTGTATGCAGCATGTATTAGGAGTGTAATGTATAGTAGTGAGACCTGCACAATAAAGGAAGAGATATTTGTCAGCTCAAACAGAGAAGATAATGATTACAGTAATCCCTCTGTAATCCGGACACCCAATAACAGGACACCCCACTACCTGAACATTTTGGGCCTGGGGTTTCGGAACCCAAAAATGGCCAAAACACGAAAAAAGTAAGAAAAAAATCCAAATTTTTTCGCACCTGTAATTTGAACTTGGCGTGCGGCACTGAACAGTTGTGTTTACGCACGGCCACCGGCCCCCTGCTGTTCCTCCCCTCCCCAGTTACCACCTAACTACCATTGTGAGTAGATGCTCATCGCAATGGATGCCACACGTGCTTGTTTTTGTGAATAAGTGGTGAATAAACTGCAATACCTCGCCACTAGACTACATGGGAATTTACAGTGTTGTGCAGTGTTTAGAAGTTAGAATTTTTAGTGCAAAGGATTAAGTGTGGAGTACAAACTGGCAGTTGAAACTGGCGTGGCGCATTTAAGAACAGAATGTGCATTGTTAAACACTGATAACTCACAGTGCAAAGAATTAAATGTAGCACAACACTGAATTACTGTACGTGCTTCAAGAGCCCTTTCACCACTGCCAGAGCCTTATTGGAGGCGGCCACAGACGTGCTGTAAGTACCGTGTACACTGTTAAACATTTTCCATACTCACTTCTAATTCCTCATTCTCTGGTTCCTTTTCATTTATTTTGTGCTTTATATCCCTTATCTATGTGAATAGGGTCTTAAATAGGTGCTATGCATGTCCAGTTGGGAGTTATTTAGGTGGCTTTCAAAGTTAGGCTGGGTTAGGTCCATAAGTACCAGTCCAGGAGACAGGGTCCCAGTATCCGGACAAACCCACTTCCCGGACATGCCTTTGGCTGTATTACATCGGATATTGGGAAGATTACTGTATATGGATGTGTAGTGCAAACAAAAAAAGGCCTGGAATGAGGTCATAAAGTGTTCATTCAGGGATAAGTGGCCGAATAGGGAGGCTGCCAGTGATCAAGCTGTGTGAAGAGTCGCCATTAGGTGACCAAGGCTGACGCATGCAAGCATGTTGGAGTCCTTATAAACAAAATGAAGAAAGCTTTGCTTTTATAAATGAAATGAAACTTACAGAGTTTTATTTGTAGTTCTTTGAGGAATCAGTGTATGCTTTGTTTTTTCAAGTTTGAGATAAAAAAAGCCAGTATCATATTACATCCTTTGGGATATATGGCCCTGAAGCTAGGCTGCTGTAATATGAAACACCTGTGTATGCCCTTGTAGCATTCACTTGATAAAACCTAAAAAGTCACTTCAGGGTGATTTGAATGTTTGTCTTGATTTCAGTAAACTTTTTCTTATTCCCATGCATAGGAGTGACAGTTCCTTCACTTTAAATATGTGGACTGAATGGCTTAACCCCAAGTTCCAACACTGCTGATGGGATAACACGGGATTAGATGGATGGATGCACAGGACTCTGACGATGATGATATTTTTTCTTTTCTTGCAGATGGCTTCCCGGATCAAAGCAGTTCCAGCTGCCCAAGAACCCCCATGACCCATACCCACAGCTGTACCTGATCCTTGAACGTGGGGACCTAATTGGGAGTGTGGCTGCTCTTCTGGGGGTGGGGGGAATGGTGCACGGGGGTGCAGTGGTTGAGGGGGTTAAGGCATTGTTGGAGGCATTTTTGGAGGAAGCTCATGGGATCACCTTCTTAGCCACTCATCCTCACCACACATCCATAATTATTAGAAGTCTAATACAGGTGAATTTCTCTCTCTCTCTCTCTCTCTCTCTATCAACAATCATCAGAAGTCTTAAATACATTAGGTAAATTGTCTGTTTTGTATTTATTTTCAGATAATGACATCCATAATTCTCAGAAATCTAATACAAGTAAATTGTACTGTTTTCAGTGACAGCCATACTTTTCTGAAATCTAATACCGGTAAATTGTCACTTTTTAAGTTTATCCTCAGTTTAGTACACCTGTACAGGCAAACCCCAATTTACGATACCCCTTAGATGCGATACCCCCGAATAGTGATGATACCACCCTACCCTGCCTGTCGTAGGCCTACCCCTTGTTTTGCGATTATTATTATTATTTTTTGTACCAATTTTGATATTTTAGACTTGAATTTTGTGTTTAGGTTGATTTGTAAAGTGTTTTTAGACACTGAGTAATACTGTATGTTTTAGTCATAGATGGAGTGAACACTGTCATTTGGGATACGGATTCTCACCCATCAGACGAGGTACAAAACATTGTGGACAACTGGGCGACTCAACGAAGAATATTTCATGTTTGACCATTGAACTGTCATCTAATCTCTCATGGAATACAGAATAATAATTTTAAATAAATGTTGATAATTATGAAAACCTTAGAAAGTAAATATTTCATGCATTGATGAAAACTGTGACATTGATAAATCATGTGTTTGCATTAGGACTATTCAAGGAAAAATGCTTTGAAAATACAAAAGAATTTCTAAATAAATGTTGGAAAATAAGAGAGAAGAAAATAAAGGAGCACAACAATCAGAACAGTAGCTAAAATGACATAAAGAAGGGCCTTTGAACAGGCTATCCCGATCGCATCATCGATTGATAAATCATGTGTTTACGTTTGGGTTGAAGAGAAGACACTTTGAATATACAAAGGAATTTCTAAATAAATGTTGAAAAATAAGAGAGAAGAAAGTAAAGGAGCTCAGCAACCAGAACAGTAATGAAATTAACATGAGGAGGGGCCTTTGAACAGGCTATCCTGATTTCATTGTCAGTCGATAAATCACGTGTTTTCATTCGGGTTGTTAAAGGGAAAATGCTTCGAAAATGCAAAGGAATTTCTAAAATAAATGTTGGAAAATAAGAAAGAAGAAAATAAAGCAGCTTAACAACCAGAACATTAACAAAAATGACATAAAGGGGGGACGTTGCAAAGGCAATCCCAATTGCATCATTGATCGCATTCCCTGTCAAGACATTAGTGATTCTCCGTCACAACAATTCACATCTTGGACGATTCTGCGTCATTCATACATTATTATTTTGCATAGAACCTGCTCGCGCATGATGACTCAAAACAAGTCAAAACGGTGTTAGTCTGAAGAGGAACTGATGACGTAATGTGACGCGATTGTCAGTGTTGGTCTGAAGGGATGCCGATTAGGCAATTCTAGACAAAAATATTAACCAAAAATTATGTTCTAGCATGAAATGTGTCAATATTTGGTGTGTCAAAGGGAGGGTTTCTATTTCCAGGTCAGCACTCTCAAATAGTTGGCATTCTCTCGGTTTTCAGTTCGGGGGGGAGGGGGGACGCGAGCGTGATTTTTGGCGATTTACTCGAAAACTGTTGGTCGTACTAGAACTCTGACAACCACTTGAAAGCTCATGAAATTCTACATCTAGGCAGATGCTTAGCTCTTGCATTATGCAGGCAAAATTTTGTGCAAGAGTGTAGGGCATTTATTTTTCTGTTGAACAGCAGTATTCTCATCTCATATTTGGTACTTTCACAGTACTTTTACTCATCAGTTTTGTGTGTTTTTATTAGCTTATCGTATAGTATAATCATTATATCCATCATATCCAATTTTGGGAGCAAATAAAATACATGGGAATGTATTCCTTTGTGCACGAGTCCAGCCTGCCCTCGTGGCATTTACTCTGATCATATCACTAACACTTACAGAAAACTTGCGGAGCATGAGGGGATTAATTATCCTGGGACCATCTGATGGTGGGATTGTATTCAGTGTTGCCGCTTCTTGACATCCGAGTTTGAATGTGAGTTGGAGATTGCATTCTCCAGTGACCTTGACTGGGTACAAGGAAGATGGGCACTGGTTTTAGGCTTTGGTTAGCATCTTGTACAGCTGTTAGACCATTTAGATTGGCTTTAAATCTTTTTTGGACTCATTTGGTTGGATTTAGGACTTGGTTGAGGAGGGGGGAACCCAAGGCTCAAAAACACATCCCTATACTTTACATGTTAAATCAGCCTTGAGATATGATACCTCACCTAGCAATGGGTTTTTACTCAACCAATTGCATCGTTAAACCGGTGTATGCCTGTAATTGCCAGAAATCTAATGCAGATGAGTTATCTCTTTGCACTTTATTTTCATTTATATAGTTTATTACCCAGGTCTACATTTAAAAAATTCACGGTATTCAGTACACACATAGCTGTTAATTAAGCTTCACTGGTGTCCTCTGTGCTAAGACAGTTAATGGATCTTTGGTAGCTGATTCAGAGTTTTGTGGATGTCTACAATCACCGTGGTCTGAAAATAAGATGGGAGTAAAGAGATGCCTGTTGATGGGGAGGTTATGATAATGTAGGGTGCGATATGGAGGGCAACACAGTGGCTTGATCAGTTTAGTGCTGGCCCCACATTTGGAGGATGCTCTGAGTGGTGGGTTATAGTTTCACTGACTGTCAAAGTTTTGGGGATGGACACTCACAAGCTGGCGCCTTGTCTGGAACAATCAGTTAATGAAACCTACACCATACCACTGTCTTCCTCAGCTGCCCTCTGTTTCGTTGCCTGTGCCTTGTATGTGGCCCCTCCTTCTTCAAACCCCCCTATTTAGTGTGAGATACTGGTAAATGAACATGAACTGAATTGCTAGGAGATATGAAATACCTTTGTGCAGTGACAGAGAATAGAGGCAGATGTGTGAAGGAACTGGAGTAAGTGTTTAAATGAATGAAAGTTTTTGGTTCTTCAAAGACCTTGGCATGAAACAAGAGATTTGAGTGTAAAGACTGCAAGACAGCTGCATGAAGATGTGTTTGTGTTCACATTAGCTCATGAGTTCAAGATTTGGTAATGACATGAGTTTGATAACTTGTCAATGAATGCAGCAGGAATGGGACTTGGGACTTAAAATGTCAATACTGGGTGTTAGGTTGGATAGGATACGAAGTGCCTCCAAAGATGTAAGTAGGAAATCAGTTGATGAAACGTAGAATAAGTCTGTGCAGATGGCCCAGTGATAATGGAAGTAGATATGAATACCATGGTGAAATGTTTATATGTGAGTGAGTTTGAGGTTGGAGGAGGTTTGGAAGGCCAAGGATAAGATGGTTGGATGTGGTATGGAAATAACCCTTTAGCTGCAAAACATCTACTTTGCGTTACATTTTGGCTGATGTTGGATGACCGCTCAAGAGAAGCCTATGGCATCATAGCTTCTAAAAGCTAACTAAGGTCTTGGCAGATAATAAAGAAACTTCATATTTTACAGTGGCTAACAACAGATGATATTTATTCAGCTCATAGAAACTCATTGCAGACAAAGGGTTAAGGAAGCAAAAGACATGTTTTTGGTGTTGCTGTTGTCACAACCGCAGGAAAGATTTTCAAAGATATAGTAAACCTCGATATAACGGGCTTCAATAGACCAGAATTCACTTTTATAGAAAATCAAGTAGCTACTGGACTAAATTCTTATACAGTCAGACCTCTACTTACGAAGTATCGATTTCTGAAAAATCCGCATATACAAAAGAAATTATTTTCAGGGGTAGAAAGTTAAAAAAACATAATTTACTGATTCAAACTGTACACCAAGTACAAGTCTGCAGTCCCCAACAGATGCCAACAGTGCACTCCCGCCTTCCTCATGCTTGGAAGCCCAGAGCATTGTTGTTATCAGCTCAATTAACATCAGCTGCGATTTTTGTCATTTAGACTTGATTACTGTATTTCCCTAAAAATGTCTCATAAACGGAAAAGTAGTGAAAGTTGTGATGATAACAGTAGAAAATGGCATGCAGTTACAATGGAATCCAAAGTGGACATAATTACGAGAGTGGAAAGAGGAGAGAGGCTGAGTGATGTGGCACATGTGTTGAAACTGAATCCCTCAACTGTAGGAACAATTTTAAAGGACAAGGAACTTTTCTTACACACTACTGTACAGAATACAGTACGTAAATATATCACGGTCTTTGTATTTTTGCAAGTTTATATTAATCATACATGCATGAAAATAAGAGCTACTAAGATTGATGGAAGTTTAAGGGAAAAAAAACTACTGATGAAAAAAAACGACTTACGAAAGACCTTCAGGAACCAATTATTTTCGTAGGTTGAGGACTCCCTGTATAACAGAAAAAGTCCGATAAAGCCAGAAGCAGCAGATCTTGAATTTGGCTTTCTCTTGTATTTTGTTTTTCTCTTGGAAGGAGCAATTTTGCGGGCTCGCAGCCCTTGGTTCCTTCTTCCTCACAAAAAAAAAAAAAAAAAAAAAAAAGACTGCCTGACCTCTTCAGCTATGTTCACCACAATTGTAAATAAAAGACATGTTTATTAGTGTACAGTATATTATTATTATACTGTATACACAGTGTTATATCATTTGATTATTATAGTGAATGTATAATACAGTCCAGTACTGTAATGGTAGTGAAAACAGTTTAAAAACCGTTGGTGCAATCCGGACTAATATTTGATGAATTGGAATAAGTCCGGGTTAGCAGGGGGAAGTCGGGATGTCGCATATATGGGAATTTCACGTTTTTCGGAATGGTTTGGGCCCCAATTAGTCTGTTATAGTGAGGTTTACCGTACTTACAGTTGATTCCTTGTCGTAACTTAGATTTGTTTCTTCAGGAAGAACTGAAGATATGAAAAGACTGTTTTTTTCTTTGTTTATCCTTCTGCATGAAACAGGTAACAGCTATGACAGTTTTCCTTTCATAACCAGGACTTGTATATGGTGGAAGAAGGAGAGACGGAAATATTTTGCTTATTGTCTTTCCTACTACAAACAAGTCATGAGTTACAACAGGGAATTCATCATAAATACTTTTGAGAATCTCACCTCAGGTTTATCTGGATATGAACCCATATGTATGGAGGTATAGAAAATAAGGATTGTACCCCTTTTGTAACATGGCACTGATAGTCAGATTATCAGTATATTGTTAAATTTTGTTTCAGTTGGGTGAGGATGGCACCGAGGAAGGTGGAGAGGGGACAGCTCTGCACCTGGGTACACAAATGGTTTACATGTTCCAGGCCTTACAACAGCTGGATGGGCTGGCTCATTTGGCTGCCTCACTAAATATAGACTATTCCCAAGCATGTGGACTTTTTAATGCACTCTCAGGCCTCATGGTATCGGAAATGGGGCGGAATTCTATTACATCTCTTCTTAGTTTGGGTCACAACTTGGAAATTCTACTACCATACTTAAGACTGGGACCTGGAGATGACCAGGACAATGCCCCAACTCGTCTGGCATGTTATGGGTACGCTGTGGACCTGGTGGCTATGGTGGTGAAGTTCTCAGAAAATGTGGAGGTGTTGGAAAAATTTGCCCCAAGAATACTGGAAATAGTAGAATATGAGGAGGCCAGAGAGGGAACTAAAGGGGATGAGCATGCCCGATTGACTGAACTGGTACCCTGGGTATCCATTGCCAGACCTGCTGAGAATTTCACCTACCACAATCTAGCCAATCTCTCAAACAGTTTGAAAGAACAGCTAGAGAAGATTGACAAGTTCTCTGGTGAACTGGTGACCCATCTTCGTATTATTCAGTACCTGACTGTTCCTCGTCGCCCTGTCTCTGACCTCACTCCACATGATCACAATGGAGAATTAATTGAAGAGTTGAAGTACAAATATGCCACTGTACAACTTTTCTCTGCTGACTGCCATACTCATCTCTCCAATCTTCTGTCACGTCTGTGTGCCATGTACTCCCAACCTGCTGTTCATGCCTCCAGCCTCACATGCTCAGAGGGTGCTGTGCTGCTGGCTGTGCTACACCCAGCATTGATTGTCCTTAGTAATATCCTTACTTATGTCATCCAAGCCCGTAACACCAGTTTTAAAGATCTAAGTGCAGTGGGGCCTTTGGTGGAGACATATTTGCTGCTACATGCCTTCCCTCCTGGCAGCCAGCACCACCCTAAGGCACAGCAGCTACAGCGATTGGTTATCTCCATCCTGCTGGTGTACACACAGCCTCACTCAGACACTGAGGCTGATGACGACCTTGCCAAGAGTCTTTGGACTAAAATGATGGCTGAGGTAATGTATTGTAATTTCATTGTTTGGGGAAGAGTGATGATAATGTTTTGATAAGCATTGTACAGTTTTACTGTAGTCATAAGCAAATACACTTAGTGGGTTTAATGTGTCATGTCTTCAAATTGTTATTAATATAAATTTTGGACAAATATAAGTGCTTTGTAATATTTTAGCATGTAAACCAAAGATCTTATTGATGGTAGTATTTTGATATTGTGTGCAGCGTAGGCTAATTAATCCAGTACCGCTCATTTTGGTTACATTTAGCAGTATGCAGTGGTTGGTTTGGTATGGAAGGGTACTATGCTTTTTGCAGGTGTTGAAACACTTGATGATGGGACCACACAGCTTCTTAGGGGTGATTAACCTGGTGATAGAGTTATTACCTGTGCCGCTGCCTCTACAAACTCGAGTGGCACTGAGCAGTGAGGAGGAGACCCAGGTGGTGGCCCTGAGGCAGGCATGGAGTGCCCACCTCTACCTCCTTGCTCCCAACTTACATGAGATCATCCTTCGTCTAGGCATCACCAGCTGCCCACAGCTGATGCATCTCTTGCGCCGCTTGTGTGTGGCCTTGGCAGATCTCTCGGCAGCCATGGCTCTGATGGTGGCAAGGGCAGCATTGGACCTAGTGCTACAGGCTCACAAACAGGACCAGCGGGCTTGTGGAGAGGATTTTGGTCCATGTTCACTTCAGACAGCTAGAGTATTGGGCATGCTGGCTACGCTAGTGTCCCATGCCCCCACCAAAGCTGCTGTGCTGCACCTGCTGCGTGGCCACACCACTGCTCCCACCCCTGCCACACCTCGGGCTGAGGAGAAGTATTCTGGGCTGGTGCCCCTTTGGTGCCGTATTCTCAATGTTGCCGCCAGTGGATCCCAAGGCCACATGCAAGCACAGGATTGCTTAGTGTCTATTATTCAGTACCTGTGTGATCATGAGAATGCCATGCATGTATACCAAGACCCAGGTGCCCCAGAATCTACCACCCCTGGCCCCAGTAGTAGCAGCAGCTTGAGTGGGGTACCAAATAAAGATGTGTTAATCCCTATGGTGGATGCCCTGGTGGACCACCTACGTAACCTCCACACGCCGCACCAGTCACTCCAGCAGGTCCTTCGTGCCCTCATCCACCTCACTGAACATGACTATGGTTTCTATCACATCAAGAGGTACTGTGTGCATTATCTTACATTACTTATCTGACCAGAGTTACCCTATAGTATTGTTGAAAAAACACCTTTCGAGGATAAGCCTTGTAAAATGTTTTTTTTCTAGTGCAAGTTTTATATCTTAATAGCCCAGGCTAGAATAAAGTTTCAGTTTCATTTAGGGTTTGTCCTTTTTTCTTTCCTTTTTAAGATTACATGAAATAAAATTCAGCTTGAGGATGGTGATGAGAATATGAATTGTTTTGGAGAAAATTTTAATTCATCCTGTTTTCATTTATTCTTGCATGCTGAGAGAAGAAGAAAGTTTGTCTGATCAGTTGATCCTATTTTAGCATGTAGGAGAAGTAGGAAGATTGACTGTTATGTTATCCAGTTTCTTCAGTGTAGTTTCATTCAAAAGAAAGTAAGGCTGATCATCTCACACTTTTGTCTTTTATTTCAGTGTAATGGAGAAGAAGAAAGCCTGCCTGATTAGCCTCTTCAAACGCCTCAGTACCGGCTTCAGGAAGGAGCTGACTGAGCACCTGACATCACTACAGGGTGCGCTGGAATTCTGTCAGTTGTTGATATCCACCGAGGAGCCAATGAACAGAGTGCTGGTTGTCTCACCTGCAGAGCTGGCAAATTATTTAGGATGGAAGCCAGGGGGGTATGAAATGCAGTTCTCAAAGTACAGTCAGGATAAGAAGGATGTGGGGAAGAAGGATGAGAGGAAGGAAGTGGGAAGAAAAGATGACAAGGAGAGAAAAGATATGATGGTCAAGAAAGAGGAGAAAGATAAGGAGGTCAAAGGTGTCCAAGAAAAGGAGGCAATGAAGAAAGATGAGAAGGAATTCAAGTCCCAGGATAAGAAAGATGAGAAGGAAGAATCATTGGAGGATAAGGAGAAGGAGGAGAAGGCAACAGTTGCAGAGGAGACACAAGAAGATAGAAACACTGAGGTAAAAGAGGACACAACAGAAATAGAAACAGAGAGTGAGGTAAAACAAGAAAAAGCTGAAGAATTAGAGAAAAGGGAGGAAGAGGTGAAGAAGGAGATAAAAAGGGAAGAACAAAGGAAGGAGGAGCCAAAGAGGGAGGAAGAGGTTCAAGAAAGAATACACCCACTGAAGCTATTGGAAAAGCAAGTTATAGTGAGTATGACACTTCCTCATAGCCACTTCAGTTTTGGAAATGATATGGAAACAGTTTTCTCAGTATTGGTGTGGGACTCTTCTTATTTTATTTGTGTTCCCATAGAGGTCAAAGATTGGTTGTTTTTTTTCTCCATCTTAATTTATGAGAATGCTGTAAATATATTGATGACACATTCTGTATACTGTAGGCAGTAGGGTATTGTAGGTAGGTTGATGATCATTTTTTATATAGGAAAATATTTACATGATCATATGACCCCCAAGATGGTGATGATGATGAATGTCTCTTTATCATTACAGGCAGAGGGGTGTGAGGAGGAAGTGATGGAGAGTCTTTATGATGACATCTCGCAGCTGATCAGTGTTTTAGATCAGGCTTGCCCATCAGAAATCAAAGGTAAGTTCATATAATTGTCCCACAGATCACTTTTCTTAGTCCAGTTATCTGTTACTTGACACCCTCTACTAAGGAAGTAGGTGCCTTCATGCAGTGGCACCAACATAACTGGGTAGTCACATGTTGTATATTGAACTGTGAGGTGAAGATCCACAAAGGTATTCACATGAAATCTTTCACCAGTTCATGTCTCTTGCAAGTGACCAACACATCACACTGTTAGGTGATGTACCCTCATTGTCAGCAATCATCATTTTAACCCAGTGTCAGTGTTTAGTGTCAGACATCGAGATCTGTAACACTGAATCAGTCAGCATGGATTCATTCATTATTTCAGTGCAAATATTCAGCTTTCTTCAAGTGCTTGTTTATCATAATTTTATATTTACCATCTTCTTCATTGTATCCCAATATCTCCAGATGACATGAAGTGGGGAGGTCAAGGGAAAGGTTCTTTGATCTCATTGGGAAATGATTAAGAAAGAAAACCTCAGGTACAGTCCCCCTCCTGTCATAGGAGTAATAGGCTGCTTGCATCACAAGTATTGCATGATGTAGTAGCCTCATTTCTGTGTCATTTCAAAGTAGAATGGTTTCTGGCCTGCACCAGTTAGTCACCATTTATGACATGCAGGTAATAACTTAATCATTTTTCCGAAGTCCCCAGGGAAACAGAGATACCAGGAATAAATGGATGGTATTTCTTCTTGCCAGTCCCTAGAGAAGTACAAGAGTGATATGCAGATAATAAATGGATGGTATTCCTTCTTCCCAATCCCCAGGGAAGTACAAGAGTTCCCTTGTTTGTTGTGTAGAAAGTTAGATACTCACCCCATTTTCATCTCGCTTTCATTTGTTTATACATTTTAGAAATGACTGAACCCAGTGGACCAGAAGTGGAGAGTCTTCAGTCTCTCTTTTCTTCAAGAGTTGTGTGGACAGTTCCTGTGTCGGATGAAGATATTCCATCATACTGGCTGGTCCCTCCTGTTTATGAGGAGGCAGATCATGCAGAAATGGTAAGATTTTATTTGTGTTTTAGATGTAAGGCTGTGAATGCATGTAATTTCTGGGGGTCTGTATATTAATTTGTCAAATATTCACCTGAGGTTGAAAGCTTATAAGGTTGAACTTGAAAATATAAAGGAAGAAAAATTTGGGGTAGTTTTGTAAGGCTGAACTTGAAAATATAAAGGAAGAAAAATATGGGGTAGTTTTGTTGAAAATTTAAACAGTTCTATGCGTGTTTGATCGGATATTTCTAAATTTGATCCAAATTAATCATAAACTAAATCATAATACAGTAATCCTTCATTTATCCGGACGTGCAGTATCCGGACCGGTTCATTATCCAGATACTGCACCTTAGCTCTATTAAACCATTATCTGAATTTACTTGCTATTATCTAGACGTAAAAGTCCCCAAGAACTTTGGCCGGCCAACTGACATGTTCAGACATTCAGTATTGTGGCCGCTGGGCTCGAGCTGTGAGTGGGAAATAGGCTGTAACCCACAACTTGAGCTAAAATGTCTGTCCACCCCTGCACTGAATGGCCAAAGTCGTGCACTGGTCCGATCACTCCCAGCAAACCTCCAGCACCCGAGTAATATGACTGTAACCCACAAACGGTGCCAAAACATCCAGATGCATCCCCACTGAATGTCCAAAGTTGCACGGCCACCGGGCTGTCTTTCTCAACTGCCACCACGCATCGAACAGAGACCACAAGCCATGAGTACGTGTTTGGTGACAGCAGCCGTCCGTCTCTCTACTGAACATCCAAAGTCGCCCAGTCACTGGGAGTTTTGTTTCCAAATGGCCACCACATGTCTAACATACCGCAAGCCTCGCTACTTATGACAGAAGGGTAAAAATTCTGCCCACAGCCTCGCTACTTCCCCCTTCCCATCCCTCCTTCATACCCTCCCGGCTCCCTCCTCGCTCCCTCAGTCCCTCCTCTCCTTTGCACTGATAGCATTGACTTGCGAGTTTTTAAATTTTTTTGTGATGTATTTGAATACTATTGGTTGTTTTGAAATTCTGAAGTGACCACGAGAAAGCTTATGAAATTCTGCATCTAGATATGAGCTTAGCTTTTGGAAGGTGCTGGCAAAATTTCGCACAAAGATGGTGGGAAGTTTTATGGAGATAAGTTTTACTCTTGAACACTATTTATTTTCACTGCATTCTGTACTTTTACCCATCAGTTTTCTGTGTTTTTATTAGTTTATAGTATAAACACCAATGAAGAAGATGACATACCATTTATACCAATTTAACCAATTTCCGATGGCATATTTGGCCGTGGAATTTTTTTGCGGCCCTGGAGCAGTTATTACTGGTGTCAAACAACTGAATTTCCAACCCTCCTGAGTTTTGTGTGTGTGTGTGTATGTGTGTGTGTGTGTGTGTGTGTGTGTCTGTGTGTGTGTGTGTGGATATGTATTGTTTATGAGGGAGGGGGGAGTGATTTGGGGGGAGGGCAGTCAAATGGTGGGTGACAGAGCGACTTGGAGGCATTTTGTTTGCAGCCACCCTTTGTGTGATTATGGCGTTGGGCTGTAGATAGATAGATGTTGTTTATGCATTGTTTCCTTGGGGTTTAGCATTAGTATGGATAATCCTGTATGTGTTTTGATGTCTGAATATGGCAGATTGACCTAAAAACAGTGAAATTAGATGGGGTACTGTACATACAGTAGTGTATAGGTAGGGTGTTTTTGGTTGTCAGTGTTTTTGCTTTTTCATGGTTTTCTTGGTGTTTAACATTACTTTGGATATTCTTATGTGTGTTTTGATGTTTAAATATGGAGATTGACATTAAAATAGTGCCAAAATTAGGAGGGGCACTGTATATATGGTAGTGTGTAGGTAGGGTGTTTTCTGGTTTTCCTTTTTTTTTTTTAATGGTTTTCTTGGCTTTTAGCATTACTTTGGATATTCCTGTGTGTGTTTTGATGTCTAAATATGCCTGAATGACCGGAAAACACTGGCAAAGTAAGCAGGGGTACTGTATAAATAGCTTAGGTATAGGATGGAGGTGTGGTATAGGTACTGTCTGGGTATAGTAGGGGGATGTTATTCATTATCCAGATATTGACACTACTTGGGGATACCTTTGGCTCTATTATGTCTGATCATTGGGGGTTTACTGTAGTACTTAGATTTTGTTATTTTTATCATTTCCAAAAGAATAAAGGCAGGGTGGAATAATTCACCCTGCATCCTACCGCAGGCATCTAGGAACAATCTTGATGAGAGTGCAGCATACTGCTTCAAAAATGTAAAATGGCCAAATTATTAAAAGTAGTCACAGTTTGAATTGAAAGTTTAGAAATGCAGACAGTGAAGCCATTTATTTAAACACCCACCTCCATCTCTGAACATACATGCCTCATTAACCATCAACCTTTTGGTAGAATCAAACACAAAATTATCGGATGGTCTCCAAACTTATATGCTTCGATTTAAGTTTGTAGTACAGAGGTATATACATTTGGTGTAGCCCCCCCATATTCTGTTGAAAATTATGGGCCTGCTTCAGATATGCCTATATTGATAAATGTAAAGTAAATATGTTATCCTCTTCACAGTAACAATACATTTTATACCTGAAATCTTGAAATGAGTACAAATTGGAAAGTAAAGGTGATTGACGTAGATTTAAAATCAGGCATCAGCCAGTAGAGAGATATCAGAAATCATACAGAAGGATGTGATAAATTTCTGAAATAATTCCTTCTGCCTATGGGCGACTCAACACTGAGTGACAAGCCAAATGGTTTTCTGTACACCAGGAAACCATTTACTGCACTGGGTGGTAACCATATAACCAAATTATGGGGCCTGGTGATTTAGTGGGTAATTACGAATTGAGCTGGTGAAGGTTTATATCCAAGGGGTGGTTGGGGTTATTGCTCACGTAATGCCACTAAGGGATGAGTGAGGCTGGTCACTCTCATCTTAAATGTCAGGACCAACTTGCCTAGCCCCAGGCTCCTACGCTTCTTATGGGGCAATGTAGGATTGGATGATGGATGGATTAATTCAGTGAGGACTTGGTTGTTTAAAGTCTCCTACATCCTTCTTGTACTATCCATGTTATGGTCCTACTTATATTATGATGATTATATTGACATTTAGATCTCACTTAAAAACTTCTAATACCATGCTTCTTGCACATTATGTGATGCATATTCCATTGTTTGAGTTATATTAGATACTAATAAGCAAGGTGAAATGTACTGTTTCTGTGAATTATGAAAACAGCAACAGCCAGTCTCATGTTACTGCAGTTATAGATGAAGGAGCCCATGGCTAGGCCCAGATCATTAACATTTGATTTTCTGTTTTTACCAAGGTGCCCACAAACCTCCTTGAAATATGTCGACAGTATGCAGGTGACTATGATCTGATGGGATCCCTACACAAGTTGATGAAAGGCCAGGGAGCACAGGCACTCACACCACAGAAACTCGGAAAAGGTCCTCCCAGATACAAGCATAGTGCTGGGGCTATCAGACCAGATAAGAGGGGTCGCCCATTTGGTGAGTCAAGCAGTTAGGTTTTATCCTTCCTTTTCTGTGAGGGGTCACTCATAAGCTGAATAAAATAATCTGTACCATATTTACTGTCATCATTGTATTTTTTTTTTTTTTTTTTTTTTTTTTTTTTTTTTTTAATAATGAATGTGGCATTACTAAGACAATTATTTTTCTTCTTGTTGCAAACCCAGGTTCACCTGGATATGAAACTAGTGGACCCTTTGCAGTGCTACCAAGAACAGGATGATGATGATGATATAATAATAATGCAGTAAAACCTCGATATAACGGACATCAATAGACCGGAATTCGCTTTTATCGGAATTTGAGGAGCTACCGGACTAAACTCCTATACTTTATATCGGAAAAAGTCTGATAAAGCCAGAAGCAGTCCGAACTGCCTGACCACTTCAGCTATGTTCACTACAATAAGGCAAATAAAAGACATGTTTGTTAGTGTACAGTACAGTATTATTATATATATTATACTATTTGATTAATGTAGTGAAGTTATAGCACAGTACAGTACTGCAGTGATAGTCAGAACAGTTTAAAAACCATTCATATTATCCGGACTAATGTCTGATATATCGGAAAAAGTCTGAGTTAGCTGGGGAAAGTCCGGATGTCGCTCTTATCGGAATTTCACATTTTCCGGAGTGGCTTGGGCCCCAATTAGTCCGTTATAGTGAGGTCTTACTGTAATAATAATAATAATATTAACAATACATACATACGTCATCTAAACCGGTGTTGCCCCATGAGGAGCATTGAAGCCTGGGGCTAGGCAAGTTGGTCCTGACATTTAAGACAAAAGTGACCAGCTCACTCATCCCTGAGTGGTATTACATGAGCAGTAAACCCCAGCCATCTCTTGGATATGAACCAGCGGAAGTTTAATCCAGTTGAGTGGTATTACATGAGCAGTAAACCCCAGCCATCTCTTGGATATGAACCAGCGGAAGCTTAATCCAGTTGGATCTCCTTAATTACCCACTAAGCCACCAGGTGCCATAGTTTGGTTATATGGTTACCACCCAGCATAGTAAATGGTTCCCTGGTGTACAGGAAACAATTTGGCTTGTCACTTAGAGTCACCCATAGACAGAAGGAAGAAGAAAGAATTAAGGAAAAAATGACATAAGAGGAAGGAAGGAAGGAAGAGAGGAAAGGACAGCCACCCAAGAGCAGCACTGCATCAAGTGAGTGGATGGTGAGCACCCCCACTTACCACCTTATAATAATAGTAATCTGGTCTTTTGTTTCTAAAAGTGCCAGTTCTTCCAGTAAGGAATTCACAATCACTCGACACCCTTTCAACATTTTTACATACATACATACATACATACATATATATATATATATGTTGTGGTAGGTGGGGGGGCTCACCATCCACTTACTCGATGTAGTGCTGCTCTCAGGTGTCTGCCCTTTCCTCTCCATCCTTCTTTCCTTCCATTCTCTTCTGTCTTTCTTTCCTTTATTCTTTCCTTGTCCTTCTGCCAACGGGTGACTTTACACTCCCTCTTCTGTCTTTCTTTCCTTCATTCTTTCCACTTCCTTCAGCCTGTGGGTGACTCTACACTGAGTGACAAGCCAAATGGTTTCCTGTGCACCAGGAAACCATTTACTATGCTGGGTGGTAACCATATAACCAAATTTTGGCGCCTGGTGGTTTAGTGGGTAATTATTGCGCTCCGGTCGGATTGAGCCAGTGAAGGTTTATATCCAAGGGATGGTTGGGGTTGATTGCTCATGTAATGCCACTCAGGGATGAGTGAGGCTGGTCACTCTCATCTTAAATGTCGGGACCAACTGCCTAGCCCCGGGCTCCTACGCTCCTCATGGAGCAATGTAGGATTGGATGATGGATGGATGGATGGATGGATATATATATATATATATATATATATATATATATATATATATATATATATATACACACACAAGCTGAGTCAGCAGAAGTGGTACCAATTTACACCCAGTAATCATTGGCCGCAGCACCACTGTCCAGATCATAGCTCCTTGAAAAGAAAAAGGGTTTGAGCTGCTTTATATATATATATATATATATATATATATATAGCATTCATATACAAACTTAGTCAGCAGAAGTGGCAGCATTTTAAACCTAATAACCATTGGTCGCAACACTCCTTCCCAGATCATAGCGCCTTGAAAAGAAAAAGGCTTTGAGCTACTTCTTAGTAGAGTCAACATATGTCAGTTGCCTCATGGGTAGCGATGATATATCATATAACCTAGGGGCACTGTAGGGAAAAGATCAGAGAGAGATGACATGACCAACTGTAGGCTAATCACGGTACAAATCCTCACTTCGTAACATCAGACCTGGGTGTGCCGGCAAAAGTTTCAGCAGTTCAGCAAACTGCCTCAGTTCACCAAACTTTAAGAGCCCTGAAAGTAATAAGACACAGTTTAAATTCTATTTTAGTCTTTACTGGCAACCAGTGTAACCGAGGGGTATGGTAGTTGAGGTTCTTTGGAAAAGGCCAAATATAAACCATGCTGCCCAGTTCAACACAGACTGCCATCTTTAATAGATTATTTGGAAGATCAGTCCATAACAAGTTGCAGTAACCAACATGAGACAAAACCGTTGTATGGACCAGGGTGTAAAAGGCAACATTTATTTAGAAACTGTTTTGCAGAATCCTGGTTTCTGATGTGCAGGTTACAACTTCTGACAGCTTATTTAATATGTTCATTATAATTTAGTTTCAGATTGAAAGGAACACCCAGATTCTGAACAAAAGAGACTGAACAAAGTTGTGACATGCCACTCTTCATAGTCAGGGCATTATCAGAATCACCATCCTTTCTGTTTCCCCAAATAGTAATTCTGTTTTAACATCATTCAGTTTAACTGTCCTCTTTGCCATCCAGATCTTAATATTGGACATTAGGGATTCTAGTTTATTCTATGTATCATTAATAATTATCAGCATCATAACATGAAGCTGCATATCATCAGCACAAGAATGGGAAGATGCTTCACTTGCATGTGGTAGAAATGATAAACTATTTGTATAAACTGTAAATAGAATTGGACCTAAAATGGATCCTTAGGGGACTCCAAACCTAAGGGGAACTGAGTCTGAGCAAACATGGTCAATTACCACACTCTGTAATGTCAGGCAGGTATGACTTATAAGAGTAAATGGGCATTGTCACAGATACCATGAACATGCAGATCATCCAACAGTACTGCAGTTCATGATTTACTATGTCCAAAGCCACAGACAGATCAAACAGAACCAGGAGAGGGCATTCCACTACAGGTGTGTGCCACCAAGCCATTATAAATCTTTGTTAATGAGGTTTCAGTCAAGTGTTGGTTCCTGTATGCCGATTCAACAGGGAACAACACTATGTTGTTCAAGTAGTGGTAGACGTTGATCGAGTTTAGCACACTCAGTAACCTTAGAGAAGAATGAGAGATTAGAGACTGGATGGAAGTTTAACATGCCCTCAACACTGAGATCAGGTTTCTTAAGTAGGACCCAGAGCAAGGCATGTTTCTCAGACTGCACAGCATTACCTTCCAGGAAGCATCAGTTTACTGTTTTACAAGTACAGTCTGCTGCATGTTTGTACACATCTGGCAGCTGTGACACATTAAATGGATCAAGCGAGCACAGTGTTTTATTAATTTGTTGTATATTACATTTAACTTTTATTAATGTCCAGTGGATTAAATGGTGTAAGCACGTGACCTCATGTCCACTGTTCTTATGTCTTTCTACTGAAGAGATTATTGGATAATGTTTCAAAACTCTTTGATTCAAGGGATCTCTCCAGAGCCAGATTTGTCTTGCTGTATTAAGAATGAGTCCATCATTGTACTGAGGGTGTCCTGAGCTGCCATTAGTTGATCAAGGCTGACATATACAAGTATGTTGGAACCTTTACAAATGGATGAAACAAAAATGAAAAAAAAAACATGTTCATGGAAATTTTCTCATCTTTTCATTATAAGGGGTCTCTCTTCAGCTGAATGAAACTGTCCACTGTAGTGATGATAAAATAATATCGGGGTTCTGAGTTGGTTAATTAACACATATACCAGCATTTGTTTGATAACCTTTAAGCCAAAATGTGGAAGTTTGGAGAGCCCTCTTTGTTGTGAAGTTGGAAAGCCCTTCTTGTCAGTGTTGATGGTGACAGTGATGAGAATTAACACACATTCCCTCCATTTTAGTGATAATGGTGACAGTGATGAGAACTTACATACGTTCCCTTCTTTTTAGTGATGACGATGTTGGAGATGGTGATAATAACTTATATGAGTCCTTTCCAACAGTTGCTCCAATGAGAGGACGTTCTTTCAGTCGTGGGATGAATATAAGAAGTGATCCGTTCCGCTCCCGACCACCTAACACCTCACGGCCACCTTCCCTTCACGTAGACGACTTTGTGGCCCTGGAGAGCACTGGCCACCAGCCCACGGGACCAACCGGGTATAATAAGATTTCCTTTGGTCGTGGCAAGGTGAGCGCTTTCTGTCAGTCGTATGGGAGTTGTTGATTAAGTAAATACAGAAGTAGTCTGTTGTTTGAAGGATGTGACTTAAATCATAGACAGGGGCAGCATAGATGGTTGGTATAAGCACAGAAGGTGTGGCTGTCAAGTCTGTGCCTAGAGTTGGGGAAAAAAAAAATACAGTATATATATATATATATATATATATATATATACAGCAAGCTCGCCCCCAACGCATGGGTTTCGTTCCTAACGTGGCGCGTTCGGCGCGAAAGCACGTAAGTTTTAACTACTTATTTTGCTCCCTAGATCTCCTAAGCGTGGTCTTTTGCTGTTATCTGCCATTGGTAATCAATATGAAGCACTTTAAGTGGTTAGAAGGTTTATTTAATGTTATAACTTACAAATACAGTACTGCACAGCAAAACTTCAACATACAAATACCTAAACACAAGGCAACATTCCAAGGCCGAAACCAGTTGGCGTCGGAATGTTGCCTTGTGTTTACGTATTTCTATGTCGAAGTTTTGCTGTGCAGTCTGTATTTGTAAGTTATAACATTAAATAAACCTTCTAACCACTTAAAGTGCTTCATATTGATTATCAATGGCAGATAACAGCAAAAGACCATGTTTAGAGAGTCTAGGGAGCAAAATGGTTTCTGGACTATTCGTTGTCAAGCCAGTTCGCTGTCACAACAATAACAAGACAACACAGACTTTGATGGATCCCCCTGAAATATAGTTATTAAAGTATTGATTAATTTATAATTATATTTATAAAAGTATTGATTAATTAATATATGTATAGAATGATGGGGAATCATATAGGGTGCGAATTGTCCTGATGGGGAATCGTTCATGTTTTGACGGGGAATTGACATGATGGCGAATTGTTTTGGAACCCACCGATCGTGTGTAATCTATAACTGGTTACAAGGCTTTATTTAATGTTTTACCTACTTTCTTTAAGTGCTTTAACTTACAAGTGCATACCAGAATAGTAAATATTTAACTTACAAATACAGTACTGTGGAAAAGCAGTACAGCAAATATTTAACAAACAAATAAAAAAGGTAATATTCTGACGCCTATCAGAAAACTGGTTATAAGACTTTAATTCTTGCTTGAACGTTATTTAATAATACTTTAACTTGCACATAAACTTACCAGAACAGTACTGTAAATATTTAACTTACAAATACAGCACTGAGGAAAAGCAGTACAGCGAATCACATCACATGATCAAAACAAACTGTGCGTGCTGAGCTGATGTTCGAGGATTTGGCCTATCAAAGGCCTCTCTTGCGTAAATATATAGTTTCCGTAATGGTTCTTTAATCTTACATTATCTTATACATATCCCAGCACTAACCGTGTATAATTGCAAGCGCGTTCGGCGAGAACGTGTTCCGGACGAGTTTACTGTATACATATATATACAGTATATATATATACAGTACCCTCGCGTCCAGCACGCGTTAGTCCAGCACGATTCGAGTCCAGCATGGTGAGCAATTAATTAGTATTATTTAATACAATTTAATTATTGCAACACGAGTGTGTTAGCATAACACGCACAGAGCTCTGAGAAGTGGGCCTAATCCGCAGAGTTCACTCTAGCACGATCACCCCCTGTCCAACACGGCCATACTGGACATTCCCATGATGATGATAGCCAATGAAAAACTTCTGATCAAGTAGCCTTCCCCGCCCGCTATCGTGACGTGATCGTGATGCCGCCCAATTAAAAACGCTTCTGGTGTCATGTGATGTTTTGTTTAAATTTCTCCCGCCACAGAGCCACTCAGTCGCATAATTGCATTGGAAGGTGCTTTTTTCTTGCTGCATTTTCTGCCCTTGTTACTGCATTTTACCCTGCTCACGATGCTTAGGAAACCTTCTGAGAACCCCAAGAAGCGTCGGCACCTCCCTCAGGCCACCAAGCTAGAATGCATCGAGAGGAAGAAGAAAGGGGAGAGGAAAGTTGACATTGCCAAGGCCTACAACATGAATGAAGCCAACGTGATCATAACAAAAAACTTCAGACAAGATCCTGGCAGCCGAAGGCTATCACACGGCACTTCATACCAGGTTTGCCGAGGATACGATGGTAAATTGGAACGGTAACGTGGTAAAATTGCCGACGATACCATGGGCATTTGGAATTCATCTGGATGGATTCCTGCCGAGGATACGGGCAAAACAGTGTGACCAAAACCCAGGCAACTTGACAGAGAATGTATCGTACTACAGCATTGAACATTTAGCCTGACACTGAATACATATTAATATTTTAGAATAAATATCAATCGTTTTGAAACCCTTCTCATCGGTGTGCGTACCAGTTTATAAACAAAGTTGCTTCTCCTTTATTCTCTACCGAGTCAGCGACAGCGATCACTTTCCAGTCACAAGACGGGGCTCTGGCAACAGTGTGAGAAGCATGCTCTTTGCCGAGGATTAATGGACGAAGATAGTGATTCTGAGTGTGATTTCGAAGGATTTATGAGGGAGGTTTGATTTCAAAGGATTTATGAGGGAGGTTGAGGAGGAGCAATAGCCATTACCCGCTAGTGACGCCAGCAGCCATCCTCCGGGGACCCAGTAGGACTAACTACAGCCTTGGATACCACCTTCCATTCCCAGCAAGCCCACCAACACTATCCTAAAAGGTTAGTTATCATTCATAGCACAGTACCATTTATTATAATTACAATAGTACCAATATATGTATAGGTATATGGTTGGTATTTAGGATGACTTTTCCGAGGGTTGCTGACATAATTCATTTTTCCCCATGAGCTCTATTGTTAGTCCAACACGTTTTTGGTCCAACACGTGACCCATGCATGACAATATTACCGTGCTGGATGCGAGGGTACTGTATATATATATATATATATATATATATATATATATATATATATATATATATATATATTTATATATATATATAATATATATATCAGCTAGTCAGGTCAGGTGCGGGTAAGGGGATGGGTCTGTTATGATGTGGCAGGGGTAAACCAGTTCTGCTGTCGGGCCCTGCTGCGGATGTCACTGATTGCATTGCCCAGTTGACCCTTGTGCGGTGTGGTGCGGTGAGGATCTGTCCGTTCTACCCTTTGGGGCTAAGATGCGAATGAATGTGTTTGAATGGATGAGTAAATGGAGAGTGAGTCGTCCTGTCTCGGCTACCTCCCTTTCCTTGGGGGAAGCAGCCTAGGTATATAGATAGAGATATATACATATATTTAATATATATACATATATTTAATATATATATATATATATATATATATATATATATATAGAATATATATATTTAATATATATACATATATCTAATATATATATATATATTTAATATATACATATATTATATATAAGTAATCCCTCCTCTATCCGACGTAATAGAGCCAAAGGCATGTCCAGAAAGTGGTCCTGTCTGGATAGTGGGCACCAGCCTCCTGGACTTTTATTTATGGACCCTAACTCAGAAAAACACCTTTACAGCTCCCTCTGGACATACATAGCACCTATTTAAGACCCAAATCACACCAATAAGGCACATAAAAGACTGAAATAAATGCAAAAGAACCATAACATGAGGTTTTTGAGGTAGGTTTATGCAATATTAAACATTCTGGGTACTTACAAGTCCCTGGCTTCTGGACTGGTAGTTATGGACCCTAACCTAGCCTAACTCAGAAAAACACCTCCCTACTGCACATGCATAGCACCTAAGACACTACATATTCACACCAATAAGGGACATAAAAGAGTTAAATTAGGTGTTTGAGGTAAGTACAGTATGGAAAATACAGTACAGTACAGTATGAAAAATTCTGCGTATTTACAGCAAGTCCATGGCCATCTCGATGAATAACCGCCTCCTCTCAGACTCTAACAGTAAGAAGGATTTCCTGAAGCACTTGCAGTACACTGTTCGTGAAGTCTTGCACTGAACTTAGTCATTCGCACTCAGAAGTCCATTCTCTTCACACTGCGCACTCTTGTCTTACTTATGCTCCATTGTAACTTAATAAGTGTTGCACTCTGCACTTTGTCTTTCCACTCATAAAACCATTTTCTAAACAAAACACACTTAAGTTAATTTACGTTAAATTTACAGTCCAAAAATTGTTTGTCTTTTCACTCAAATTTCTAATTTCTTAACAATATTGTATGCACTGTTTTTCTTTCACTGCACAACACTAAATTCCTGTGTGGTCTAGTGGAGAAGTTCTTGCCGTTTAATCACTGTCAGAGTCTGAGAGTATCACTGGGAGGTGACCTAGGGGTGTGTCGTTGGGTTGTGGTGATGGCGTACCCACTGCAGACAACTCAAAAGATAGACGCAAACTCACATCGAGCGGTGACTCCACCATGGCTGATGTGCTGGGCTGTGGCTCGGAGCATGAGAGCCTGTCTTGGGGAGGCAACGGAGTGGAGCCAGGGCTGGGCACAGCGGGGGTCACAGGCCTGAAAAAGCTGTCAATCGTTGATTGACGCAAGGAACGACGATTCTGACAATTAATGATGTGCTGCCTGAAAGCACGCACTTCCTCCACAAGTCCCAAGGGCCCCATCTCTCTGTCGCAGTCCGGGTGTTCCAGGTAGTCCAGAACGAACTCTAGGTGTTCCCGGAGTGCGCTCAGCTTGGGGATGGCTAGAGTAGTGTCATGCTGAGAGGAGTCCGCATCATCGTCGCCGTCCTCGTCGGAACCTTCAAGCTGGGTACTGACACCTGCAACTGAAGATGTGATCTCGATATCAGACAGGGCCTGATAATAATAATAATAATAATAATAATCTGGCCTTTTGTTTCTCAAAAGCGCCAGTTCTTCCTTTTGGGAATTCACTAGCGCTCGTTATTTTTACAATTACAAGAATTGTGACATTTCTTGTATATAATACAAGCTACATCATATATACATGAAAGTGGCAAAAATTAAACCCTATAATCATCTGTCATAATACCTCTCTTCAGGTCGTAGCATTTTGAAAAAAGAAAGGCTTTCAGCTGTCTCTTAAAGGATTCAACAGTAGAGAGTTGTCTTATGGACAATGGCAATCTGTTATATAATCTAGGGGCTCTATATGCAAAAGAACGATCAGAGAAAGATGACTGGTGAATGGCTCCTGGCTCATCAAGACGCAAGGAATCATCTTCACTGCGTAACATCACACCCGGGTGTGTCGATGGGAGTTTTAACAATTCAGCAAGATACTTCGGTTCACCAAACTTAAGAACCTTGAATGTAATAAGACATAGTTTAAATTCAATTCTAGCCTTTACTGGTAACCAATGCAACTCAATCAGAAACGGGGTAGTTGAGGTTCTCGGGGGGAGACCAAAGATAAGCCGTGCCGCCCTGTTCAACACAGACTGAACTTTTGTTAGTATATTATTTGGAAGACCAACCCACAGTGAATTACAATAATCAACACGAGACAAGACCACTGCATGGACCAATGTTAGGAGGCACTGTCTATTCAGGAATCTTCTCACAGAATACAGATTTCTGATATGCAAGTTACACCCTCTTACAACCTGATTAATGTGTTCTTTGTAATTTAACTTAGAATTAAAATAAACACCCAAATTTCGAACAGAACTGACTGGATGCAGCTGTGACACGCCAATGTTCAAAGCCAGGGCATTGTCAGTGTCATCACCCCTTCTGTTTCCTCTGATGATGATGATCTCAGTTTTACCATCATTCAGCTTAAGTTTCCTCTTAGCCATCCAAATCTTAATATCAGACAATAGAGATTCAAACTTTATCTTAGTATCGTTGATATCTGACATCTTAACATAGAGCTGGGTGTCATCAGCATAAAAATGATAGGACACATCATGAGCATCAAGTAAAGACGATAAACTACTTGTGTAGATAGTAAATAGAATTGGACCAAAAACTGATCCTTGAGGGACTCCAAATAGAAGAGGAGCAGAATCAGAGCTAGCGTAATCAACAACCACTCTCTGAGATCTGTCCGACAGACACGACTTAAGGAGCAAAAGGGCACTATCACGACCGCCATAAAAATACAGATCATCCAACAATAGTTTATGATCTACTGTATCAAAAGCTGCAGACAGATCCAAAAGAACTAGGAGAGAGGACATCCCACTACAAGTGTTTGCCACCAAGTCGCTCTGAATCCTTGTTAGTGCAGTTTCAGTCGAATGGATCACCCTTGTCATCATCCAGCCTCTCATGCACTTCATCCACATCAACATCGTCCCCATCTGCACAGACGTGCATGGAAGTCATCCACGTTGAAACCTAGGAAATCGTGCTCCACATCCGTTCCGAGAAGCACACGAGACCAACCATTTTCTAGAGTCTTGACAGAGATTTCCTTCCATGCACTGGCCCAGTTGTAAATGGCAGACTTGATGTTGTAGCGGCGAAGATTTTCCAAAGTCTGCTGGCCTCGCGTGTCCCGTCCCTCCCTGCACTCGTCCTCGTGAACAACCATCACCTTGTCCAGGAACTTTCGTCAGTATAGCTGCTTCGTTGCCACGATCACTCCTTGGTCCATTGGTTGGATGAGAGCAGTAGTATTAGGTGGCAGAAACATGCACCTAATGTGGCCATTCTCAGCCACCAAGTCCTTGTCGCACAGGTGGGCGGGTGCATTGTCGAGGAGAAGGAGGGCCTTTACCTGGTCACGTGGGATTCCCAGTTTCTCCGTCTGGTAATGTATGACCTCCTTGACGAAATGGCAGTGGAACCAGTCTTTGAAGATGTGGGCTGTGAACCATGCCTTCAAGGAATGGTACCAGACGACAGGAAGGACATCCATCACCCCACGAAGACACCGAGGCTGCTTTGCACAGCCAACAATAACAGGCTGAAGCTGGTGCATGCCGTTAGCATTAGCACAACACAAAGCAGATAGCCTTTGCTTGGAGAGCTTGTGGCCAGGTACACGCTTCTCTGTCTCCTCGGCTAGAGTGTTCGTAGGCAAAGAGCGATAGAATAAACCAGTTTCGTCAGTGTTGTAGACTTGACCGAGAGTGAGGCCCTCCCTGTCGATCAAGCCCTTCACCTTGTGCTGAAACTCCTCTACTCCATCCTCGTTAGCGTCCAAAGCTTCGCCATGAGACTTACGGTTGGTAAGGCCACGTCATAACTTGAACACAGAGAGCCAACCCTCGGATGCCTTGAAGTCTAGGGCGTCGTGAAGCCTTGCGATCTTCTCAGTAGCAGCCTTCAGCTCCGTACCACGTACCATCACACCAGCAGCACGTTGCTGTTGATACCAAATCAATGTGGAGCGGTCGACTTCAGCAAACTTTGGAGTAAACATCATCTTCCTCTCCACGTTGCATTTGCTTTTTGACAAGAAGTCAGCCGTGTACTGCATGAGTTTGTCACGGGATCTCTTAATATCAAACAAAGTTGATCGGGCCAGGTTCAACTCACGAAGGATGCGTGATGAAGACCATCCCGCATCTACTTTCTCCAGTGTCCCCCTCTTCTTCTCCAGAGTCAAAACCACTCTCTTCCACTTCTCAGGCGGCGGGGCCATCATCACACACACGAAGGAGAGGCACGAGAGCAGCAGGAGTGCCTGCAGCAGGTAAGGCACCACCACAATAGCAAGCATGTGGGCAGCCATGACGACGAGTGTACACTCACGACAAGTGACGGGCGGAAAGTGGGGAGGATGCTGGGGCGCTCTAGCAGACGTCGGAGGAATGACACACCAAAACAAAGCTGTCCTGCGCCGCGTGCGCCAAGTTCAAATTACGAGCGGGAAAAAGTCGGATTTTTTTCTAATTTTTTGCGGTTTTTGGACCATTTTGAGAATACCTGTATTGGATCCCGGGATGATTATGTCCGGTAAGTGGGGATGTCCAGAAAGTGGGCGTCTGGATAGTACAGGGATTACTGTATATATATATATATATATATATATATCTATATATATATATATATATATATATCATCATTCATCATCATCTGGACCTCCTTTCCCACCCAAGGGCAGGGTGAGAAGTAGCAATGTCCAGACAGCCCAAAATTACCTAATCCAATGGGCCATGCTTCCATTCACTCATCATTCAAGCCCCCGGAATCCTGGCTCTATCGGATACACCAAAAACACTCACCACATTCTGTAGCTTCACGTATCGTATCCGACAGAGTCAATCCAGACGCTGCCACGTTAAAAAGTGGTGCCAAAAATCCCTGATCATGCATATCTCTTCACAAAATTCATCCAGCCAGCTCGATCTCCTGTCATTTCCTTAGCCTCACCGACTTCTAAACCTCTCTTCTTCACACATTCATCCACCATATCTCTCCACCTTCTCCTTGGCCTACCTCGCCTCCTCCCTCCTTCGAATTCGCTCAGATATACCTTCTTCACCACCCTATTGTTATCCATTCTTTCCACATGACCATACCATCTCAATACGCTTTCTTCAGTTCTGGTGTCCACTGACTTCCTCACTCCGCATCTTTCACGAATCACATTATTTCGTATCCTATCCACCCTCTGTACTCCACATACATTCCTCAGCAGTCAAATCTCCACTGCTCTTACTCTTGACTTTTCATTTTCATGCCACTCCATAGTCTTACATCCATATGTTAAAGTTGGCACTAACACTCCTTCATGTAAAACTTGTGCAGCTGCAACACTTAAGCCTCTGTTTCTTATCAAGGCCTTCATTGCAGCAGCTACTTTTCTTCCTTGTTTGAAAGTAGAGTGATATATATATATATAGAGAGAGAGAGAGAGATAGATAGATAGATAGATATAGATATATATATATATAGAATACAGTGATCCCTCCAATATCCGACATAATAGAGCCATAGGCAGGTCCGGATACTGGTCCTGTCCGGATATTGGGCCCCAGCTTATGGACTTGTACTTATGGACCCTAACTCAGAGAAACACCTATACAACTCCCTCTGGACATGCATAGCACCTATTTAAGACCCAAATCACACCAATAAGGCACATAAATGACTGAAATAAATGCAAAAGAAGCATAAAATGAGGGTTTAGAAGTAGGTTCATACAATATTAAACATTCTGGTTACTGGCTCCTGGACTGGTACTTATGGACCCTAACCTAGCCTAACTCAGCAAAACACCTTCCTACTGCACATGCATAGCTCCTAACACCCTATTCACACCAATAAAGGACATTAAAGAGTGAAATGAGGTGTTTGAGGTACGTATAGTATGGAAAAAAGTACAGTATGAAACATTCTTCCTACTTACAGCAAGTCCATGTCCACCTCGATGAATAACCGGCTCCTCTCGGACTCTGACAGTAAGAAGGATTTCCTGGAGCACTTCCAGAACACTGTTCATGAAGTCTTGCACTGAACTTAGTCAATCACACTCAGAAGTCGTTCTCTTCACAGTGTGCACTCGTCTAACTAATGCTCCATTGTAACCTACTAAGTGTTGCACTCTGCACTTTAACTTTTCCCATTCTTCTAATAATTTTCTGAAGCAAAAACAAACAAGTCTATTTACGTTAAATTTTGTTCCAAATTAGTCTTTTCACTCACAACTGTAAATCCTTAACACAACACACTGTTTCTTTTCACTGCACAACAGTGTAAATTCCCGTGTGGTCTAGTGGAGAAGTTCTTGCTGTTTATTCACTGTCAGAGTCCGAGAGTATCACTGGCAGGTGACCTAGGGGTGCGTCGCTGGGTCGTGGTGATGGTGTACCCACTGCAGACGACTCTGAAGACAGACGCAAACTCACGTCGAGCGGTGACTCCACCGTGGCTGATGTGCTGGGCTGTGGCTCAGAGCATGAGGGCCTGTCTTGGGGAGGCAATGGAATGGAGCCAGGGCTGGGCACAGCGGGGGTCACGGGCCTGAAAAAACTGTCAATGGTTGATTGGCGCAATAACCGACGATTCTGACGATTGATGATGCGCTGCCTGAAAGCACGCACTTCCTCCCCAAGTCCCAAGGGCCCCATCTCCCTGTCGCAGTACGGGTGTTCCAGGTAGTCTAGGACAAACTCTTGGTGTTCCCGGAGTGAGCTCAGCTTGGGGATGGCTGGAGTAGTGTCCTGCTGAGAGGAGTCCGCATCATCGTCGCCTTCCTCGTCGGAATCTTCAGGCTCGGTACTGACACCTGCAACTGAAGACGCGATCTCGATATCAGACAATGTCTGATACCCAGGATCGCCCTCGTCGTCATCCAACCACTCACAAACATCGTCCACATCAACATCATCGCCGTGCATACGTAGCCGTGCATGGAAGTCATCCACGTCAAACCCTAGAAAATCGTACTCCACATCCGTTCCGAGAAGCAGACGAGACCAACCATTTTCCAGAGTCTTCACAGAGACTTCCTTCCATGCACTAGCCCAGTTGTACAGTGCAGACTTGATGTTGTAGCGGTGAAGGTTTTCCAAAGTCGGCTGGCCTCGTGTATCCCGTCCCTCCCTGCACTCGTCCTCGTCCTTGAGAACAACCATCACCTCGTCCAGGAACTTCCGTCGGTATAGGCGCTTTGTTGCCATGATCACTCCTTGGTCCATTGGTTGGATGAGAGCAGTCGTATTAGGTGGCAGAAACATGCACCTAATCTGGCCATTCTCAGCCACCAAGTCCTTGTCGCATGGGTGGGCAGGTGCACTGTCGAGGAGAAGGAGGGCCTTTACCTGGTCGCGTGGGATTCCCAGTGTCTCCGTTTGGTAATTGATGACCTCCTTGACGAAGTGGCGGTGGAACCAGTCTTTGAAGATCACAGCTATAAACCATGCCTTCAAAGAATGGTACCAGATGACAGGAAGGACATCCATCATCCCATGAAGACACCGAGGCTGCTTTGCACAGCCAACAACAACGGGCTTAAGCTGGTGCATGCCGTTAGCATTGGCACAACACAAAGCAGATATCCGTGCCTTGGAGAGCCTGCGGCCAGGTACACACTTCTCTGTCTCCTCGGCTAGAGTGTTTGTTGGCAAAGAGCGATAGAATAGACCAGTTTCGTCAGCGTTGTAGACTTGACCGAGAGTGAGGCCCTTCCTGACGATCAAGCCCTTCACCTTGTGCCGAAACTCGTCAACTCCATCCTCGTTAGCATCCAAAGCTTCGCCATGAGCTTTATGGTTGGTAAGGCCATGCCATAACTTGAACGCAAAGAGCCAACCCTCGGATGCCTTGAAGCCTAGGGTGTCGTGAAGCCTGGCGAACTTCTCAGCAGCAGCCTTCAGCTCCGTTCCACGTACCAACACACCAGCAGCACGTTGCTGTCGATACCAAATCAACGTGGAGCGGTCGATTTCAGCAAACTTGGGAGTAAACATCACCTTCCTCTCCACGTTGCGTTTGCTTCTCGGCGAGAAGTCAGCCGTGCACTGCATGAGTTTGTCTCAGGATCTCTTAATATCGAACAAAGTAGATCGGGCCAGGTTGAACTCGCGGAGGATGCGGGAAGAAGACCACCCCGCATCTACTTTTGCCAATATCTCCCGTTTCTTCTCCAGAGTCAACACCATTCTCTTCCTTTTCTCAGGTGGCGGGGCCATCATCACACACACTAAGAGGAGGCCCGAGAGCAGCAGGAGTGCCTGTAGCAGGTAAGGCACCACCACAAAAGCGAGTACGTGGGCAGCCATAACGACAAGCGTGCACTCGCGGCGAGAGACAGGCAGAAAGTGGGGAGGATGCAGTGGCGCTCTATCGGACATCGGAGGAATGACGCGCCACAACAATGCTCTCCCGCGCCGCACGCGGCAAGTTCAAATTACGGGCGGGAAAAAATAGTTTTTTTTTTTTTTTTTTTTTTTTTTTTGCGGTTTTCGGACCATTTTGGGAATGTTGGATCCCGGGACGATTATGTCCGGTTAGTGGGGATGTTCGGATATTGGGCGTTCGGATATTGGGCGTTCGGATATTAGAGGGATTACTGTATATATATATAGAGAGAGATATATATATATATATATAAAAATATATATCATTGTGTCCATTTGTCTGTACTTTCAGTACAGTGGCTTGCTGAATTCTCTTCTTACTTCCTCATTCTTCCAGCCACTCCCTCACATACTCCACATTATTTGTTCAGTCTCACAGAATGTTCAGTACAGTCAGACCACAGTATACATCTGTTTGGTTTGTGATAAATTGATAGAACCATGAACTAAAAGTTATACCCAGTTACATGATAATGATGATGAAATTTGCTTATGTAGATATGCTGATTGTGCTAGCTGCATATGACAATTCTGTTAGTACATGGTGCCTCCCACACAAGCTGTTAGTCAGATGTTTGGGCCAAGATGACCACCCAGTGTTTACATCCACTGTTATTGTCTCTCATTCTATTTCGTGCTTGCAAGGTCATTGAAACAGCATTGCTATTGCCACATAAAACAGTGCAAGTTTGCAGTGAATAGTGCAGTGGGCAATGTTAAGTGGAGTGATAACACTCTATGTTTGAAATATGTAAGCTTGGGACATGAAAATCATGCTGGCAAGGATGCTACTCCTAGTGGAAAACATGATGCTATTGAGAGGGCAAGCCAGAAAGTTTTTTTTTTTTTAAAGGTTAAGTGGCCCTTCACCCCCAGTGTATCCCCATTGAACCCGTATTGTTTCGACCTTGCAATACAATAAATTGTCATGTGATGGGTTTTCTCTTGACATAACCTCATCGTGTACCAAAGTGTAACTGTATGGTGTTGGTGGTTGTTTCAGAAACTATGGTTAGTCATCATTTTATTTTCTTGCAGATTCTATGGTTAGCTTTATCATATATTTATGATACTGTAATATGTTGCTAGCTTTTACAGTATGATGCACAAAATAAGTATTGTATGTGTGGTACATACTGGTACTGTTATTTTCATTCATTCATTCATTGCCAGATGCCATGTATCCCAAACGGGGTGGCCAAGGGCTTAGAGTTAATTGTTTTACAGGGAGGGGCACTAATCCTCCACCAATCCCACTTGACACGTATAATAGTGTAAAAAAAAAAAAAAAAAAAAAAAAAAAAAAAAACTGGCATATCCTAGTGTACTTAAATGGTGAATACTCTATGTGAATAACAAGTTAGTGAGTATCTGAGTTGAATGGCTGTCAAGAAAAGATGTTTTGTAGCTGCTCTCTACTTAAATATCCAGCTACCCCTCTTTTTAACCTTTCATTTCAAATAGAATGCAGGAAAATTGAACCCGTTCTGTATGAAGAGAGCGGTGTGATTTTTAAGTGGGATAGTAATATTTTTAGCTGTAACACTATAGTTCATTTACAGTACAGTACCTTGGCCCAGATTTTTATCCTTTTGCACGTAAAGTCTGTTACACAGTTGGCAAAAAACGACAAGGCTACAGCTCTGCATTGGAAACACTTTCCATAGCACTTCTTCATGACTAGCATTTTATAGTGGCGTCGATTTCTTTAATAGTAATTGCCTTTAATATGGTCGTCACTCAAAATATTCAGTAAAAAAAGAAATTAGTTAACCCCTGAAGGCCAGTGATTGTTGCTGTGTTTAGTCCTTGGTACATAGAGTCCTAACATCATCGATTGCACACAAGCTACCAAAAACTGGTGTGAGGTATCCCTGCCTCTTTGGTGACATATATGGAACCTAGCCAGTGGAAAGTACAATATCTGGTGGTGTCTGGCCTGATTGGTTCCCCTGGATGTGGTGAGGGAGGGTCCATTCCCTTGCTGTTCTCCACCTCTCTCTGCTCCAGTGGGCCCTGTCCTCAATGACTCCTCCCACTCAAATCATCCCTCATACCCCCCCTCTAGATGATATTGTCTGTGGGTGGCAGACATATTCCCTCCCTTTCCTTCCCTCCTGATGCACCTCCCACACCCCCTCCACCTCCCTGTTCCCCCTTATTTCTCAGTGACGTCCCATTCTCGCTCATAGTGAGGGGTCACTATTTTTATTTTTGACAGGCAACATTGCGGTAACCATTAGACATAAATATACATTTTCTGGTGTGGAAAATCAAGCTCTTCAAATCTATGAGACCAAAATTTACTTTAATGCATTTTTTCTCTCTCTCTTTCTGTACACAAAGTAATATTTTTATTTTTGATGTTCTTTGACAGTCGATGGTGCGATAATCACGAAAGATATGAAAATGAAATATAGTATACATTTTCTGCTGTGTATAATCAAGTTCTTGAAATCCACAAGACCAAAATTTACCTTGGTGAAAGTTGAAAAATCGGACCCTAAATGCAGTTCTGGGCCAGACAGAGTGGGGGAATTGTGATCTTTAGGGGTTAATGGTACATTTACGAAAACCAAGGAGTTTGGGAGGTTATCTGTTATTCTGGGAAATCTTGGGAGAGGTGCTGCAGCTAATGAGAACGTGCAGTGGCGGGAGAGGTGCAACAGCCAATCAGAACATTCGTGTGTGTGTGTGTGTATTTACCTATTTGTAGTAAACAAGAATTGAGCTAAGCTCATCTTGTCCTCTCTCCATATCTACATTTGTGTGTGTGTGTGTGTGTGTGTGTGTGTGTGTGTGTGTGTGTGGTGGGTGGGTGGGTGGGTGGGTGTTTGAGACATCACCAAGTGTCAATCTCTCTGTGCTGTCTAATGTAACAGTTACACCATACTAGCTTGTTGGGGCAAACTGCAGGAGCTGCATTAACCCGTGGATTGCGAGCCACAGCCCAGGCTGGGTAGCATCATGTTGCGAGCCACAGTTCAGGCTGTGCTGGCCATGCATCACCATAAACAACTCGACCCCTAGGCAAACTTATGCATGGTGCTACGCAATGACGGAGAGAGAAAGATTTTTTTCTTTTCACCAGATGATGCCCTGGATGTTTATCTTCAGGTTTATTATATAAACAACAAAAAATATATATATATATATTTTTTTTTTTTCATTTTTTCACTTCTCCCGTACGTAAACTTACACATGGCTTTATGCAAGATGGAGAGAGAGAGATTTTTTTTTTTTCACCAGATGATGCCCTGGATGTTTATCTTCAAGTTTATAATAAACAAAAACTAAACAAAATTTTCCTTTCGTTTTTTCCACGCTGCGGGGTGGGATAAAAAAGGTAATGGCGCAATCCATGGGTTAATAAATGGTGAAGATTTTATGACAGAGACTATCTTTCATAATTGTATGACAGTTTGTTGATGTGCAGTGGCATCCTACAGACTGGCCAGTGGGTTTACTCAGACCCAAAATTCATTTGTCCCCAAATTGTTCCATGTAGTTGTTAGGTTAAATTAAGTTAGGTTAGGTTAGGCTGAATTTGATTGGGTTAGGTTAGGTTAGGTTGGATTTGGTTAGGTTAAGTTAGGTCATTTTAGGTTACGTTAGTAGGGACAAATGATCAGTGACAAATTGACATTGGAACCAAATCAGCTTGAAAGTCCAACATGGCAAGTGGCCATATTTGTTAAATTGCATTTTTTTGTGTTTGCCTGTCATCGTTAACAACTTTCTAGGGATTTTTTTTTGCCTTGAATTAGAGTCTTGTCTGATCTAAATAATTTGCCTTATAAGGTTTATTATTTGTTAAGTAGGGAATTAGTCCAGTATGGCAGTGTTGTGCAGTCTAATTAATACTGGACGCGAGGTCACTTTATTCTTGTGTTGATCTGTTGCTACAGCTCGGCATTCAAAATAGGTACATGGCAGTTTTAGGCTAAGTTAGAGTAAACTGAGTACAGATTTAAGCAAAAAAATAATAATAATGCTTTCCAGACAGATATATCCTCAGTGCCAGTTTGGGATGAAGAATAATTAGGGAGCATGTCTGTGAGGTTGCTGAAGAGTATGGGGAGGCCATTATTGAGAGAAGCCTTAGAAATCGTCTCATGCAGTTGCTTTCTTTCTAAGCCTCAGAAATCGTTAATGCAGTCTCTCTCTCTTTCTCTCTTTCTCCCTTTTCCATAATGTTGGGGGAATTATTATTATTATTTTTGAAATTTTTAATGGTCACTAATATTGGGGGGAAAATGTTATGACTATTTTGGCAGTTAGTAATACTGGATATTGATGGAGAAAAATATTGTATGTATATATATACAGTACCCTCGCGTCCAGCACGCGTTAGTCCAGCATGATTCGGGTCCAGCATGGAGAGCAATTAATTAGTATTATTTAATATGATTTAATTACTGCAACACGAGTGTGTTAGCATAACATGCACAGAGCTCCGAGAAGTGGGCGAAATCTGCAGAGTTCGCTCTAGCACGATCACCCCCGGTCCAACACGGTCATACTGGACATTCCCATGATGATGATAGCCAATGAAAAACTTCTGATCAAGTAGCCTTCCCCGCCCGCTATCGTGACGTGATCGTGATGCTGCCCAATTAAAAACGCTTCTGGTGTCATGTGATATTTTGTTTAAATTTCTCCCGCCACAGAGCCACTCAGTCGCATAATTGCATTGGAAGGTGCTTTTTTCTTGCTGCATTTTCTGCCCTTGTTACTGCATTTTACCCTGCTCACGATGCCTAGGAAGCCTTCTGAGAACCCCAAGAAGCGTTGGCACCTCCCTCAGGCCACCAAGCTAGAAAGCATCGAGAGGAAGAAGAAAGGGGAGAGGAAAGTTGACATTGCCAAGGCCTATGACATGAATGAAGCCAAAGTGATCATAATAAAAAACTTAAGACAAGATCCTGGCAGCCGAAGGCTATCACACGGCACTTCATACAAGGTTTGCCGAGGATACGATGGTAAATCGGAACGGTAACGTGGTAAAATTGCCGACGATACCACGGGCATTTGGAATTCATCTGGATGGATTCCTGCCGAGCATACGACGGGGAAAACAGTGTGACCAAAACCCAGGCGACTCGACAGAGAATTTATCATACTACAGCATTGAACATTTAGCATGACACTGAATACATATTAATATTTTAAAATAAATATCAATCGTTTTGAAACCCTTCTCATCGGCGTGCGTACCAGTTTTTAAACAAAGTTGCTTCTCCTTATTCTCTACCGAGTCAGCGACGGCGATCACTTTCCACAGTCACGAGACGGGGCTCTGGCAACAGTGTGAGAAGCATGCTCTTTGCCGAGGATTAATGGACGAAGATAGTGATTCTGAGTGTGATTTCGAAGGATTTATGAGGGAGGTTTGATTTCGAAGGATTTATGAGGGAGGTTGAGGAGGAGCAATAGCCATTACCCGCTAGTGACGCCAGCAGCCATCCTCTGGGGACCCAGTAGGACTAACTACAGCCTTGGATACCACCTTCCATTCCCAGCAAGCCCACCAACACTATCCTAAAAGGTTAGTTATCATTCATAGCACAGTACCATTTATTATAATTACAATAGTACCAATATATGTATAGGTATATGGTAGGTATTTAGGGTGACTTTTCCGAGGGTTGCTGACAATTCATTTTTCCCCATGAGCTCTATTGTTAGTCCAACACGTTTTTGGTCCAACACGTGACCCATGCATGACAATATTACCGTGCTGGACGCGAGGGTACTGTATATATAAATTTTTTTTTGTCAGTCACAATATTTTTGCTTTTTTGTCAGTAATACCGGGGGAGGGGGGGGATGCTATTATATACTGTTTGTCTGTCTGTATATGTATATGTATATATATATATATATATATATATATATATATATATATATATATATATATATACACACACACACACACACACACATATGTACAAGTCACTGTTATTGAAGAAGAAAAATGTGAATTTTCTCAGTCACTAATAATGAAGGGAAAAAATAACTATTGTGATGTTTAAAATATTGTGAATCACCATATGTTATAATGTAATGTTCGAGTTAGTAATTCACTACTTTGTGATTGTAAGAGAGCAGTTTGTAATGTTATTTGTGTACAGTATAATTGTCTTTGAAAAATCCATATATAGGGACTAATATTGTTGAAAGAAATGTATCTTGAAACAGAGAAATATAAATAATGCATTTTATACTCTGTATTGGTTTGGTAGTTCCTGTTAGACTCCATGAGGGGACGAGGCAGTCGTGGCAGAGGAGAGGGAAGAGGCACCAGATTCTTTCATCGACCACCTTTTAGGCCTGAGCCTGGTATGTTCTGAGAGAGAGAGAATGTGTTATTTGCTGGAGCCGTTAATGTTTATCTTTCACCAAGTTTCTATATTTACTTTTTTGTTGCATTGATAATGTATGTTTACTTCACCCACTGCAATAGTCTATCTGTCTGTCTATAGCCAGATGCCATACTCCTGGAAGGAGTGGCCATTTGTCTTTGAGTTAGTTGTTTTAGGGGGAGGGGCACTAACCCTCCTCCAACCCACTTGTTGACACACAAGGAACATGTGTGGGTTGGTTATATGGTTACCACCGAGCACTGTAAATGGTTTCTTCACGTACTAGAAACCATTAGACTTGTCACTCAGTGTAAAGTCACCTGGAAAGGAAAGAAAAGTAATAAAAAGTGACAGGAAAGATGGGGGAAATAGGAAGAGAGGAGGGCAGACACAGAAAAAGAATGATGAAAGTGAAGGAAGTAGTAAGCAGGACTACATTAAGTTAGCAGATGATGGTCGCCATCACCACAACAGTACATACAAATATACGGTGCCTACATAGTTACCATATTTACTAGTGTTTTACCTTAAGGTTGTATTTGTGGTTCACAGAGATCAGATTTCCATATTTTCTTGGATATTGCTTTCAGTCAGTATTTACACTTACATGTACTGTATTTAAAAAATAATACCGAATATCCATATTTAGATTGTAATTATACTGTATTTTGACCTCTGTGTATTGTACAGTGTTGTTCTTTTACATGGATTTTATTGCTTAAATTAATTGGATTAATTGTAATTGATGATGATGATAACTTATTTTCCTGTGCCATCACCATATAGGGTCAACCCGAGGCATCAGCCCACGTGGCAGGGGAGGAGCACCTTGGCTCTTCCGGGGCGATGGGTCTCCAAGGGGCTACCGGGGCACATCCATGAGTTCCGGGAGTATGCGGTTCACAAGAGGACGTGGAGCATACACTCGGGGTAATGGTGGGGTGGGGAGTGGATCAAAGGATAGGCTTTCAGGAAAATTTGGTGAATGTGGGGGTAGAAGGGATATGAATGGAAGTAGGTATAGGAGAGGAGGCTTTAGGTAAGTTCCAGGAATATGTGGATGCCCAATTAGGGAGCTGTAGCTGTGAAATGTGTAAATGTTAGTTAATGATATGCATTATATGTGGGATGCAAGCTTTATGAGCAGATGTTGGAGAGTAGGAGTGTTGTGACAGGCATCTGTGTACATCTGTAAGTGTATGAAAAATCTTGTTCATGAATCTCCTTTCTATTTACTGGTGTATATATAAATATATATATGCAGTAATCCCTTCACTATTCGATGTAATAGAGCCAAAGGCATGTCCAGAAAGTGGGCCTCTGACTGCTGGACTAGTACTTATGACCCTAACCTAGCCTAACTTTGAAAGCCACCTAAATAACTCCCTACCAGACATGCATAGCACTTATTTAAACCTATTTAAGACCCTATTCACACCAATTATGGACGTAAAGCATGAAGGAAATGAAAAGGAACCAGAGAATGAGGAATTAGAAGTGAGTATGGAAAATACTTACGCCTAGCAGTGTACAGGGTACTGTACTTACGTCTGTGGCCACCTCCTCTAACTCTCTAAGGCTCTGGTAGTTGTGAAAATGCTCTTGAAGCACGTACAGTAATCCAGTGTTGTCCTACACTTAATTCTTTGCACTGTGAGTTATAATTGTTTAACACTGCACATTCTTCTTAATTGAACCATGCCAGTTTCAACCGCCACTTTGCACTCCACACTCACTCCACACTTAATCCTTTGCGCTCTAAATTCTAATTTCCTAACACTGCACAACACTGTAAATTCCTATGTGGGCTAGTGGCGAGGTATTGCAGTTTATTCACTGTTCATCCATAAAAAACGAGCACGTGCGGCATCCATTACGATGGACGTCTTCCCTGAACGAAGGTTAGGCAGTAACTGGGGACAGGGTTGCCAGATCTGAACTCGGCCACATTACCAAACTCCTCAGTTTCATTACCAAATTTAACATTTCATTACCAAATTCTTAAAGGAAGCATTTATTCTTCACTAATTATACTGTATGTACAAATGGAAATGATCACTAGCCTTATAATCAGCAGCATGTTTTTTTTGCACTGTGTATGCTAGCAGATTAATCAGAGAAAGCAGACAGTCCCCCATCTCCATTCTCTATATCTTCATACATGTAAAAATCTGTTTAGTAATGGATCATGCTGATTCACTACCAAACGAACTTTTCAGCACCAAATTGGCCCATATTTGGTAATGAGAGATACCAAATGGTAATCGTGACTGGGGAGGGGGGAAGGGGGAGGAAGGAAGGGGTGAAGGGGCCGTGGTGTAAACAGCTGTTTGGTGCCACGCGGCAATTTCAAATTACGAGTGGGAAAAAAAAAAAATTCGGATTTGGGGGGGGGGGGGGGGCGAAGGTCTAGGCCCACAATGTCCGGTAAGTGAGGAGTCCGGAAAGTGGGACGGAAAGTACAGGGATTACTGTTATATATAATATATATATATATATATATATATATATATATATATATATAAAGTATATATATATACAGTATATAGATTGTCCAGGTGCTTGAGGGTGCGAAAGTGGATGTATGTGGAATAACTGAAACAAAATGGAGAGGAGAAAGTGTGAGAGAATGGGAGTATGGATGGGGTATATGTGCAGGAGTAGGTGAGAATGAGAGGGCAAAGGAAGGAGTATGTATAGTTGTGAGTAAAAGATGGAAGAAGAGCATAAGACAGTATGGATCAGTTGGGTCAAGGATTGTGTGGGTAAAGTTGAAAGTTGGAATACAAATGTGGGCGATTGTGTGTGTGTATGCGCCAACGCAAGATCGTGCTAGAAGAGTGAGAGAAGAGTTCTGGACAAATGTGGAAGTGTGCATGGAAAAGTTTGGAAGGAATGAGAGAGTGTTTTTGATCGGTGATATGAATGGTAAAGTTGGGAATGTGAAGGTGGATGGAATAGTTGGTGAGTGGGGTGTGCCTGCTGATGTAGATGAGAATGGCAGTGCGTTAGTGGACATTTGTGCTGGGAGGGGGTTGGTGATAGCCATTACCCTCTTCAGGCATAAAATGATCCACAGGTATACATGGCGAGTGATAAGAAGGGTGGGTGGTGAACTGAATGAAAGGAAGGCAATGATTGATTATGTGTGCGTGGATGAAAGGATGCGAAGATGTGTAATGGATGCAAGAGCTTATAGAGGTTGGGGGAGTGGACTTTCTGACCACTACTTGGTGGTGGCCAGAATTAGGATTCAAGTAAGATGGAGGAATAGAAGGGAAGGACGAGAGGAAGGAGTAGTTGCAAGGAGAGTGGAAAGGTTACAAGAGGATGACAAAAAGGCAGAGTATAAGAGAGAAGTGGAGGAACGATTGGGCAAATATGAATTGGAGCAGATGGGAGACGTGGAAGGTGTGTGTAGGATATTTACAGAAGAAATATGTGCAGCATGTGATGTGGTGTGTGGAAGGAAGAGAAGACGGAGGGGGATGCAAGGAACAGCGTGGTGGACAGGTGAGACAGGCTGTGGCACAAAAGAAGAAAGCATACAATGAATGGATGAGAAATAGGGGCATGGAAGAAGTTGAGAGGCAGAAGAGAGAGTTATATGTAGAAAGAAAGAGAGAGGTGAAAAGATTAGTAAGAGAGTGGATGAGGAATTTGGAAGAAATTTGAGTGTAAAGTGGAGGGACTGTAAGAAAATGTTCTGGAAAGAGGTGAAAAGAGTAAGACAGGGTGGAAGTGAAGTTAGCAGGGAAGTGAAAGATAAAAATGGTAAATTACTAGTGGAGAAGGGAGAAAAAGTAAGCAGATGGAGAGAACACTTTAAGGAATTGTTGAACATAGAGGATGGAAGTAATGTGAGTAAAAGTGGCTGGGAGAAGGAGGGAGGTGAGAAGACAGGAAGAAATCAGTAGGATAGAAGTTGTTGAAGCAATGAAGAAAGTTAAATTGGGGAAAGCCCCAGGAATTGGTGGAGTGTGTGGTGAAATGCTGAAGCATGGGGGAGAGATAGTAGTAGAATGGATGTGGAAGATGTGCAGATTGGCCTGGGAGGAAGGTAGAGTCCCGGAGGATTGGAAGTCTGGTATAATTATTCCCTTGTACAAAGGAAAAGGGGAAAAAGAAGTGTGTGGTAATCATAGGGGCATTTGTCTTCTTAGTATAATAGGAAAAGTGTATGGTAGGATACTTACTGACAGAGTTAGAGAAAGAACAGAGAAATTAGTTGGAGAAGAACAGGGAGGCTTTAGGAAGGGAAGAGGTTGTGTAGATCAGATATTCACTCTTAGATCTTTAGTGGAAAAGTTTCTAGAGAAGGGATTTGGAGAAAGCATATGACAGGGTGGATAGACAAGGATTGTGGAAAGTATTAAGAATATATGGAGTAGATGGGAAGTTGTTGAATGCTGTGAAGAGTATGTACGATGGTGCGAAGGCTGCAGTGCGTGTGGATGGTGAACTAAGTGAATTTTTCTCCTTGAAAGTTGGGTTGAAACAGGGATGTGTCATGTCTCCATGGTTGTTCAATCTGTACATGGATGGGGTAATAAAAGAGGTACAAGGTAGGGTAGCGGATGTTGGAGTGGCCCTGGTGAGAGAAGATAGCGTTTGGAAACTCCCTGTACTGTTGTTTGCAGATGATACTATGTTGTTGAGTGAAGACGAAGGGGAGCTGCAAGGCTTGGTGGATGAGTTTGGGAGAGTGTGTAAGAAACGGAATCTAAAGGTGAATGTAGGGAAGAGTAAAGTGATGGTCTTTGAGAGAGGTGAAGTCAGTGAATGTACAGCAAGGTTGGATGGTGAGGAATTGGAAAATGTGAGTACGTTTAAGTACTTGGGTAGTGTGATGAGTAAGGATTGAGGTTTGGAGGGTGAAGTGCTTGAAAGGGTACAGCAGGGAAGAAAGGTTGCTGGTTCTTTGAAAGCAGTGATAAGAAACAGGGAAGTGAGCATGGAAGTGAAAAAGTTACTACATGATAGTATTGTGATACCAACTCTAACGTATGGAAGTGAAGCTTGGACGTTGTTGGAAGGACACAAGTCAAGAGTGAGAGCAGTGGAAATGAATTATTTAAGAGGAGCATGTGGAGTCATATGGAGAGACAGGCTGACAAATGAGGATATAAAGGAGCGCTGTGGTGTGGATGTAGATGTGATAGGAAGCGTTATGAGGAACACACTGAGGTGGTTTGGCCATGTGGAGAGGATGGAGGGTGAAAGACTGACAAAGAGAGTGTATGTGAGTGAGGTGGAGGGGGGAAGAGGGAGGGGGAGGCCGAGGATGAGATGGAGGGAAGGGGTGGAGAGGTATATGAGAGATGGGGGTGTGAGTTGGGAGCAGGGCAGTGAAATGGCGGAGGACAGGGCGACTTGGAGGTGATTTGTTTGTGGCCACCCCAAACGGGATTGAGGTGTCTGGCAATAGGTAGATAGATATATATATACACATATGCATGTATATGCCTTGGTATATATCATCATCATCATCATCTGGACCTCCTTTCCCATCTGAGGGCAGGTTGAGGAGTTGCAATGTCCAGACAGCCCAAATTTACCCAAACCAATGGGCCATGCTTCCATTCACTCACCATTCAAGCCCCCAGAAGCCTGTTTCTATCTGATAAGCCAAAAACTTTTACCACGTTCTGTAGCTTCACATAAACGTATCTGATAGAGTCAATCCAGATGCTGTTATGTTAAAAAAGTCCAAAATCCCTGATCGCTCACTTCTCCTCACAATATTCATCCAGCTAGCACGATCTCTAGTCAGTTCCCTAGCCTCACCGACTTCCAAACCTCTCTTCCTCACACACTCATCCACCAAATCTCTCCATCTTCTGGTCTACCTCGCCGCCTCCCTACTTCAGTTCACTCAGATATACCCTTTTCACCACTCTATTGTTATCCATTCTCTCCATATGACCATACCATCTCAGTACACTGTCTTCGATTCTGGTGTCCACAGACTTCCTTATTCCACATCTTTCATGAATCATATTATTACGTATCCTATCCACTCTCTGTACTCCACATACATTCCTCAGCAATCCCATCTCGACTGCTCTCACCCATGACTTTTCATTTTCATGCCACACCTTAGTCTCACACATCAATATGTTAAATTGGTACTAACACACCTTCATGTAAGCCGTTCAGCTGCAACGCTTAAGCCTCTGTTTCTTATCAAGGCCTTCATTGCACCAGCTACTTTCCTTCCTTGTGTCACTCTGATTTCCACATCTTTATATTTTCTATCACAGTACCCAGGTATTTGGACTCTCTTACCTATTCCAGTCTCAGCATTCACTGTAACATTGCACTGGGAGTCACCTTCTGTCTTAAAAACCATCACTTTACTCTTTTCTGAATTTACTCTCAAGGCACGACACCCACAGACATCAGCAAAACTCTGCACTAATTTCCCAAGTTCTTGTCCAGTATTTGCAAGTAGTACTGCGTCATCAGCATACAGCAAATTTTAGATATTTTATCCATGACCATTCATTACCAACAGCGTCCTTCTTTCCATTACTCATGTTTTTACTTGTCTCATCACCCCATCCATATATATATATATATATATATATATATATATATATACAGTATATTGAACAACCAAGGAGACATCACAGAACCTTGTCGCACGCCTACGCCTATCGTGACCCATTCACTTAGATGCCCATTAACCCTTTCACATGCTTCACTACCATCATAAAACCTCTTGACAGAACGCAGCAGCTTCCCATCTACACTGTACATGCACAAAACCTTCCACAATCCTTCTCTGTCAACTTACTGTCTGCTTTTTCCAGATCCATGAATGCCATAAACACCTTACAATCCTTCTCACAAGCCTTCTTCACTATCTGTCTCCCTGCAAATGTTTGATCCACACATCCTCTGCCCCTCCTAAAGCCACCCTGTTAATCATTCACTAGGACCTCTGATATCTCTCTCACATTCTCTATAATAATTCTTCCAAATACCTTCCCTACCACACTCAGTAATCTTATGCCATGATAATTCTTGCACTCACTTTGCTCCCTTTTATATATATATAGATAGATAGATAGAGATAGATATAGATAGATAGATATCGTTTCGTTTCGTTTCGTTTTTAAAGGCTCCAACATGCTTGCATGTGTCGGCCTTGGTCACCTAATGGCGGCTCTCCACGCTGCACGATCCATTGCAGCCTCCCTGTTCAGTCCCTTAACCCTAAGGTCACACTTAATGACCGCGTCCCATGTCTTTCTCGGTCTACCCCTCATAACCCCACCCCCAATATTAAAACTTCTTATCTTCCTCACCCAATTATCATCCCCCATCCTCTCCACATGTCCAAACCACCTCAATCTACCTCTCCTCATCACAACACCAATACACTCCAGTCCCATCCTACCTCTCAACTCTTCCATTGTAAACCCAGCCCCTCCAGGCCTTGGACGCAGGGACGCACTGCACATCCACCTAATCATTGTCATTTCTGTACGTCTGAGGCGGCGAATATCTTCCTCCTTCACTGCCCAGGTTTCACTGCCATACAGCATTATACTCCTAACACATGCTGCATACAAAGACCCCTTAGCGCGTAGGGAGAGCCCTCTCAATGTCAGGAGAGGCAAGAGCTCCCTGAACTTCTTCCAACCACTTCTCACCCTAGCCACAGAGCTAGCTCCAGCCCCACCTCCAGCACACAACATGCCTCCCAAATAACAAAACTCTTCCACACACTCAAGAGATTCACCAGCAAGTTCAATCCTTTCACGTCTGGCAATCTCCACCTGCTCACCCCGGCACGCCGCACACATAAAATCAGCATTATCTCGCAGTCTACCTCTGATACCACTACATCTCTTATGCACCCATTTATCACACACGCCACACAAGATGGAATTACTTCCCACGCCCTTGTGGCAAACTGCACATGGCCACTCTCCCTCGTCTTTGATAGTACCGCCACCAACCCTAGATATCATCACTTTTGTTTTATCTGCATTTACCCTTAAACCCTTTTGCCCCATACCATCTCTCCACTTCCTAAACCTTTCGTCCGCCTCTCTTTCATTCTCTGCACTCAACACCAAATCATCAGCATACAACAACTCCCACGGGAGTCCGTTTCTAAAGTCACGTGAAAGGGCTTTAAGTACCATGATAAACAACATGGGACTCAAGACTGACCCCTGATGCACACCAACATTCACGGAAAACTCATCACTCAAATCTCCATTCACTCTCACCTGGGTGTGAGCACCCACATACATGGCCATAACCACCCTAACCAGCCACTCCTCCAAGCCAAGCTTTCTCATTGCCCACTTCACCACCTCTCTAGGGACTTTGTCAAAGGCCTTTTCCAAATCAACAAAAACAAAATAAAGATCCCTTCTCCTACCAATATATTTTTCCTGAAGCTGTCGAACAATGAATATGGCATCAGTGGTCCCCCTACCTGGCATGAACCCAAACTGCATCTCATCAATATTCACTTTTTCTCTAATCATACCTTCTAAAACTCTCTCCATTACCTTCATTATCTGATCTAAAAGCTTTATACATCTATAATTTCCTCTTTCCAGGGCATCACCCTTCCCTTTATACACATTTACAATTACACTCTTCAGCCAATCATCTGGGACAACACACTCATAAATAATCCTATTAATCAGGTCAGTGACTAAACCCACCCCTATGTCGCCTGAGGCCTTCAACATTTCGGCAGTCAACCCCGACACACCTGCTGCCTTCCCCACCCTCATCCTGCCTATTGCCTCACTCACAGTAGCATTATCAATCAAAGGCCAAGGGCCAGACACTGGATCTGCTGGCTCCAAACCTTCCCTGTCCCAGTCAAACTCCTCATTCAACAACCGGTTATAATGCTCTCTCCATGCATCTGTAATATCCTCACTGTTCACCACTACCCTTCCTTCATCATTCTTCACACACTGCTCACGTATGATATCCCGATTATCCCTCTTCACCTGACCTGCCACCCTAAATATATTTTTCCTTTCCCCATGATTTAGGTTATCAAGTAATTGTCTCAGTGACTCAGACTTTGCCCTGTATACCTCTCTTCTGGCCCTATGCTTGGCAGCCAAATATTCCTCTTTGCTACCACCCTTCTTCCATTCCCGGAAAAGCCTTCTTTTCTCCTTAATTGCAGCTTCTACACCCTCATCCCACCACCAAGTTACTTTATGTCTTGGTGGTCTTTTTGTCCAGCCGCATGTTACATCAGTAACTCTCAAGAAATTGTTCTTGAGGGCTCTGTACTGTTCATTAACGCCTCTGTCTACAGCTCCCTGTTCAGCCACCATTCTCCTTAACTCGCTATAGAAGGCATCCCTTACTACTTGGTTTTTCAGCTTCCATATTTTCCTCCTAGGTACATAAGTCCTCTTTTTCATCACTTGTTCTTTAAGCACCATATCGCAAATCAATAGTTTGTGCTGCTGCACACACTCCTCACTTCCTATAACTTTAACATCCCTCACTAACCTCCTATCGGCCCTCCTAACCAGAAAATAATCTATCTGACTGCTATTTCCCCCAGACTCATACGTAATTAACCTACTGTCTCTTTTCCTAAAATATGTGTTGCACACAATCATGTCTGTTGCCTCCCCAAACTCGAGTATCCTTTCCCCTTCTGCGTTCCTTAGACCATACGCACATCCCCCATGCACTCCTTCATAACCTTGTGCTGCTTCACCTACATGACCATTTAAGTCCCCTCCCAAAATCACTATCTCATCATCCCGCATACCACCCACTACACGTATTAAATCATCCCAAAATCTATCTTTCTCTGATTCATCCAATCCTGCCTGTGGAGCATATGCTGATATAATCGCAGCTATCTTTCTTCCCAACAGAATTTTCACTACCAATATCCTATCGCTTACTCTCAAAACATTCATAACATATTCCACCCATTTCTCCCCAACCATCACACCAACACCTCCATATCCGTCTGTCCCCCCATGCCAAAACAACTTATAGCAACAGTCCTTCCCAACAATCTTTCTGGGTGATCCACCCCTGTACCGGACTTCCTGCAAACACGCCACATCCACCCACCTCCTACTGAATGCCTCAACGACTATATATATATATATATATATATCTATATATACTGTATAGATAGATAGATAGATAGATATACAGTATATCCCTCGATTGTCCAACGTAATAGAGCCAAAGGCATGTCCCGAAAGTGGATCTGTCTGGATAATGAACTTCTCCCCTGGCCCCTCTTTGTACATAACTTAACTTTAAAAGCCATTGTAAAAGACCACTACAGTACATAGAACAACACATGTTGCTGTTTTTTAACACTACTCTGTGTGGTCAAACAGACCTATAAACCACAGCCAAGCAATTACCATGGTCAAATAGACCCATCAACCACAGACAAGCAGTCACTACTGCATGGCCATACCCTGCAGTTCGTTCATTTTTGAAGGTTCCCACATGCTTGAATGCGTCAGCCTTGGTCATCTAATGGCGGCTGTCCATGCTGCTCGATCTTTGGCAGCTTCCCTGTTCAGTCCCTTATCTCTGAGGTCACATTCAGTGACCTTGTCCCAGGTCTTTTGCGGTCTGCCTCTCGCAACCCTAACATTAACACTTCTCACCTTCTGCAGCCATTTATCATCCCCCATCCTTTCCACATGCCCAAATCATCTCATTCTACCTCTTCTCTTCACCATGCTAATACACTCCAGTCCCATTCTACCCTTCAACTCTTCCATCAAAAACCTAGCCCCCCTAGGCCTCACACTGAGGGACATACTGCACATCCACCTAATCGTTATCATTTCTGTACGATTGAGCCTGTGATTATTCTCTTCCTTTACTGCCAGTCTCACTACCATACAGCATTCCACTCCTAACACAAGCTGCATACAAGTATCTCTTAACACAGAGGGAGAGCCCTCCCAATGTCAGGAGAGGCAACAGCTCCCAGAACTTCTTCAAACCACTCCTCATTCTAGCCACAGAGCTAGCTCCAGCCCCACCTCCAGCATAAAACATGTCTCCCAAATAACAAAACTCTTCCATTTACTCAAGAGACTCATCAGCAAGTTCAATCCTTTCATGACCAACGATCTCCATGTATATCCCCAACACATCGCACACATAAAATCAGCATTATCTCACTGTCTGCCACTAATACCACTACATCTCATATGCGCCCACTTAATACAGACACTGCAGAATATGGAATTACTTCCCATGCCCTTGTGGCAAATTGCACATGGCCACTCTCCCTCGTTTTTAACAGGACCACCACCAGCTGTAGATATCATCACTTTTGTTTTATCTGCATTTACTCTTAAGCCCTTGTGTCCCATACCATCCCTCCACTTCGTAAAACTCTCCTCCACCTTCCCTTCATTCTCTGCAATCAACACCAAATCATTAGCATACAACTTCTCCCACAGGAGTCAATTTCTGAAGTCACATGAGAGGGCTTCAGGTACCATAATAAACAACAAGGGGATCAAAACTGACCCCTGGTGCACACCAACATTCATGGAAAACTCCTTACACAAATCTCCATTCACCCTTGCCTGGGTGCGAGCACCAGTATAAATGGCCATAACCACCATAACCAGCCACTCCTCGATTGCAAGCTTTCTCATTGCCCACTTCACCACCTCTCTAGGGACTCTGTCAAAGGCCTTCTCCAGATCAACAAAAACAAAGTACAGTTTCCTTTTCATTCCTGTTTATTTTTCCTAAGCTGTCGAACAATAAATACAGAATCAGTGGCCCCTTTGCCTGGCACAACCCAAACTGCATTTCATCAATATATACTCTTTCTCAAATCATACCTTCTTGAGCTGACTCCATTACCTTCATTATCTGGTCTAAAAGCTTTATGCCTCTATAATTTCCTCTTTCCAGGGCATCATCCTTTCCTTTGTACACATTTACGATTACACTCTCATGCCAATCATTTGGGACAACGCACTTATATATAATCGTGTTTATCAGGTCAGTGACTAATGTGACACCTATATCTCCTGAGGCTTTCATCATTTCTGCAGTCAACCCAGACACACCTGGTGCCTTCCCCACCCGCATCCTACCTGTTGCCCTGTTCAGAGTAGCAGTGTCAGTCAAAGGCCAAGGGCCAAACACTGGATCTGCTGGCACCAAACCTTCCCTGTCCTAGTCAAACTCCACATTCAACAAAGTGCTGTAATGCTATCTCCTTGCCTCTTCAATATCCCCACTGTTCACCACTACCCTTCCATCATCAATCTTCACACATTTCTTATGTATGATATCCCTATTCTCCCTCTTCATCTGATTTGCCACCTTAAATATCATATTCTTTCTTTCCACATGATTTAGGTTAACAGGTAAAAGTCTGTGGCACGGCACAGACTTTGCCCTGTAAACCTCTTTTCTAGCCCTATGCTTGGCAGCCAAGTATTCCTCTTTGTTACCACCCTTCTTCCATTCCCGGAAAAGCCTTCATTTCTCCCTAACTGCAGCTTTTACACCCTCATCCCACCATCAGGCTACTTCATGGTGGGCCTCTTGTCCATCCATATACTGAATCAGTAACTCTCAAGAGGTTGCTCTTGAGGCTTTGTACTGTTCATTAACATTTCTGTCAATGTCTCTCTGTTCAGCCACCACTCTTCTCATCTTGCTGTAGAAGGCATCCCATGCCGCTTGATTTTTCAGCATCCCATATTTTCCTCCTAGGTGCATAGGTCCTCTTTTTCATCACATCACCTGCTCCTTAAGCACCATGTCACGTATCAACAACTTGTGTTGTTGCACACACTCCTCGCTTCCTATAACTTTACATCCCTCACTAACCACCTATCAGCCCTCCTGACCAGGAAATAGTCCATCTAGCTCCCCCCCCCCCCACCTTGTATGTAATCAACGTACTCTCTCTTTTCCTAAAATGTTTGTTGCAAACAGTCATGCTCAGTGCCTCCCCAAACTACAAGTATCTTTCCCCTTCCTAATTTCTTGTACCACATGCACATTCCCCATGTATTTCTTCATATCCTTGAGCTGCTTCACCTACATGACTATTTAAGTCTGCTCCCAAAACTAAATATCATCCCCCATACCAGATACTACACGTATCAAGTCATCGTAAAACCTTTCCTCCTTTGCCTCATCCAAGCCTGCCTGTGGAGCATACGCCAATATAAATGCAACCATTTTTCCACCAGACAAAATTTTCACTACTGTTATTTTACCACTTACTCTCATAACATTCATGACATCAAAAAAACATGGAATAAAAAGGACCCACCCGGGGAAAAATGTTCGCGCGGTCATAATTTCCACCTGGACGCAAGCGTTTGTCCAGATAAACTGGAAAAGTACAAATAATGATTTCAAACAGCCAGATCACAGTGTCCGGATAATGACAATGGATGTCCAAATCATCGAGGGATTACTGGCTGTCCCCAACTTATGAAAATAATTGGTTCTCAAAGGTCTTCCGTAATATATTTTTTTTTTTTATACATAAGTCCATCTCTCTGTCTGTCTGTCTGTCTGTCTGTCTGTCTGTCTGTCTCTCTCTCTCTCTCTCTCTCTCTCTGTCTGTCTGTCTGTCTCTCTCTCTCTCTCTCTCTCTCTCTCTCTCTCTCTCTCTCTCTCTCTCTCTCTCTCTCTCCCCACCCAGATTAAAGCCCAGTATTGTCTCCACTTATCCCATACCCTTCCCTGAACTGCAATTATCACCTCTCTTCACCTGACCCCATCCTTCCTTCTATGACTGCCTCTCCCCCACACACACAATTTTTTTTGTATCAGCAGATTTTTTGTAAGTCACTCCTACGTAAGTAAGGGCCTGACTGTGCTGTATACAGTACGGTATATATACACCAGCTGATTAGGGTGTTACTCGCAATGGGAATGAGAATGGTGGTGCTCCCATTTTACTAGCTACTGGACCATCCCCCTTTGCTGACCTTTTCAGCGTGACACTGACAGCATACTCTCCCAAACACTTTCCTCTATCTCATGCACTACTCTCACTACTCTACATGCATTTTACGTATCACACAATGTATCCCACCACGTACAGGGGTTGATGCCAACAAGGGCATGCGGCCAGAAAACTTTGTCCCTGCAACCTAGTGGCGGACCTATCGTGGGGAGGCGTGTCGAGGGCTCCGCCAGTGTAGGTTATGGTGCCGGGATGGGATGGGGGATGGGATTCAACCTGTGCTAGAGGGTACAGGGCATTGCAGTTCCCAGGCTGCTGCTTGTGCCCAATAGGAAAGGTCCCGAACTTGGGAGTAGTGCCCCAGGAGGCTGCCTTGTCAATGGGTAAATAATAGCTCGGTAGTTACAGTGCCAAGGCACGCTTGGAGGGTGTCCCTTTAGCTGTCTTGGCAGGGTGCCCCATGGCCACTGCCACAGCCACTGGTCACAGCTGGTGGGCTGTGGGTCCCAGATCTCATCCCTAGGCCTGGGACTGTGCAGGTGGGAGGGGCTGTGGTATGTTTCTCCCCATTATTTATTCTTACCAGATTATGACTAGAAAGAACGAGTGATGAAAAAGAGGACTTATGTACCTAGGAGGAAAATATGGAAGCTGGAAAACCAAGTAGTAAGGGATGCTTTCTATAGCGAGATGAGGAGAGTGGTGGCTGAACAGGGAGCCATAGACAAAGGTGTTAATGAACAGTACAGAGCCCTCAAGAACAATCTGTTGAGAGTTACTGATGTAATATGTGGTTGGACAAGAGGACCACCAAGACATAAAGTAACTTGGTGGTGGGATGAGGGTGTAGAAGCTGCAGTTAGGGAGAAAAGAAGGCTTTTCCAGGAATGGAAGAAGGGCAGTAGCAAGGAGGAATACTTGGCTGCCAAGCATAGGGCTAGAAGAGAGGTATACAGGGCGAAGTCTGAGTCACAGAGACTTTTACTTGATAACCTAAATCATGGGGAAAGGAAAAGTATGATTTTTAAGGTGGCAAATCAGATGAAGAGGGATAATCGGGATATTATAGGTGAGCAGTGCGTGAAGAATGATGAAGGAAGGGTAGTGGTGAACAGTGAGGATATTAAAGATGCATGAAGAGAGCATTATAGCCGGTTGTTGAATGAGGAGTTTGACTGGGACAGGAAAGGTTTGGAGCCAGCAGATCCAGTGTTTGGCCCTTGGCCTTTGATTGATGCTGCTACTGTGAGTGAGGCAATAGGCAGGATGAAGGTGGGGAAGGTAGCAGGTGTGTCTGGGTTGACTGCCGAAAAGTTGATGGCCTCAGGAGATATAGGGGTGAGGTTAGTCACTGACCAGATAAAATGATTATTTATGAGTGTGTTGTCCCAGATGATTGGCTGAAGAGTGTAATTGTAAATGTGTATAAAGGGAAGGGTGATGCCCTGGAAAGAGGAAATTATAGAGGTATAAAGCTTTTAGATCAGATAATGAAGGTAATAGAGAGAGTTTTAGAAGGTATGATTAGAGAAATAGTGAATATTGATGAGATGCAGTTTGGGTTTCTACCAGGCAGGGGGACCACTGATGCCATATTCATTGTTTGACAGCTTCAGGAAAACTATATTGGTAGGAGAAGGGATCTGTTTAGTTTTTGTTGATTTGGAAAAGGCCTTTGACAGAGTCCCCCAGAGAGGTGGTGAAGTGGGCAATGAGAAAGCTTGGCTTGGAGGAGTGGCTGGTTAGGGTGGGTATGGCTATGTATGTGGGTGCTCACACCCAGGTGAGAGTGAATGGAGATTTGAGTGATGAGTTTTCGGTGAATATTGGTGTGCATCAGGGGTCAGTTTTTAGTCCCATGTTGTTTATCATGGTACTTGAAGCCCTCTCACGTGACTTCAGAGACGGACTCTCATGGGAGATGTTGTATGCTGATGATTTGGTGTTGATTGCAGATAACGAAAGGGAGGCAGAGGAAAGGTTTAGGAAGTGGAGAGATGGTATGGGGCACAAGGGCTTAATGGTAAATGCGGATAAAACAAAAGTGATGATATCTAGGGTTTGTGGTGGTACTGTCAAAGACGAGGGACAGTGGCCATGTGCAGTTTGCCACAAGGGCGTGGGAAGTAATTCCATCTTGTGTGGTGTTTGTGATAAGTGGGTGCTTAAGAGATGTAGTGGTATCAGAGGTAGACTGTGGGATAATGCTGATTTTATGTGTATCTTGTGTCAGGGAGAGCAGGTGGAGATTGTCAGGCGTGAAAGGATTGAACTTGCTGGTGAATCTCTTGAGTGTGTGGAAGAGTTTTGTTATTTGTGAGACATGTTGTGTGCTGGAGATGGGACTGGAGCTTGCTCTGCGGCAATGGTGAGAAGTGGTTGGAAGAAGTTCAGGGAGCTCTTGCCTCTCCTGACACTGAGAGGACTCTCCCTACGTGCTAAGGGGTCTTTGTATGCAGCATGTTTTAGGAATGTAATGCTGTATGGTAGTGAGACCTGGTGGTAAAGGAGGAGGATATTTGCAAGCTCAGACATACAGAAATGACAATGATTAGGTGGATCTGTAGTGCGTCCCTGCATGCAAGGTCTGGGGGGTTTACGATGGAAGAGTTGAGAGATAGGATGGGACTGGAATGTATTGGTGTTGTGGTGAGGAGAGGTAGATTGAGATGGTTTGGACATGTGGAGAGGATGGGGGATGATAATTGGGTGAGGAAGGTGAGAAGTGTTAATACTGGGGGTGGGGTTATGAGGGGTAGACCGAGAAAGACATGGGACGAGGTCATTGAGTGTGGCCTCAGGTTAAGGGACTGAACAGGGAGGCTGCAGTGGATCGTGCAGCATGGAAAGCCGCCATTAGGTGACCAAGGCCAACGCATGCAAGCATGTTGGAGCCTTTAAAAATGAAACAAAATGAAATTATGACTAGAAAGCGATCTTCTAAGCAAGCCTGAGGAAACTAAATCACCCAAGGGGATCAGAGTGGCGTCATGGAATGTGGGAAGTTTGAGGGGTGGAGTAGGGGAAGTAGTTGAGGCATTTAGTAGTAGGTGGGTGGATGTGAGATCTGTGCAGGAAGTTGGCAGGGTAGGGCAGATGGATATGGCAGTGTGGGTGTGTTGGTTGGGGAGAAATGGGTGGAATATGCCATGAATGTGGTAAGAGCCAGTGATAGGATAATAGTGAAAATTTTGTTCGGTCAGATTATTCAGTATGTGGTTTTATATTGGCATGTGCGCCACAGGTAGGCTTGGATGAGGCAGAGAACAATAGATTCTGGGATGACCTAATACAGTAAATGGTATGGGAGATGATGAGATAGTAGGCTTGGGAGGAGACTTAAATGGTCATGTAGGTGAAGCAGCACAGGGATATGAAAGAGCACGTGGGGGATGTGCATATGGTACAAGAAATGAGGAATGGGAGAGGACACTGTACTTGAATTTGGGGAGGCAATGAACATGATTGTGTGCAACACACATTTTAAGAAAAGAGAGAGTAGGTTGAATGTGAGGCCTGGGGGTGCTAGGTATACGATGGTAGAGTTGAGAGGTAGGATGGGACTGGAGTGTATTGGTATTGTGATGAGGAGGGGTAGATTGAGATTGTTTGGGCATTCAGAGAGGATGGGGGATGATAATTGGGTGCAGAAAGTGAGAAGTGTTAATGATAAGGGTAGGGTAGCAAGAGGTAGACTGAAAAAGACCTGGGATGAGGTCATCGAATGTGACTTCAGGGATGAGTGACTAAGGCTGCCAGAGATTGAGCAGCATGGAGGGCTGCCATTAGGTGACCAAGGCCGACACATGGAAGCATGTTTGAGCCTTCAAAAACGAAATGAAACAATAAGTATATGTACTGTATATATATATATATATATATATATATATACAGTACTGTATATATGTGTGTGTGTGTGTTATCTATCTATCTATCTTTTGCCAGACGCCACAGTCCCGCAAGGGACGGCCACTTGACCCTGAGTTATATACTGTCAAATATTCCTCCCCAGAACTGGGACAGTTTTAGAGTCTGTAATTGGAGAAAGGTTTGTTAGATACATTTCTTTTCCTATGAATGTTATGGTTTGTTCATGAAGATATGCTAGTGTCACGGTAGTTTCTGCCCGTTAAAAAAGCTTGATTCTTGAAAATAAGAATCCACAGAAGAAATACTGTTGCTCCTGTACATACCGTACACATAAATGACTTATATACAACTCTTAGATACCTACAGTATGGTAATGAGAACATTAAAAAATATACTGAGAGTTTTGAACACTGGATGCAAAACACAGGAATCAGCTGCTGTATACATGGCAACACGGTTTTGGTCACTACATGGCAGACTGCTGCTACTGCTTGCATGTTGCCACTTGTTCACTGGTCCATGGTCAGAGTAGCATCTGTGGATTATATCCCCAGCTTGACTTCATAATGAAAAAGAATTGGTGGCAGTGGCAGTAAACAGTATTGTTTCAGTGGAAACAAATCTTGACCTCATATAATGAGTGCAAAGGGTGAAAAGCATATTGATATAGGATGTTTGTGGGGCTTGAGTTGCTCTACTGTGAACACAATTGAAGGGAAAGAGGGTCAGCAGGTGCAGAAAGGAGAACTAGGAAAGGAGGTACAGTATATTTGAAATGCTGAAATTATGCAGTATGCCAGTTGGAGGTGGCATATCTATTGCTTACCTGCAGTGACTGACTTTAGAGATGTTTGCCATCCACCCATCCATCCATCATCCAATCCTACATTGTCCCATGAGGAGCGTAGGAGCCTGGGGCTAGGCAGTTGGTCCCGACATTTAAGATGAGAGTGACCATCTTCATTCATCCTTGAGTGGCATTACATGAGCAGTCAGCCCCAACCACCCCCTGGATATAAACCTTCACCAGCTCAATCTGATTGGAACGCAATAATTACCCACTAAACCACAAGGCGCCAAAATTTGGTTATATGGTTACCACTGAGCACAGTAAATGGTTTCCTGGTGCACAGGAAACCATTTGGCTTATCACTCAGTGTAGAGTCACCAACAGGCAGAAGGAAGAGGAAAGAATGAAGGAAAGAAAGACAGAAGAGGGAGTGTTAAGTCACCTGTAGGCAGAAGGACAAGGAAAGAATGAAGAAAAGAAAGACAGAAGAGGATGGAAGGAAAGAAGGATGGAGGAGAGGAAAGGGCAGACACCCAACAGCAGCACTACATCAAACTTATGTATAAGAGTGTTTTAGTACATGTAAAAAAGTATGGAAGTTGAGGAGTGCCTGTACTCTAATCATTTACCGTAGCCAGAGATATGTCCATTGTTAATGGTAATTTGTATTCATTAAATTTGTTGAATCATTGTAATTTGATAGGTAGGATACATTGTGTTTTATAAAAGTGCATAATGTCCACAGATGAATTAGAGTGATAATATCTTATTCATTTTCAGGTGAATATTGCAGAAGACGAGGACGCTTGTCTGTGTGATCAAATGTGACTGTTGTTTATTGTGTGGCCATCTTTTCCCATGGTACATGAGTCACCTGTCTCATGTGAGTAAAAGGGAACTGGATTAGATTGAGGGTGTGGTATAACAGGTAATAAGATTAGTTAATGAAAAAAATAAGTTCATTTTGAAAAAGTACATATTCTTTTGCTTGAAAATTAAAGAGTGTGGTGAAAAACAGACTGAAGATGCATAGGTTGTAGGTATTAGCACAGACTAAATTCTGTGCTAAAAAGAGTAAAGGCAGTGAGAGAAACAAATACTTAGTTGTAGGTCACTTCCTTGAATACTGATACGAATGACAACAGTATTCAAAATTTTGCACAGTTTAGACATGTAAGTTGGTGAAATTGGTACTGTATGAATATATTTGTAACACTAAGGTATATAGTTTATCATCATATTTCATTTTACAAGAATTCACTAAAGGTCAAGTATTTAATCTGTTGTAATCCAGAGAGCTCTGTAATGTATAAATACACAAGAGATTTTAAGTTATGTAATGACACTTTATTGAGTGAATAATGGAAGTAAAAGTTGTACCTTTTGAGTAAAATTCTTTGTTAAAATATAGTTAACCATACTTTATTTTTCTATTATATTTCCTTATCAAAAGTACAGTAATGAGCTGCTAAGACCTGGGGACTATACAATGGGGATGGTGAAGTAGACAGAACCGTGAACTACTTTCCAAAGGGACGAGATCATTCCCATGCTGGGGCAGGGAACAGTTTGTGGATTTGAATTTCACAGGTACAGTATTAATATGTGCAGCATGGATATGTGAAGGTTTATGAAATAAAAGAGAACTCCTAGGCTGCATGGATTAGATTTGCTTGTCTGTGCGCCCCCCCCCCCCCCCCACACACACACATTGTGTGCATTTAGACTTGGAGAAGGCCTTCGACACGGTACCCCATAAAAGACTAATGTGGAAACTAGACTATAGAGGAGGACTGAAGGGGAAACTCCTTGAATGGATGAGAGACTTTTTGAGAGCCAGACAAATGAGGACAGTAATAAAGGATAGGATGTCGTGGCTCAGTGGGTTAGAGCGCTCCGCTCTGACCAAAGAGTCGGAGGATTGAATCCACCCAAGGATCATTGGTAGGCATCAGGAAGGGCATCCGGTCATAAAATGTTACACGCTCCAGTCCAAAGGTCCTCTACCCAGGGGCAACGCCTTAGCCCTTCAGGGATACCTGGCGTAAAACTAAATTATTATTATTTTTTTTATTATTGATGTCTGGATGGAGGGAAGTAACAAGTGGAGTCCCTCAAGGCTCGGTGTCGGCGCCAGTAATGTTCCTGATTTATGTAAATGATATGGTAGTTGGAGTGAACAGTTATGCAAGTCTGTTGGCTGATGATGTAAAGATCTTGAGGAAGGTAGAGGTTCAGGAGGATTGGAAAATGCTGCAGGAGGATCTGGATAGGATACATGATTGGAGCCGGATGTGGGAAATGAAATTTAACACAAAGAAATGTAAAATATTGGAAATGGGTAAAAGTACCAAGAGGCCATCACTGAATTATTTGATGGGAAATGAATCAATCACAAAAGCGAGAGAAGAGAAAGATTTGGAAGTGCTGGTCTAGGATAGTTTGTCACCTAAAAAATATATTAACATGATAGTTAGAGAGACGTACAAACTCTTGTCTAACATAAGAGTAGCATTTCATTATATGGATGAGATGAAGAAAGAATTGATGGTGGTCATGATTCGCCTCAGGTTAAAATATGCAGCAGTACTGTGGTCCCCACACAAAAAGAAAGATATAAACAAGATTGAGAGAATACAAAGAACAGCAACCAAGATGGTCCCCAGTCTGGCAGATCTGTCATACACAGAGAGGCTGGAAAAGCTGGATTTGCCTTCCTTAAAGGAAAGGAGAAAGAGGGGAGACATGATTTCAGTGTTCAGGACCATGATAGGAGTAGATAAAATTGACCGAGGAGATCTGTTTGTATAGGATAAGAGAGCAACAAGAGGACACGGAATGAAATTGAAGAAGTCAAGCTGCTTGAAGGATATCAAGAAATATAGTTTTCCTTATAGAAGTATTGACCTGTGGAATAGCCTGGACAATGAGATCGTCCAGTCTAAAAACTTAAACGAGTTTAAAGCTAAATTTGACTTATTTAGAAGCAGAGACAGGATCCCACGAGCGTAGCTCATTTCCTGTATATCACAATTAGGTATATTAGGTAAATACTTAAGTATTTGGAACGACTTAGACGAAGAGGTGGTGCAGGCGAAAAACATTCATGTGTGTAAAAGTAGACTAGGTAAATGTGGATATGGAGACACGACAACAAGAGCATTGCTCAAGTCCTGTATACTACAAACAGGTAAATACACACACACTACACACACACAAGACAGAGCAGACGTGTGTCACTGCACTCTGCTTAGGTGCCAAATACCTAAGTGTATCTAAAAATAGTCAAGCCTGGTACTAAGCTAAATTATAGATGACTGTAGATTAAGTAGAAGCATGGAAGTGCTGTCCAAAGAATGTATATCAAATAGTCAGAGCCCTAAGGAGTTTGCTGTGTTAGCAGACAACAGGCGCCACGCCTGATGAGCCCTGGGTAAATTCCAACACTGATGGAATGGAGATGCTAAACTGTAAGTAGAACGTTTATTTCTCTATGATGGCATACTTCAAGAAATGCAACTAGGTAAGAGGAAGGGAAACAGTAAAAAACAAATGATAACTACACAGACTTGATGGAACTGGTTACATTTAATAAATTAGCAGAGAAAGTGAACAAATTGGAGAGAACTTTCAAACTGGAATTGGATGAAATAAAGGAACTGTACCAACAAAATGAAAAAAATGAAGAACTGGTAAAGGAATCAAACAGAAAAGATGCAACAGTAGGTGAGCTACAAACTGAAGTAGACATTCTCCGAAAGAAAATGAACAATGAGAAATATAGTAGTCACCCAGGAAAGAGTTCTGAAGTAGTACAATAATGATAGTCATAATTAGACAAACAGGTAATCTGGTAGAGCAAAGCAGAGACACTGATGAGAAGATAACTAGGGCAAATTAAATGATGAGAAACTACACACAGGAAGTACAAAATATATGGGTTGAAGTAGCCAAAACAAGTCAAGATCTAAAGAATAAAGCTGAAGCAAAAGACATGACAGGAGAGGTGAAAGACATCATAAGGAAGAACCCAAGGCTGATAAAGGAAACAGCTGGGATTAACAAATCTACAGTCATCACTGGTAAAGGTGAAGAAGAAATAAGGTACAGAATTGCCAGAGATAACGGAGATGGTAAATATAATGAACATATTGAAAGCAGTATCAGATGAAATCCGTGAGAATGATGTAGAGGAAGTCAAGAGATTTGGGAAATATGAAAGGAACAAGTCAAGGCTGCTGAAAATAACCTTCCAAAGTGTGAACACTGTAGAAGAGGTATCAAAAAATGCTAACAAACTTAACCCGCCCCGTCCCGACCACTTTCTCACCACTGGTACCCCCCAATCCCGACCATTTTTGGACCCAAATTTTTTTTGCTAAAACTTTCGCTTTTGGTCAGAAACAATGGTCAGTCACGAAGAAATTGTTCCCCGGGGTCCATAATTGCCCTAAACAGGTATGCCTTGGTCACACCTGGCACCATGTTCTCTGTAGGTGGTGTGAGCCTCGAACGTTTTCTATGGTATTATAAGTCTGGGAAACCAATGAAAGTAAGTAGATATGTATTTATTACAGACATAAAAACATGTGATAAAAGAGTAAATTGGATTTTATACAAAAACAGAGCTGAAATAAGCATTGTACCATCGTGCGAAACGAGCAAAATCGGGCAGACTGGTCACGATGAATCGCTAACATTGCTGAATCATGATACATATAATTTTTTCTACTTACATAATACATCTCCAATAACATTATACCATTTTACATTTTATTGAACTGTTTTTACGTATTCACAGGCCTTTCGATAACATTTAGCGTAATGTTAGCGCTTATTTACGTAGTGAGTGAACTCGCTGTGACTGTTGTTTCAACTCGTATTGTTTTTTTTCTACTTACATAATACTTTCCTAATAACATTATACACTATTCAACTTTAGAGAACTGTTTTGAGAGTTTCAGGCCTTACGTAAATATTTAGCGTAATAATAGCGCATAATAACACACACGGTAAAGTCGCTATGACTACTATTTCAACTTACAACCTATTTTTGTACTTATATAATAATTCTCCACTAACATTGCACATGTTTACACTTGATATAATTGATATCACATAATTTCAGACCTTACGATTCTACTGAGCGTCATATTATCGCGTACTTACACAGTGAGTGTTATCGCGATATCATTTGTTTCATCTTACACTAGTATTCAACTTATAAATTACCTTACTACTAACATTACAACCTATTCCACTTTATATAATTCCTATCACATACTTACTGACCAGAATGTTCTACTGAGCATAATATTTTTGCAGATTTACACAGTGGATGTACTCGTGACATCAATTATTACAACTTACACTATTTTTCAACTTATGCGTTTTATTCATGCTAACATTACACCCGTTTCCACTTTATATTCTTGCTATCACATATTTATTGACCAGAGTGTTATACTGAGCGTCATGTTTTAGCAGATTTATACAGTGGGTGTAGTTTTCATATCACTTCGTTCAACTTACACTATTTTTCAACTTATACATTACTTTCCTGCAAACATTACACCCGTTTCAAGTTTATATAAGACTTAGCACATACTGACTGGCCTTACCATTATACTGAGCGTCATATCGCCATCCCACACAGTTTCAATAGTGTAGGAAGTTATGGTACTCTCTGAAACATAGCTGAAGGCACAACGCAACATTGGTGGTGGTGGGGGAGGTGGAGAGCGGCGCCTTTCATCACTCGCACTTCTCTTCCCTCTCCCTTTTCCTTTACCCTTTCCCTTCCCTTTCCTTCCTTTCCCCACATCCTGGGGCTGTGTGGAGGAAGTTTGGGAATATTGTATGGCGAAAGATGTGCTGGGGAGTGGCTCCACTTCCTCTCCCGTAGGCCTACGTGCACCACGTGCTCATGCTGCCTCCCTCACACCACTTTCCCTTTCACCCCTCGCTCCCGCCACACCACTTTCCCTTTCACCCCTCGCTCCTGCCACACCACTTTCCCTTTCACCCCGCACTCCCACCACACCACTTTCGCCTTCCCCAGAAAAAACACTAGGCCATACTTTATTTGCCTTCTCGCCCCACCTTCTGATCCTCGGGGTGAGATTTTTTCCTTCCCCAACCACGAGGCAACATCACGTCCTAAGCCGCCGTCATCGTCATCGTCCTCATCAGAATCTCTCTCTAGGGGATGAAGAGAGGTCCATGCAGGTGTTTTGGGTGCAGGCTGGCCTTCCCTTGCCTTACGATACATGACATACCGCTTTTTCCGGGGCGAAGGGACCTCCTCATCACTGCTTGTTATTTCCTCCTCAGGCTGCACATAATCTCGATCCACCACATCATCATCAAGTGGAGAATCACTATCTCCAGTGAAGGCATCCAGAGCGGATTGTATTTTGTCGTCTGAGAGACCTTTACGCGCCATGTCTGACCTGGGTCACTGCTAACAGGTGAGTGACCGAGACAAGGGCGAGCGCAGGTCACGCGGGGTCTGGGACGCTGCCCGCCTGGCGGCAGGTAGGGGAGGCTTGGGTAGGTGGGCGAATCGAAAATCTCGTGCGAATTTTGAAAATTGTGGAAATTATGAACCTTGCAATTGCAGGACGTTGAAGTACGTCAACGGGATTGGCAGTGACATAACGTGAGGACGTGGAAGTACGTCGACGGGACGCCGCGGGTTAAGAAATCATAGAGGAGTACAAAGAAGTATGGATAAAAAAGGTGCCTAACTCAAGAGGAATGGGGATTATACACTAAGGGAAAAGATGGAAGATGCAAAAAGAAAGAATGATGCAAAGTCAGATGAAGAGGGAACTAATTTTTTTTTTTTTTTTACAAAGTAGTAGGACTCAACCTGTGTGAAATATGTGAACAATATGGCTAAGGTAATGTACTCAAATGTAGATGGAATGGTATCCAAATTATTAGAGATAAAAGACTGTATCATAGAAAATGAGCCTCATATTATTTGTCTGAGAGAAGCAAAATTAACCCCAATGATATCAAATGACTCTTTAAATTTGGATGAGTACAATATATGGCAAAGAGACGGAAATTAAAAAAAAGGAGGAGGAGTTATGATACTAACAGAGAAAAGACTCCAAGTAAACGAGATAGAAATAGACATACCCTCACAAGTAAAGTTAGTTGCAGCAGAGATTAGTACATCAGAAGGGATAATAACTGTGGCAAATTTATATATGCCACCCAAGCCAAACACATGGGACAGAGGTAAATATGAAGACCTGACAGAGTTTAACAACCCTACTAGGCTATACAGAATGGAAGAAAACTCTGAAAGAATTATACTATGGGGAGATTTTAACACAAATATAAACTGGAATACTCTATGGTTCATCTATTTTATGATGAGCATTTGGGCGTTGTCCCTCTTGGGAATTTCCTAGGCCGCCTTTCTGCCAAATGTGTTCACCTCTCTGTCCCATGTCAGCTATTTACTACTTCTAAATGAAGTTTATTTACAGTATATATATATTTAATTCTTTAATAAGGCTATATAGTGTTAAAAATGCCTCTTTTTTTTTTTTCTTTTAATAAATACTTTTTATAAATACCACAACACTTGTTGTAAGGGTAGAGTGACCTTGTTAATCCGGGACATTTCCACTCTGGCCGCCATCTGAGAGGGATGCTCTTACTCCTGCTACTCGCTCTCGTGTGCTCCACAGTAGAGAAAAAGAACTTAATTACAACGTATATAAGTATTTTTTAGAAGAGAAGGCAAACAGAGGACTTATAATTGTTCCCTCAAAAGCTGTTGATTAGGCCTCCTGGGGAAAACCTCTATTTATATTTAAAAAAAAAAAAAAAAAAAAAACCACGCCTTGACTTTTACCTTAAAGGTGGTGTGGAAAAAAAGTTGAAATTATAGAGAACAAATAAAACATCATACTTTATGGAAAGTATCACATTCATAAGAAAAACATAATGTTGACAGACAGACAGTAACAGAGAGAGAGAGAGAGAGAGAGGGAATGGAGATAAGGGGGATAGGCAGACAGCGAGGAAGGGATGTTGGAGAGGCCGGAGATAAGGGAGAAAAGGCAAGACGGAGGGAGGGAGGGAGGGAATGTGGTGGAAATTGAATAGAAGCGCAACAAGACAATCAGGAGGCTTTTCCTCAACCTCAAAGGTGGTGTGGAAAATAAATCGAAATTATAAACCACAAATAAACCTCACACTTTAAGGAGAAAATCAGTCATAATAAAAAAATAATGTTAGAGAGAGAGTGGTGTGCTGAGAGGGAGAGTTGTCATTAGCTCCTTGTTTCTAATCCGATTAAGTTGCCCAGTACAAAGTATGGCAACACTGTGGGACGGGGACTCCCCAGGAGGGACAACGCCCAAACGCTCTTCATAAAATAGACGGACCATGAATGTAAAATGCCATGAAAGTTGTTGGGATCAGAAGCTCTTGGATCTTATACAGGATTTTTTTCTAACTCAACATGTAAAGAAGAACACCAGAAAAAAAAGAGGATCAGAAGATCCCTCATTATTACAGCTCATATTTACTAGGCAAGAAAATGAAACTGACAATGTTATCTGTCACCCTCCATTTGGCAAAAGTGACCATGCAGTACTAGATTACAGTTCCGGGATAGCATGTGATATAGTCAGAGGTAATGGATATTACAAAAAGAGGCTAAACTACAAAAAGGGCAACTATCATGACCTAAAGAAATACTTCAACAATATAGATTGGGAAAAGGAGCTAAGAGGACTTGATAGGTTATATATAAAAAATTTTGTGAATTTTATGAAACAGGAGTCCATAATACAATGAATGGATGAGAAATAGGGGCGTGGAAGAAACTGAGAGGTGGAAGAGAGAGTTATATGTAGAAAGAAAGAGAGAGTGAAAAGATTAGTAAGAGAGAGTAAGAAGAGAGTGGATGAGGAATTTGGAAGGAATTTGAGTGTAAAGTGGAAGGACTGTAAGAAAATGTTCTGGAAAGAGGTGAAAAGAGTAAGACAGGGTGGAAGTGAAGTTAGCAGGGAAGTGAAAGATAAAAATGGTAGATTACTAGTGGAGAAGGGAGAAAAAGTGAGCAGATCGAGAGAACACTTTAAGGAATTGTTGAACATAGAGGATGGAAGTAATGTGAGTATAAGTGGCTGGGAGAAGGAGGGAGGTGAGAAGACAGGAAGAAATCAGTAGGATAGAAGTTGTGGAAGCAATGAAGAAAGTTAAATTGGGGAAAGCCCCAGGAACTGATGGAGTGTGTGGTGAAATGCTGAAGCATGGGGGAGAGATAGTAGTAGAATGGATGTGGAAGATGTGCAGATTGGCCTGGGAGGAAGGTAGAGTCCCAGAGGATTGGAAGTCAGGTATAATTATTCCCTTGTTCAAAGGAAATGGGGAAAAAGAGGTGTGTGGTAATCATAGGGGCATTTGTCTTCTTAGTACAGTATAATAGGAAAAGTGTATGGTTAGATCTTTAGTGGAAAAGTTTCTAGAGAAGGGAAAGAAGTTGTATGCGGCTTTCATGGATTTGGAGAAAGCATATGACAGGGTGGACAGACAAGGATTGTGGAAAGTGTTAAGAATAAATGGAGTAGATGGGAAGTTGTTGAATGCTGTGAAGAGTATGTACGATGGTGCGAAGGCTGCAGTGCATGTGGATGGTGAACTAAGTGAATTTTTCTTTTTGAAAGTTGGGTTGAAACAGGGATGTGTCATGTCTCCATGGTTGTTCAATCTGTACATGGATGGGGTAAAAAAAGAGGTACAAGGTAGGGTAGTGGATGTTGGAGTGGCCCTGGTGAGAGAGGATAGTGTTTGGAAACTCCCTGTACTGTTGTTTGCAGATGATACTGTGTTGTTGAGTGAATATGAAGGGGAGCTGCAAGGCTTGGTGGATGAGTCTGGGAGAGTGTGTAAGAAACGGAATCTAAAAGTGAATGTAGGGAAGAGTAAAGTGATGGTCTTTGAGAGGGGTGAAGTCAGTGAATGTACAGCGAGGTTGGATGGTGAGGAATTGGAAAATGTGAGTACGTTTAAGTACTTGGGTAGTGTGATGAGTAAGGATGGAGGTTTGGAGGGTGAAGTGCTTGAAAGGGTACAGCAGGGAAGAAAGGTTGCTGGTTCTTTGAAAGCAGTGATAAGAAACAGGGAAGTGAGCATGGAAGTGAAAAAGTTACTACATGACAGTATTGTGATACCAACTCTAATGTATGGAAGTGAAGCTTGGACGTTGTTGGAAGGACACAAGTCAAGAGTGAGAGCAGTGGAAATGAGTTATTTAAGAGAAGCCTGCGGAGTCACATGGAGAGACAGGCTGACGAATGAGGATATAAAGGAGCGTTGTGGTGTGGACGTGGATGTGACAGGAAGCGTTATGAGGAACACACTGAAGTGGTTTGGCCATGTGGAGAGGATGGAGGGTGAAAGACTGACGAAGAGAGTGTATGTGAGTGAGGTGGAGGGGGGAAGAGGGAGGGGGAGGCTGAGGATGAGATGGAGGGATGGGGTGGAGAGGTATATGAGAGAGGGGGGTGTGAGTTGGAAGCAGGGCAGTGAAATGGCGGGGGACAGGGCGACTTGAAGGCGATTTGTTTGTGGCCACCCCAATCGGGATTGAGGCGTCTGGCAATAGATAGATAGATAGATAGAGTCCACAATTATGTCCTATTGCACAAAGACACGGAAATAAAGATAAAGAACTGGTTTAATGCTGACTGTAAAAATGCAGAAGAGAAAAGAGACTTGCTGTGGATCAGATACAGGTGATATAAACATGAGAGAGCATATAACAACTACAAGCAGGCATGAAATGATTATTCAAGGACAAGGAAAGAAGCTCAAAGACAGTTTGAGGAAGACATTGTAAATAAAAGTACAGTACAGATCAGCTAAAGCTGTTTTACAGCTACATACGAAGCAAAGCAAAAGTTAAAGATAAAATATGATCCATCATGGATGAGGGGAAAATCTGTATCAATGATGAAGATATTTGTGATATACTAAACAAAATTTTCCTGTCAGTTTTTACTAAACAAAGTAGATTTGCGAGAGATAAAAATGAACAAGCATGATCACACATGTTAACAAATATACGTATAATATAACAAAACAAGAGGTCCAGGAAGAGATGAGAAATTAGACTGGGGAAAAGCCAATGGCCCTGATAAGATTTCGTACTGGGTATTACAGGAATGTGCAAAAGAGCTAAGCAGTCCTTTACAATTAATATTCAGAGAATCCTTAAGACAAGGAAAATTACCTGATATTTGGAAGAAAGCAAACATTGTGGCCCTTTTCAAGAAAGAAAATAGACAAAATCCACTTAACTACTGACCAGTATCACTGACCACTGTTGTAAGCAAGATGTTAGAAAAACTGATATGAAGAATTTTAGTAATCACCTGGAAAACACAATAACTGAAAGACAAGTTGGTTTTAGAAAGGGAAAATCATGTGTTACTAACCTATTAAGTTGCTATGATAGAGCTGCAGAAATAATACAGAAAAGAGATGACTGGGTAGACAGCATTTACTGTATTTGGATTTCAAGAAGGCATTTGACAGAGCACTACACAAAAGATTTTTATGGAAACTGTACACTCAAGGAGGAATCCAAGGTAATTCGTATGACTGGATGCAAGATTTTCTCAGTAAAAGGGAAATGAGAACAGTGCTAAGGGGAAATTACTCATCATGGAGAGAAGTGACAAGTGGAGTTCCACAAGGCTTGGTGCTGGCACCAATTATGTTGTTAGTATATATAAATGACACAGACAGCAACACTGGAAATGGAAGCTACCTAAATATGTTTGCTGATGATCCAAAAATACAGAAGGAAATTACAAACACAGACTCTTTCATAGAGTTACTAGAGGAATTAAATAAGCTCCAGGAATGGTGCAAGAGATGCCAAATAGAATTCAATGTGAACTAATGTCATGTAATAAAATTGGTATAAGTGAAAAAAGATCGGACTGGGACTGTAAGTTAGGAAGTTCAACCCTACACACATCAGAAAGGGAAAAGGATTTAGGAGTGATTATCAGTAACAGACTATCACTGGTTGACCACCTAAATGAAAAAGTAAGGAACGTGAACACACTGCTTACTAATATGAAGGTAGCACTCACATATATAAATGAAGACATGCTGAGAAAGATAATAACATCATTCCTCACACCAACTTTGGAGTATGTATCAGTAGTCTGGAATCCGCATCTCAAAAAACATATAGCTAAGCCTGAAAAGGTACAAAGGGTCACTGCAAGAAAAATTAAACCTACCAACATTACAGGAGAGAAGGAAAAGAGGAGACATGATTATGTAATACAAATGCATCACAGGAAAAAAAATATGTAAATGAGTACAGTAATAGTCCTGTATTCCGAATCAAAGGGAAGCAAGGGTCTTTCGGACAATTGTTTTTTCAGACTATTGGGAGGGCCCTTAGAAAACATTAGAAATATGTACATGGTCATTAAATAAAATGATATGGGTTATTGTTTTACTCGCCGGAAATGCACAGAAGTGTAGCTGAATAGATGCTGGCAGGTACATCCAAGTCCAAGGCAAGTCCACACCAGATAGATCCTTAGATAAAGCCCAGAAAAATTAGAAAAAAGACCAGAAAATTTTTAAAACTTTTGCCTTGACAAATTCGGATTATTGGGATTTTCGGATTATTGGTGGCCAGATTGGAAGACTTTTACTGTATATATATAACCTATGGGGAAGCAACACTAAGAGGACACTGTAGAAAACTGTACAAAACGAGAGGTGATAAAGACGTAAGAAAATTCAGTTTCCCAAACAGAGCAGTTGATCAGTGCAATGCATTACCGAATGAAATAGTGTGTGCCAAAACAATTTATAAATTTAGAGACATGTATGAAAAAAATGGTTCAAAACACAGGACAGTACGAGCTTGACTCATTCCTATGTAAGAACACACACACACACACACACACACACACACACACACACACCGCTCGCTGGTGCAGTGGTAACGTTCCCGCTTGCCAACTGGTGGACGGGAGTTCGCGCCTCGCTCAGGTTGCGAAAAGTTTCACTGACGAAGTGGGTGGTTACTGTCCCCCTTGAGCAAGGGGACGGGTGTGTGCGTGTGTGAAGGTCACAGCCTTGCCCTTAGATCGGACTATATGAGACTCAGCTCCCTTCCGGGAGGGTAAAAGCTGACGATCACGACCATCAAGTGATCCTGACCGACCCGGTGAATTACACACACACACACACACACACACACCACTCGCTGACTCATTGGTAATGCTCTCACCTGCCATCTGGTAGGTGGGGGTTCACACCTTGCTCAGATTGCAAAAAGTTTCACTGATGAAGTGGGTGGTTACTGTCCCCCTTGTGCAAGGGGATGGGTGTGTGCGTGTGTGAAGGTCATAGCTTTGTCCTTTGATTGGACTATATGAACTCTCAGCTTTTCTTCCAGGAGGGTAAGAAAGCTGACAATCACGACTATCACATGATCCTGACCGACCCAGTGAATAGCACATCCTACTCTCTCTCTCTCTCTCTCACACACGCACACACACACACACACACACACACACACACACACACAGAGTCCATCACCTCATTGTAGGAAGTTTGACCAAGCATCATATTCAAGCTTCAAGGGAGGGTGTGACACAGGTAGGCAGAAGGGAATGCTAGGGAAGTGAACAAAGACCTGGCAGGTTATCACTGTCATGTTAGGGCAATTGGAGGAATTGGCCCTTGCAAAAACTGAAGCTGTATACGAATCAGAGCTTGAGTGAAAGCCAGGTGGTGAGGGCATAGTAAGGGGGTGTTCTGACTTACAGGGGGCAGGTGGGGGTGAGCAAGAGCAGGCAGAGGTAGGAGATTTTAAGTTACTATAAACTCATGATCACACTGCCAGTGGTTGTGAGCAGACACCAGCGCATGAGTTGAGGCAGGATGAGATGACAGTTACTTTTACTTACATGAGCCTGTTTAATGTTGAGGTTTCATTGACACCATCTCTATGGGATGCATCTCATATGATGCACAATGACAGAGCATTTACTGCACACCAGTGGAAGAGAGAGAGAGAGAGAGAGAGAGAGAGGAGTTTCTGGTAAATTTATTTTGGTATTCATATACATACTCATCTCATGGTAGTCTATTTTTTTCCCTTTTATGGATGAGTTTCCATTACAATGCAAATGCAGTTTTATAGTATAGTTACACTCAGAGACAATGAAGATATTTTGCTGAAAATTGCACCAATAAAATAATAAACCCACTGTGTAACACAAATTATGTGTAATTAAGCTAAAGGTCCAATTAGAATGGAGAAATAGAAGAAGGGAAAGACGAGAGGAAGGAGTAGTTGCAAGGAGAGTGGAAAGGTTACAAGAGGATGAGAAAAAGGCAGAGTATAAGAGAGATGTGGAGGAACGATTGGGCAAATATGAATTGGAGCAGATGGGAGACGTGGAAGGTGTGTGTGTAGCATATTTACAGAAGAAATATGTGCAGCATGTGATGTGGTGTGTGGAAGGAAGAGAAGACGGAGGGGGGTGCAAGGAACAGCGTGGTGGACTGAAGAGGTGAAACAGGCTGTGGCACAAAAGAAGAAAGCATACGATGAATGGATGAGAAATAGGGGCGTGGAAGAAGTTGAGAGGTGGAAAAGTTATATGTAGAAAGAAAGAGAGAGTTAAAAAGATTAGTAAGAGAGAGTAAGAAGAGAGTGGATGAGGAATTTGGAAGGAATTTGAGTGTAAAGTGGAGGGACTGTAAGAAAATGTTCTGGAAAGAGGTGAAAAGAGTAAGGCAGGGTGGAAGTGAAGTTAGCAGGGGAGTGAAAGATAAAAATGGTAGATTACTAGTGGAGAAGGGAGAAAAAGTGAGCAGATGGAGAGAACACTTTAAGGAATTGTTGAACGTAGAGGATGGAAGTACAGTAATGCGAGTATAAGTGGCTGGGGAATGGCTGGGAGAAGGAGGGAGGTGAGAAGACAGGAAGAAATCAGTAGGATAGAAGTTGTGGAAGCAATGAAGAAAGTTAAATCTGGAAAAGCCCCAGGAATTGATGGAGTGTGTGGTGAAATGCTGAAGCATGGGGGAGAGATAGTAGTAGAATGGATGTGGAAGATGTGCAGATTAGCCTGGGAGGAAGGTAGAGTCCCGGAGGATTGGAAGTCAGGTATAATTATTCCCTTGTACAAAGGAAAAGGGGAAAAAGACGTGTGTGGTAATCATAGGGGCATTTGTCTTCTTAGTATAATAGGAAAAGTGTATGGTAGGATACTTATTGACAGAGTTAGAGAAAGAACAGAGAAATTAGTTGGAGAAGAACAGGGAGGCTTTAGGAAGGGAAGAGGTTGTGTAGATCAGATATTCATTCTTAGATCTTTAGTGGAAAAGTTTCTAGAGAAGGGAAAGAAGTTGTATGCGGCTTTCATGGATTTGGAGAAAGCATATGACAGGGTGGATAGACAAGGATTGTGGAAAGTGTTAAGAATATATGGAGTAGATGGGAAGTTGTTGAATGCTGTGAAGAGTATGTACGATGGTGCGAAGGCTGCAGTGCATGTGGATGGTGAACTGAGTGAATTTTTCTCTTTGAAAGTTGGGTTGAAACAGGGATGTGTCATGTCTCCATGGTTGTTCAATCTGTACATGGATGGGGTAATAAAAGAGGTACAAGGTAGGGTAGTGGATGTTGGAGTGGCCCTGGTGAGAGAGGATAGTGTTTGGAAACTCTCTATACTGTTGTTTGCAGATGATACTGTGTTGTTAAGTGAAGACGAAGGGGAGCTGCAAGGCTTGGTGGATGAGTTTGGGAGAGTGTGTAAGAAATGGAATCTGAAGGTGAATGTTGGGAAGAGTAAAGTGATGGTCTTTGAGAGGGGTGAAGTCAGTGAATGTACAGCGAGGTTGGATGGTGAGGAATTGGAAAATGTGAGTACATTTAAGTACTTGGGTAGTGTGATGAGTAAGGATGGAGGTTTGGAGGGTGAAGTGCTTGAAAGGGTACAGCAGGGAAGAAAGGTTGCTGGTTCTTTGAAAGCAGTGATAAGAAACAGCGAAGTGAGCATGGAAGTGAAAAAGTTACTACATGACAGTATTGTGATACCAACTCTAACGTACGGAAGTGAAGCTTGGACGTTGTTGGAAGGACACAAGTCAAGAGTGAGAGCAGTGGAAATGAGTTATTTAAGAGGAGCCTGTGGAGTCACATGGAGAGATAGGCTGACGAATGAGGATATAAAGGAACGTTGTGGTGTTGATGTGGATGTGATAGGGAGCTTTATGAGGAACACACTGAGGTGGTTTGGCCATGTGGAGAGGATGGAGGGTGAAAGACTGACGAAGAGAGTGTATGTGAGTGAGGTGGAAGGGGGAAGAGGGAGGGGGAGGCTGAGGATGAGATGGAGGGATGGGGTGGAGAGGTATATGAGAGAGGGGGGTGTGAGTTGGAAGCAGGGCAGTGAAATGGCGGGGGACAGGGCGACTTGGAGGCGATTTGTTTGTGGCCACCCCAAACGGGATTGAGGCGTCTGGCAATAGATAGATAGATAGATAGAAGCTAAAGGTTATGTGATTTTGCCAGGGTACTGACCCAGCATCTGTAGAGAAGTACTCAGAAAATATTTGTCAAATTTTTTTCCATTCTTGCATAACTTTTTTCTGCTGGAAAACTGCACATCACCAGGGTTTTCTTCCACATCATCTATAGGACTTGCTGTTGCACCCATTCCTTCTTCAGTACTCATGTTGTACTGAAGATACATACATCTTTAGTGATGTGTACTGCTTTATCAACAAATATGATTTTTTTTTTCTCATCATTCTGAATTTTCATCGTGGTTCCAAAAGCACACTTAGTGCATCTTCTGACACTTAGTAGGCGATAATTAAATACTTTTTTGATGGTTTAAACCCTGCTAGGGCAATGTTTCTCCCCTTTTTAAGAAGCAGTTTGTACTTCAACATACAGTTTCCAGCAGCTGTGACTTTTGTAGGAATACTATCTCTGATTTTTAGCACTAGGGACCTTGCTGCCTGCAGTTACCAACAATGACGTAATGATATTGCCATAGTAACACCCACCAACCATAGGGGTGCCTCATTCCTAGTGCAGACGTTCAAATGCTCCAGCCCGCCTCTGCTCTTTCTTGTCTCCACCTTCCCACTCTCAGTCAGGCTGTGCCCTTTGATAGAATGAGTCTAAGAAGGACCAAATGAGGGAGAAAGCCCCCCAGATTGGCTGAGCACCAGATAAATCAAGGACTAGACGAGGGAGACGTCCCCCCAAATTGGCTGAAGCACCACATAAACCAACTCCAAAAACTGATGTTGGAGACTGGTCACCCTTGACGAAAGTTGAAGACAGTGACTGGATGAATTTGTCAAACTTACCATGAAGGACGTATCAGCAATAACTTTACCAATGGAGGAGAGAACGATCTGACACGACAGCATGATCCTGTCAGCCATAACTTTCAGAAAGCCTCCAGGACAGGGAGTTAACTGTGGAGGGCAATGAATGATATGAAGGGTCAGCCCATCTCTGACTCTAAGATGGGGGCTTTGATCATTGAGGGTTGTGAAGCTGGATCAGTGAATGGGTATTCCAAAACATAACAGGTTGAGTAGGGACAATGATGAAAGGATGAACGAAACTAAGGAAGACCTGAGTTAAGTGGAATTGTCTCAGAAGGGGTCTGTTAAGGAATAGAAGGGCAAATCTTATAAACTAAATACAGTAATAGACTCCTGAGAGACAAACAGCTGGCTATGGCAGAGGTTGGTCAAAATGGGAGGCTGGCAACTGATAGCAATAATGTGATGATGAGCTGTCTATTAAGACTTAGAAGATGGGTAGGTCATCAGTTATTGGGGAAAACTCGGGAATTGGACAATGGTGCAATGAGGGTGGTGCTGTGATTTGGAGGCGGAGCAGCATGAACAAGACCTACAGAGGGATGGGAGGTGACAACAGACTGCTGCACTACCTCAGCTACATCTAGGGCAAGTTAACGGAGTGCTGAGAATCAGTGACACCTGCACAACTGTAAGTAGGAGTCTGGGGCCTTCGGTGCTGGAAGGAATCCTAGGAAATGTGGGGAGTATGGTAGCCAGTACAGTACAAGGCAGTGGAGGATCGGGGTCGTGTATTGAGTGAATAATTAAAGTATAGAGTTGTGCATCATCCTAGAGGTATTTTTCTGTTCCACAGACTGAACTATGGATGACCAGGGTTTTCAGACATTAATGGCAAAAGCAAGTGAGACCAATATCTAGACTTAACTTCCTCTGCCATCCCTAGTTCCACACCTCCACTCTATTCCCACACCCAGTTCTTCTGTTCCACACAGATTTTTAAATGTCCTTGACTTTGGGCATGTGAGAAAAGTGTCTGAGGGTTGTGAGTAGTGCCCCCTAGGTGCACTTGTAAGATTGCTCTGCTAAATTTAGAGTACAAAAGGTCTGTGGTATTTGTCATACAACTTAACATATTATCTATACAGTACTATTACACTGTTTCCTACCTCACTGGCTTTGTTGTGGTCACCAGCACGGCCACCTTTGGTTATTGTTTTAATGTAAGGTGTCTTAAACTTTCACCTCAGTGGTGGTCCTGATTTGTCATTTAAAGAGCTTTCCGTCAGTTACATTATTTTTGCCGTCTATAGACGTCAAGGTAGCATGCATAACCAATCCTCAGTTGCAAGGCAGGAGATGGTATGATTGTTGAAATATTGGAGGATGGTAGGTATAGGTCTGTGAGTGAGGGGATTTATGATGAGCTCAAGGAAGTGCTGAAAAAGAAGTATTGGATGGGAAAAATGGTCTTAACAGCAGCAAGTTCAAGGTATAATTACTCATATATTTGCTCACTGTGCCAATAACTGTTCACTTCGCCAGAGTATGGCTCCCCCCACTCCGCGTTTGGGGGGGTCTCGAAAATGAGGCAAAGCTGTTTATATTCGATTTTATAGGAGGAATCAGGCTAACCTACTTGATCAATTTCTGGTTTGAAAGATTCTGTTCAAAACATGAAGCTTGCCTGTAAACAAGGAACAGGGAAAGGGTGATGTATAGATCTTTTCCACGTGACGTCACGAGTCATGTGACTTTTGTTTATGGCGCCACACTGGACGGCAAATTATCGGACGTCTAGAGAGAAAGAACTGCAGAAGCCACAATGATATTCCACTGTTGTGCCTTTGGCTGTAAGGTAAGGCAGAAAACTGGAAGTGGGATACACTTCTACAGGTTTCTAGCTAATAAGGAAAGGCGACAGAAATGAATAGCTGCCATGAAGAGGGAGAATTGGCAGCCGATGGCCTACTCCCGCCTCTGTAGCAAGCATTTCACACCAGGTGAGCCGATGATTTGTGAGCAGATATGGGCATATTTACCATTCTTAGCAGTTGTAGGTGTCATGGGATATCCTAATTATGTTACTGTCCCAGAGCAAAAGACCCACACGGCCATGTGTGTGCGTGGGAAAAGAGGGGGAGGGTCCATGTCACAGGCCTTGTTTTTTTATTATTCCTGAGCTTCACCCATACCAAACTGGACATAGCAGTTGTAGGTGTCATGGGATATCCTAATTATGTTACTGTCATAGAGCAAAAGACCCACACGGCCATGTGTGTGCATGGGAAAAGAGGGGAAGGGTTCATGTCACAGGCCTTGTTTTGTTATTATTCCAGAGTTTCACCCAAACCAAACCGGACACAGCAGTGATGGTCAAGAATGTTAGATGCATAAGTAAAACAGATTAAATTACAGGTTATTTCATACTTAAAGTTAGGTTAGGTTAGAGAAGGAGGTTAGGTTAAGTTAGGTTAGGCTAGGTTAAAGCTTATATTTTTATTTTTTCAATGTTTTTCAGTGTGATTAATTTGAAACTGATATTTGTCATGGTGAATGATTTTAATAATAGTGCAGTACAGGACACTGTTCAACACTTCAGTATAAAACTGTTATATACCACTGTGAGCCTGTGTGCTAAGCAGTTTCAATTACAAATGAAACATAATTACTAGTACCGGGTACTACTATTTATAATTTTCTATTTTTTTAGAAATGAATGTTGCTCTACAGAAGGCAGAACTATCAATATATACATCCTCCAGTTGAATATACATTTTAAACTTAGTACAAAAATACTTTAATTACAAGTAAGAGGATAAATAATGTACTTATAGCAACGGCCCCCTATATTTATCTTTTACCACGTCTGTAGCTACTAAGATTTTTTTTTTAATATAAAACGTAAAATCATTAAAAATATATTGTTGAAGTCTTTTAGTTTTATGTTGTGGTGATCAGCATTCAATAAATTACAGTACTTTAATTTTAATCTGTGCCAATGTTATGTTTCAGTTGTAATGTAAAAGTTAACTTCAAGAGTAATTTTGACAGTTTTGGCATATACTATCAGTTATGCATTTTATGTAAAACTACTTTAAACATACATTATATAGGCTGTGTGTATGTATCTAGGCCTATAATTACTGAAATTTCGAAAATAAGTAAATTTTTTGGTAAATTTCCAGAATTACACCCAACTCACCCTGAAGCTTAAAAATTTTCAATTTTTAATGTTCTATAGTGTGATTAATTTGAATCTAATATTCATTTCTGTCGGAAATTACTTTTTTTTTATTCCAAACCAACCTAACCCAACCAACTTAACCTAACCTAACCTAACCTAACTTAGGACCTAACTTGAGGAGTAAGAAGAGAGGATAACTGCAGTAGGCCAATAGGCCCATGCAAGACAGCTCCCATAAGTGTGTGACTAATTTGCCCTCCCTACAATTGCCCATACAGGCCCATCCTATGCTTGAAACTTTCTAAATAGGGGGCAGTAACTAGGGTACCTTACTGGGAAACCTATTCCATTCATTAACTGCTCGATTAGTCAAACTATATAGTTCCTCCCCCATTGGCCCCACGTCAATAATTTATATACTGATTATCAAGACAGTTTACAAGTACCATATGTCAGTTCCAGCTATCTACATTGTGCATAATTATACAACATGACATGTCTGTTTACCTTGAAGAATGCCCCAGTGAACTTTGCTGGAGTGTTTACCAAATAGTGATAGAGATCACCATATCAGAAATCTGGTTTTGGTCCCCAGTCCATGAAACTGGTGAATTTCTCCCGAGAAATGGTGTAAGGATCTAGCCCCAAACACTTTATCTGGTTTCTTTACAGATCTTGGTGGCATTGATTCAGATTTCTTCATATATCAGACAGTTTCATCTCAGACAGCCCTGTCTGGACAGCCATTACTGCGAGGAGTTTGCCATCCAATATGGAGTCATAAACAAAATCACGTGATTTCTTTAACGTCACTGGAAAAAGTCTGCCCGTAGTAAGATATCTGCGATTCACTGCGGGCTCAGCTCACATTCGCGGACTGGAACATGGATAACATGCAATGAATGCGGAATGGGGCTATTAGCCACACGTTCATCAGTTTAGGCAGAAATAAAACTGAATCACACATAGACCCCTAAAGTCTGTTCAAGCTGCTACTTCCATTTTGTAATAATTCTTCCATTTTCTAATTGTTCTTTATTTAATCTTCCGTCTAAAACAATGTCTGACGAATAAATACGTCTACGTTACTGCCCGGGATTCTGGGACTCGTCCTGAACGCCCAATAACTTAGGTGGAACTGCCTGAAGGCTGGTTCAAGATGCTAAATAAATTGCTGCAGGACATCAAAACAGACTGCAACGAGCCACCAGAAGGAGCCCACGGAGGAGTGTACACGACGCAAATGAGCTCTGGGCGGAAACGGCTTAAGTCCACCAGGGCCGCGCGCCCCTATGACACGGAACACGCCCGCCGCCACCATAGCAGGAATACAAGATGACCTGCCGGGCAAGCTGCCCACAGATCAGACGGGTGGAACTGTTTCTCCAGTTCCTAACAGCACCCCTGAGACGGCCAATAGCCGCTCACCCTCCTACAGGAGACGGCCGGAAGCCGCTCTGGAGGAAACTAGGAGACGACCTGAAGCCGCTCGGAAGGTGCCCCTCGGAGAGACGGCCTGCAGCTGCTCGCCCTCCTACAGGAGACGGCCTGAAGCCGCTCGGAAGGTGCCCCTGGAGAGACGGCCTAAAGCCGCTCGGAAGGTGCTCCTGGAGAGACGGCCTGAAGCCGCTCCTTCATCAGGTGCTGAGCCTGGTCCACCTACCCACGACTTGGAGGGAGCCCCCAGCCTGAAGCAGCTCCGGAGGCCAATCAGGAGACGCCCGGTAGCCACTCCCGCCTTTGTCAGGAGACGGCCAGAAGCCACTCTGAAGGTGCCCCTGGAGAGACGGCTGGTAGCTGCTCACCCTCCTATGGGAGACGGCCTGAAGCCGCTCTGGAGGTCAATCAGGAGATGGCTGGAAGCCGCTCTGAAGGTGCCCCCGGAAAGTCAGCCTGTAGATGCTCTACCTTCCTGCAGGAGGCAGCCGGTAGCCACTCTGAAAGGGTCCTGAGACAGCCATGGCCAGTAGCCGGGCCCTACCACCAGAGACCGCCTGAAGCCACTCCTTCATCAGGTGCTGAGCCCAGTCCACCTACCCACGACTTGGAGGGAGCCCCCAGCCTGGAGGAGTATTGGAGTGGCCCTGTGACCATCACCAGGCTCTTCTCCCTACAGCCGGGGGAGACGCCCCTGATGGACCCCGACGCTGGCTGATGCCGCAGCTCACTCCTGACGGCGTCCCCGACCTGTGGGGACCGCAGCCTCCCGACCGCCCCTCAGACTCCCAGGCGGGACCTCCCTGCACCCAGACGCCGGAGATCCTCATCCTCCATCAGGCGCCTGATTCAGAAGTTCAGGCGACTGTTTGGCCCCAGCCCAGAGGGCCGGACTCACACCCCGAGCCCAGAAGCCTCGGGCCCCTATGCCCCCAGCAGCCCCGGATGAGAAAGGATTCCCCTACGCGCTGTCCCTCGTCCCCAGGACCTAGCCGCCCCTGGCGGATCCCAGCCCCGTCAGTAGAGAGGCTGAGACTTCGCTGCCGCCCCTGCACCTAACTATGACATGTCCGACCTTAGAGTGAGTGAAAGTGAACATACGCAGCCTACAGACAGTGTAGAAGCGACAGAGTAAAGTGGGCCAGCGGTTAGAACATAAAAGAAAGTGGTGGCAAAGATAGTGCAATAGTAAGACAGTGAAGGACGGGTCTACCATACAGTAGTGTATAGTGCCATCGTAAGACAGTGAAGATCATACATAGGCCCCTGAGTTGAAGTTCCAGTACCACCAGCTCCACCCAGGTACATAGTAAAGTAATGTAAAAGTAATCTACGGGCCAAGGTACAGTGAACACTCTATGCAACAGTGACGGCACGTCTCGATAAGGTCACACTTAGGCCCAGTGTAAAATAATAATGCTACCCTGGGAAATTGAGACAACCACCACCCCCAGCCTAGGAAATCTAAACTCTCCCACTAACATAAGTGTCTAGCTCAAGTGTTGTTCCCCCTAACCAACCCGGTCCTGTACAGTATCCTGCGTGAAACTATTATTCCATACCTACAGCCCAAGAATTATAATTGTCCAGCTTGTTTGTATTTGTGACATCTGCTCGTTCCTGTGTATGGTGTTGCCTTGAGATTTTGTGTCCTGTCTCTCTCTTATTTGTCCAAGCTCCGGTCTAGAAAGAGAACCCAGCTACTCACTAGGTGCTCCAGGGACGAAAGGCCGACCCTAAAACACCTAGCAATACACTAAATAATGCCAGGATTAAAATGATATGCATCAGTACTGTTGAAATGGATGAGATCGACAAGTTTAATTGGTTCAGAATAATAAACATTGAAATTAGTTGTTGTCGCACCAGGCCTGAGTAAATCCATTTCTTTGTAGAGGAAGAGGAAGTGCTAGTTAACCAATGTGGTGAAAGCCGATTTAATTCCTTGTAACAAGAGTTGCCTTCTACATTTATCTACTTCCTGTGTCAGTACGCAGTGCAGTTAGGATTGCGAAGTCCACCGACAAACGCACCCCAAAAATACGCTAGAATGTTCCTAAGCATAAAATCAGAAAATAGCGAACGTGCTAAAATATCCAGAATATCATTAGTACTGTAAAAATCTCAAACGGTACTATATTGATGGTAGGTAGACGTTAGAAATTGTCACTAAATTGAAGTAAATATCTAAAAATAACACACACACACACACACACAAACAACTAGGCAACTCGTGAATGCTGTGGGTGGTTGACTGTCTGTGGCTCGCGATTCTGTATTTCGTCTGCTGCCGCGAGGTTTGTTACAAAAAACAAAACAAGACACCTGTTGGAAAGCGGGAAGTATGATTTTGACGGGGAAAGTAACTAAGTGATAAAAACATGGCGTAAGAAGGTAAGCGAGATAACTTGATACTGAAGTATTGTGCAAGATGTAGCTGTGTTTTGGTTTCAAAGGCTGAGAGGATAGCTGTTTTCAATGTTTGTGAAAATTAGGCCACATGTAGAACGTCCAGAAGCCCTGTGGCACCAGGTGAGAATAGCTTATCCCTTTTTTCACCAGTGGAGATTGAATACCGTATTTGCCCATCGGAGTGATTGAGATGTATTTAAAAGAGTCAAGTTGTACAATTTTACCAACATTTTAACCACACTTTTGTAACTGTAGCCAATGTCATATCTGTATTTTATACTAGCCACTGGTAATTTTGATGAATAATTTACAGGTTTATGATAGGGTTACCATTTAGAATTTCGGCAATTTTAAGCAGTTTATATACATTTGTGGTAGGTGGTGGCGACCATCATCCACTCACTTGATGTAGTGCTGCCTACTTCTTCCTTAGCCATTATCATTCTTTTTCTGTGCCTGCCCTCCTCTCTTCCTATTTCTCCCATCTTTCGTGTCACTTCTTATTGCTTTTATTTCCTTTACAGGTGGCATTACGTTGAGTGACAAGCCAAATAGTTTCCTGTAAGCCAAGAAACCATTTACAAAGCTGGGTGGTAACCACATAACCAAACCATACGTGCTCCCTATGTGTCAGCAAGTGGGTTGGTGGAGGGTTAGTGCCCCTCCCCGTAAAACAAATAACTAAGTCAAATGGCCACCCCTTACGGGATTATGGCATCTGGCAGTAGGTAGGTAGATAGATAATCATACATTGCAAGTGCACTTTTTAGTACAGTACTGCAACCATTGTTCACTCACTTGACGTAGTGCTGCCTACTTCTTTGCCTTGATCATTCTTTGTGTCTGCTTTCCTCACTTCCTGTTTCTTCCATCTTTCACCACTTGTTGCTCTTTCTTTTTCAGGTGGCCTTGCATTGAGTGACAAACCTAATGGTTTCCTGTAAACCATTTCTTTCTTTTTTTTTTTCAGGAGTATGATGCCAATAATTAGATAATGTTGGAATTTATTTTGGCTAGGAGTGAATTACTTAAATCTAGGGTTAATGGCATCAAGGTAGGTTAATTCCTAAAATAGTTTGTGATTAGCATATTTTGTGGGAAGGTGCCTATTCTGCAAAATTTCCGATGGAAACGGAGTTAAAAAACGAACAGTTCACAGAATGAGCCAAGGGAAAGATGATAGATTTATCAATTCGAGTACGGGCAGAAACGAGAAAATTGCCAGGTTAGTTTTAGTTACATTAGGTCATTTAACTTAGATGCAATAAAAGAATTTAGGAGCTGGACCCCCCCCCCATCTTCTTATTAAGTAATATGTGTACTTAGGGATTTGCAATGGATGCTTATTAAAGAGAAGGTGCTTAGATTTGTGTAAGTTCGGGAATGAGCATTATACAGTAATTTCAGTGTCCTTTAGTTGGGTGTAATTTGAACATATACCTCATTATAGCATTTTGAATTGTGTGACAAGGATCTTCTTGTTGATTTCTATCACAGAAGCTTTGGGTCAGCATTTGACTTTATGGACTTCTGTCTTTCAGCATTTTTCTTTTCTTTTTTGCCACTTTATTTATTTATTTATTTTCTTTTTCCTTGTAGCTGTGGGTTGATTTGATGACTGTAGTTGGAAATGTGTTTCTAGAAGTGAAACAGAACTCATCTAACCAAAGTCAAATCCTGTATAATGTTTATTTTAGACCATAATGCTCTCTTTCCCAGCCCAGTTTGAGTCATTCTATAGCCACGGTACTGTATTATGAATTGACAAGTACAGGTACCGTATTACTTCCCTGTCACTTTCATGCCCAACACACTTAACCATGTAAAAATATAAGATACTGTTTTCAGTGTACCCACCTTGACAGTCATTATCATTTTAGCAAATTGGCCAACGGCCATGCCACGTTGAGTACACCGCTTCCCGTCCGATCAGCGAAGTTAAGCAACGTTGGGTCTGGTTAGTACTTGGATGGGTGACCGCCTGGGAACACCAGATGCTGTTGGCATCCCTACGTGTCAAGTGGGGTTGGTGGAGGATTAGTGCCCCTCCCTGTAAAACAATTAACTCTAAGCCCTTGACCACCCTGTTTGGGATACATGGCGTCTGGCAATGGATGGATGGATGGATGGGTCACTTAATCCCAAGTGTCTTGTGTGCTTCTGATTGGTGGCCCAGCCAGGTGAGTACCCAAACCAGGTGAATAGAGAATGCACTATTTATCCTTGTGCAACAACAGTGGCACACTTCGTTCTGAGTAAAAACACCTTGCCTTCTTCATAATATAAATTAGGTGGGTATAGATGAGAGTACTGGGGTGTGACAAAATACCAAATTGGTGATCATTTATTGAATCTGCATTTTTAATTGGAAAATGTCATTTATATCACCATGTAGGTTCAGACACAATTACCTGAGTCCGGTTAAAATTTTGTTAATTTAATAAAAAATCAGGATTCAAAGCAAAAACATGCTGAAGGTAGCGGAAGTGTTTTGCCGTTAGCATGACAACTTGCCTTCATAGACTTCTAGATTGTATAAATATTGTATTGCTTTAACATGGAAATACTGTATATTTATTTGGACTGGAAATCAATATTTATGCAAAAGAGAAGTCTGTCAAGGTGTGTTTGCGATTACAGGGGAAATACATGCTAACTTCAGTATAGCACATTTTTGCTGTGAATCCTGATTTTTAATTACAGTAAGCATTTTTTTTTTTTTTTTTTTTTTTTTTTTTTTTTACTGGTTTTCAGATAATTAGGTGTGTGTGAACCTGTATGGTGATAGAAATCATATTTTCTTATGAAAAGTGCCAATTTGGTATTTCATTGCACTGAGAGTATTGTAGTTTAGTTTCTAAAGACACATTGGTGATGGAGAGAGACTTTCACATTGTGGCATGGATATAACCAGACAGCTCTGTAACCTGGTTGTACAAACATCTCATCTCCCACCCTCTCTCATAAAAGGGGGATAGTGAACTGGAGGAGGAGAGTACCTTCAACCTACAATCCACTAGGTTCACATCAAGATGTTCCTGGGGCCACAACAGGATCTAACATATTGATAAAATTTCTTCCCTTCATTCTTTCGTCTTACTTCTGCCTGTGGGTGACTCTACACTGAGTGACAAGCCAAATGGTTTCCTGTACACCAGGAAACCATTTTCCGGATGGTAACCATATAACCAGATTTTGGCGCCTGATGGTTTAGTGGGTAATTATGGCACTCCAGTCAGATTGAGCTGGTGAAGGTTTATATCCAAGGTGTGGTTGGGGTTTATTGCTAACGTACTGCCACTCAGGGATGAGTGAGGCTGGTCACTCTCATCTTAAATGTCAGGACCAACTTGCCCAGCCCTGGGCTCCTACACTCCTTGTGGGGCAACATAGGATTTGATGGATGGATGGATATCACTTTGGATTTGGATTGTGTATTAGCTGCCAGTACTGGATGGAAAGATAGCTACTTCAGTTTGTTAGGTAAGTTTATTCTTGAGTGCCAGACTTTTTGATTGGTTGAGAAGAAACAGCTGGGCACTTGGTTATCAGATTGTAGTTACAGGTGTGCCAGTTTCATAAATTACAAAGAAAACATTATGATATGCTGCAACACCATGCACTTCCTTTATTTTATATTCATGTACTACACTATTATTTTAAGAACTTGTTTTCTGCTGAATATTTTACGTTTTGAGATGATAATCATTGCCAGTGTAACTGGTGTATCATGATGCTAATCTTACTGGGTGGCAAGTGGTACTGTTATCACATAATCTTATCAAAATTTAGAATGCCGATCATTTGAAGGGCACATTCTTAGGTGTTCTGCCATAAAAGTAAGATATTTTGCTTGTTCTTTTTGATAAGGAATTTGGATCTTATGGGAAACTAGACTGAAAATCCAACAGAGTCCTTAGAAAAATAGCCTAAACTGTAGGTATGCTAGAGGGCAAAGGTCATCGTTGCAATCCCAGACTCGGCTGAATGTGAACCCAGTGTTCTGTCCAGTTCAGCCTGGAGTTCCAGTGACAGCAATGAAGTTATCTCTTTCAGAGCGCACTGAAAGTATGCATTCCAAGAACTGTGTTATGTTTTCAGTCCAGTTTCTCTTAAAATCCAAATTCCTTATAGGGAAAAATTATGATATTAGGTACCATGTTAGGAATTAAGAAGAGACAGCTTCTTGGATAAGGAAACAGACATAAATAAAAAATATAGTTAGCTATAGTGGACATTGATGTTTCATGTCTCACAGACATGTAAGGATGTGGCCACACTTGCTCGAAACATGATCAGCAAGACAAAAAAGCACCGGGTTAAAGCCTCTACAGTATCCAAGTCTGAACGTTGGATGGACCTCTGAGCCTCCTTTCCACTTGTCAATCACGTGTGTGGAGCAAACAGTTTGCAGGCCACTGGCCTTTGACTTCTTCCTTGCATATTAAAAAAAAAAAGAAAAGGAAAAGTGTGGTTGCACCCTAAAATGGATAATCAGCGGCAACCCAGAGACTGGGTAAGTGGAGGAGGCAGACAGAAAACAAGATGAAATGTGCACATTTTCATGACTGGAATGGAACAGATGAACTGCCATTAATTCAGAAGAGAAAGACTTACACAGAACTGTACAGTAGCTTCCATCTCAGGGTGATGGTGATGGTGATGATTGTCATGTGCTTGTTAATATTGCTTTTGAAGATGAAGACGTACATAAAGCTAACATTATATCTTATGTTTACTATCTTGCGATGTAGTATTTTAATGTTTACCGGTAAGTGTATACTGTACTGAATTATCCTGAAGGCTTCAGGAGATATAGGAGCGGGGTTAGATACTAACTTGATAATATATATGAGTGTGTTGTCCCAGATGTCTGGCCGCAGTGTGCGATTGTAAATGTGGACAGGGGAAAGGTTGATGCCCTGGAAAGAGGAAATTATACAGACATAAAACTTTGGATGAGATAATGAAGGTAATGGAGAAAGTTATAGAAGGAATGAATAGAGAAAATGAATAATGATGAGATGCAGTTTGGGTTTATGCCAGGCATAGGGACCACTGATGCCATATTCATTGTTTGACAGCTTCAGGAAGAATATACAGTATAGGAAAGAAAAGGGATCTGCACCTTGTTTTCGTTGAGTTGGAGAAGGCCTTTGACAGAGTCCCTAGGACAATGAGAAAACTTAGGATCGAGGAGTGGCTGGTTAGAGTTATTATGGCTGTGTATGTAGGTGCTCACACCCAGGTAAGAGTGAATAGAGATTTACATGATGAGTTTTCTGTGAATGTTGGTGTGAATCAGGGGTTGATCTTAAGCCCTTTGTTGTTTATCATGGTGCTTGAAACCCTTTCACATGACTTCAGAAATGGACACCCGTGGGAAATGTTGTAGCCTGTGGTGATAATTCTGTGTTGATTGCAGAGAATGAAAGGGAGGCTGGGGAAAGAGTTAGGAAGTTGAGAGATGGTATGGGGCACAAGGGCCAGGTATTTAGGATTGGAGGCAGTACTGTTAAAGAAGAGGGAGAGTTGTCATGTGTAATTTGCCACAAGGGCATGGGAAGTAATTCCATCTTGTGCAGTGTTTGTGATAATTGAGTGCATAAGAGATGTAATGGTATTAGAGGTAGACTGTGAGATTTCATGTATGTGGTGTGTCGGAGAGAGCGTGTGAGGATCGTCGGGCATGAAAGGATTGATCTTGCTGGTTAGTCTAGTGTATGGAAGAGTTTTGTTATTTGGGAGACCTGTTATGTGCTGGAGGTGGGGCAGGAGCTAGCTCTGTGGTTAGAGTAAGGAGTAGTTAGAAGATCAGGGAGCTGTTGCCTCTCCTGACATTTAGAGAGCCCTCCCTCCATGCTAAGGGACCTTTGTACATGGCATGTATTAGGAGTGTAATGCTGTATGGTAGTGAGATGTGGGCAGCAAAGCAAGAGGATATTCACAGGCTTAGATGCACAGAATTGACAGTGATTAGGTGAATGTGCAGTGTATCCTTGAATATGAGGCCTGGGGGGCTAGGTTACGATGGAAGAGTTAAGAGGCAGGATGGGACTGGAGTGTATTGGTGTTGTGATGAGGAGAGGTAGGTTGAGATGGTTTGGGCATGTGGAGAGGATGGAGTATGACAATTGGGTACAGAAAGTGAGAAGTGTTAACATTAGGGGTAGTGTTGTGAGAGGTAGACTTAAAAAGATCATGGACGAGGTCATTGAGTGTGACCTCAGGGGTAAGGGATTGAATAGGGAGGCTGCCAGAGATTGAGCAGCACGGAGGGCTGCCATTAAGTGACCAAGGCCAATGCATGCAGGCATGTTGGAGCCATTATAAATGAAACGAAACAGAACAGGAATGTAATCACTTAAGCAGTGTAGGTGTTTTGAGAAGGAAACTGTTTGGCTTGTGCATTTTATATATATATATGTGTGTATATATATATATATATATATATATATATATATACACACACACAACCTTTGGTTATCACGGGTTCTGCTGTAGCATATCTGGCTATCACACCTATATAAAAAACTACCCAAATACCTTTATCACGCCCTAAATGCCTGTTATCGCTCACCAGAAATGTTCGAAAATTTAATAAAGGCCGGTCTCCGGTGCTCCGCCCAACCAATAAAAGATTCACTTCATGATTGGTCGTCTGATGTCAGCACCAGCCAAGCGCTGATTGGCCGCCCAACCAAGTCTCGCGCCTGCCAAACCATTTAAGTGCGCGCCCTCAGACCGTGAACAGTAACCTTTTTTGTGATATGACCATGGCCAATGTACCCCGTCCCTGTTCCCCTACCATTACCCAATGTAATGCTGCGGTACCCGGCAGGGAAATAAAGAAGAGGAAGAACCGAAGCTATGCGGATAAACTGGAAATAGTGAAACTTATAGACAATGGTAGACCAAGGGAAGTGTGGCGAAGAAATATAACATCAGTGAATCAACTGTGAGGGGAATGCTCATTTTTAGACTATGTTAATACTGTATGTGGTACAAAAAGAGTGTCTGAGGGGTAAATATTGAGGTCATGGCACCAGTTAGAATAATTACCATAAGTTCTTCAATTCGGCTATCACATTTTCGGTTATAGCGCAGCCGTAGCGGGACCAATTGGGTGTGATAGCTGAGGGTTGAGTGTGTACATATATATATATATATATACTGTATATATATATATATATATATATATATATATATATATATATATATATATATATATATATATATATATATATATATATATATATATATATATATAGTATATATATATATACAGTATATATATATATATATATATATATATATACAGTATATATATATATCTATCTATCTATCTATCTATATACCTAGGCTGCTTCCCCCAAGGAAAGGGAGGTAGCCGAGACAGGATGACTCACTCTCCATTTACTCATCCATTCAAACACATTCATTCGCATCTTAGCCCCAAAGGGGAGAACGGACAGATCCTCACCGCACCACACCGCACAAGGGTCAACTGGGCAATGCAATCAGTGACATCCGCAGCAGGGCCCGACAGCAGAACTGGTTTACCCCTGCCACATCATAACAGACCCATCCCCTTACCCGCACCTGACCTGACTAGCTGATCAGACCAAATGCGGGAGAATATCCCCTCAGGGCTGCGTCATCACTTATTCATTTACAATTTCTCTCCATTTATTTCTGTCACGCACAGCCACTCTTCCTTGCTCAACAGACATCCCTCTCGCATCCAGCGCTCTCTTCACACTGTCCATCCATCCTATTCGTGGTCTTCCTCTCAGCCTTACACCTCTCACATCAGATCTAGTTATCTTTTTCACCAATCGCTCATTATCCATTCTCTCCATATGCCCAAACCATTGCAACACCCTCTGCTCAACTCTGCCAGCCATCTCCCGAACAACTCCAGTTCTCCTTCGCACTTCATCATTTCGCACCCGATCCATACGCGTCACTCCACACATACTCCTCAGACATCTCATCTCCATTACATTCAAACTTTTCCTCTCTGCTACACCCATATTCCATGTTTCAGCCCCATATAATGCAGTCGGTACCACAACACCCTCATACAGCCTTCTCTTTACATCCATTCTAAGCGAACGACATTTAAACACTTTTTCATTCACTCCCAGCACCTTTCCTACTTCATTTATTCTAAACTTCACTTCTGCATCTATTCTTCCATCCACAGCAACATGTGACCCTAGATATTTAAAACAATCTACCTCCTCAAGCAACTCACCATTCAAAACTATATTCATCCCCCTACCATCTATCAACCTCGTACACTTCATCACTTTACTCTTATTCTCATTTACTTTCAATTTCCTCCTTTCACACACCCTTCCAAACTCCTCTACCAACTGTCTCAATCTCTCCTCTGAATCAGTCACCAGTGCAGTATCATCTGCAAACAGCAGCTGCTTCAGATTCCACTCTCCTCCATCAACATTTACCAGACTCAGACCACCTAAAACTCTTGCATTCACCTCCCTTACAACACCATCCATGTAAATATTAAACAACCAAGGCGACATCACACATCCCTGTCGCAGCCCCACTCTCACGGGAAACCAATCACTCACAGCATTTCCCACTCTTACACACGCTCTACTTCGTTTTCGTTTTCGTTTTTAAAGGCTCCAACATGCTTGCATGTGTCGGCCTTGGTCACCTAATGGCGGCTCTCCATGCTGCACGATCCATTGCAGCCTCCCTGTTCAGTCCCTTAACCCTAAGGTCACACTGAATGACCTCGTCCCATGTCTTTCTCGGTCTACCCCTCATAACCCCACCCCCAATATTAACACTTCTCACCTTCCTCACCCAACTATCATCCCCCATCCTCTCCACATGTCCAAACCACCTCAATCTACCTCTCCTCATCACAACACCAATACACTCCAGTCCCATCCTACCTCTCAACTCTTCCATTGTAAACCCAGCCCCTCCAGGCCTTGGACGCAGGGACGCACTGCACATCCACCTAATCATTGTCATTTCTGTACGTCTGAGCCGGCGAATGTCTTCCTCCTTCACTGCCCAGGTCTCACTGCCATACAGCATTACACTCCTAACACACGCTGCATACAAAGACCCCTTAGCACGTAGGGAGAGCCCCCTCAATGTCAGGAGAGGCAAGAGCTCCCTGAACTTCTTCCAACCACTTCTCACCCTAGCCACAGAGCTAGCTCCAGCCCCACCTCCAGCACACAACATGTCTCCTAAATAACAAAACTCTTCCACACACTCAAGAGATTCACCAGCAAGTTCAATTCTTTCACGTCTGACGATCTCCACCTGCTCACCCCGGCACGCCGTACACATAAAATCAGCATTATCTCGCAGTCTACCTCTGATACCACTACATCTCTTATGCACCCATTTATCACACACACCGCACAAGATGGAATTACTTCCCACGCCCTTGTGGCAAACTGCACATGGCCACTCTCCCTCGTCTTTGACAGTACCGCCACCAACCCTAGATATCATCACTTTTGTTTTATCTGCATTTACCCTTAAACCCTTTTGCCCCATACCATCTCTCCACTTCCTAAACCTTTCCTCCGCCTCCCTTTCATTCTCTGCAATCAACACCAAATCATCAGCATACAACAACTCCCACGGGAGTCCGTTTCTAAAGTCACGTGAAAGGGCTTCAAGTACCATGATAAACAACATGGGACTCAAGACTGACCCCTGATGCACACCAACATTCACGGAAAACTCATCACTCAAATCTCCATTCACTCTCACCTGGGTGTGAGCACCCACATACATGGCCATAACCACCCTAACCAGCCACTCCTCCAAGCCAAGCTTTCTCATTGCCCACTTCACCACCTCTCTAGGGACTCTGTCAAAGGCCTTTTCCAAATCAACAAAAACAAAATAAAGATCCCTTCTCCTACCAATATATTTTTCCTGAAGCTGTCGAACAATGAATATGGCATCAGCGGTCCCCCTACCTGGCATAAACCCAAACTGCATCTCATCAATATTCACTCTTTCTCTAATCATACCTTCTAAAACTCTCTCCATTACCTTCATTATCTGATCTAAAAGCTTTATACCTCTATAATTCCCTCTTTCCAGGGCATCACCCTTCCCTTTATACACATTTACAATTACACCCTTCCAAACTATTTACATAAAAACTTTTCACCCCTTTTAGTAACCTACCATCAAGTCCATACAATCTTAAAACAGTCCACAAAGCCTCCCTATCAATTCTATCATACGCTTTCTCTAAATCCATAAATGCCCAAAACACATCCTTGCCTTTCGCTAAATACTTTTCACACACTTGTCTCACAGCAAACACCTGATCAACGCATCCCCTCCCTCTCCTAAAGCCACACTGCTCATCACTAATCACTCCCTCTGTACCCTCTCTAACTCTCATAATTAACACTCTACCATACACCTTACCTACAACACTCAACAGACTTATACCCCTAAAGCTAGTACATTCATACTTATCACCCTTGCCTTTATACAACGGGACCACACAAGCACTTGCCCAGTCAAGGCACCATACCTTTCTCAAAGCACACATTCAACAATCTTACTAACCGGTCAACAATAGTCACTCCACCACCCTTCAGGCATTCCACAGCACACCCATCCATACCTGCAGCTTTCCCTGTTTTCATCTCCTTTACTGCCTTCTCCACTTCCTCCTTCGTGATCAAGGAATCATTCAACTCTCCCAACTCATTTATACCTTGCACCCTTCCATCCGCCACAATCTCAGCCACCCTTTCCTCCTCTACATTTAACAATCTTTCAAAATACTCTGCCCATCTCTTCCTTACTGCATCCATCTCAATTAACATCCTTCCATCCTCTGATTTTACTCGTTCTTCCTTCCCAGACTCTCCCTTTCGCACCCTTTTCACCTCCTTCCAAAACATTTTCTTATTCTGCTGAAAATTCTCTGTCAGCCGCCTACCCCACCTCTCATCTGCTGCCACTTTAGCATCACGCACAGCCCTTCTCGCTCTATTCCTCTTCTCCTTATACCTTTCATATGACATCTCATCCTTCCTCTGCAGCCACACTTCATATGCACGTCTCTTCTCAGCCACAGCCATACTTACTTCCTCGCACCACCATTCACTTCCTTTTCTTACACCACCACCCACATGTCTCACACCACACACCTCTTCTGCATGCCCCACCACAGCACTCTTAAACAACTGCCATTCCTCCTCCACGCTGCCATTTTCCCGATCTTTCACTGCGTTCCACTCATCTTTCAATTTCTCCTGATACTCTATCTTTTTCTCTCTTTTATCCAACTCACTCACTTTCAAAACCTCCCTGCCACACCTAACCCTCCTAGCTCTCATCCATCTCTTTCCTACTCTTAACTTTCCCTCCACCAGGTAGTGGTCAGACATACCTCCACCCTCCCCTCTCAGAACTCTCACATCCAACAATCTTCCTATTACATTCCTAGACACAACCACATAGTCCATCAAGGCTCTATCAACAACCCTTCCACCCTCCTGTCTCACCCATGTATACTTATAAATATCTTTCTTCTCAAACAGCGTATTCCCAATCACCATCTCTCGCTCAACACACATCGCTATCATTCGTTCCCCATTTTCATTTCTTCCAGGCACACCATGCATACCAACTACACCTTCAACTGCTACATTTCCCACTCTAGCATTCAGATCTCCCATCATTACCACATTCACATTCGCTTCAAAACTCTGCAGACACTCATCAACATCATTCCAGAAAGACTCCCTCTCTTGTTCATCCCTTTCACTACCAGGCCCATATGCACTCACAAACACCCACAACTCACGTTCAAATTTCGCTTTCACCCACATCAGTCTCGATGACACCTCCTTCCATTCAATCACACATTGCTGAACTTCCGGACTCACTAACAAGGCCACACCTTCTCTTGCCCTTCCTCTATCAACACCTGACAATCTTCCATTCACACTTCCAAACATAGATTCCCCCTTCCCTTTCATCTTCGTTTCACTCAAAGCTAACACATCCAACTTTCTTCTCACAAACATTCTCCCAATCTCCTCCCTTTTAGCCTCAATCGTACTACATCCACACACATTCATAGACCCCATCTTCAGGGTACGAGGATAACTCCATCCCCCATCCCTTTCTCTGGCCTGTCTCTTTTTAGGAACTACAAAACAGAGGAGGGGGTCGCTAGTCCCCTCACCCCGCCCCTTTTAGTCGCCTTTTACGACACGCAGGGAATACGGTGGCAGTATTCTTCCTAACACAACCTGGCCGCAGAGTAGTAGTACCACCCCATAGTTCGGCCAGGTTGTGTCCCCCCCGCCAGTATATATATATATATATATATATATATATATATATATATAAATACAGTATATATATATATATATATATATATATATATATATGTATGTATATATATATATATATATATATATATATATATATATATATATTTGTGTGTGTGTGTGTGTGTGTGTGTGTATAAATAAAAGAGCGGCGTTGTTTGTTTGTCCTTCAATCACACCTAGACCAAGGGCAAGAGATCCTCAGACCCATATATATTCTGAATCAGGGTGATCCATGGATGGTGGTAGGGGGTTCAAAATTCAGATCTGGGTCATTTGAGGGCACCGGTAGAGTGTTCGCCTTTTTAGCCCGGGCAATACTGGGTACTGTTGCAGCCAAATTTTTGGCATGGAGACTCACATGACCTCCAGTTCAGACATAGTCTATTTGAGGTTTACCTCCGTAGTCATTTGAGGTCACCGTTAATAGTAAACATGCGTGTACAAATACTGTAAGTTAGTCTGCAAAAACTGAAATACAAGGTTCCTGGTCCACTTATAATGCCTCTTCAAAAGCATAAGAGATACATGGTCTTTCTGGAGTAGAAAGAAAGATTGAACAACAACAAATAGGATTAGAGTGTTTGCCTTTTTGGCCTGGGCAATGCCGAGTACCCCTGCCAGTAATATATACAGTATATATATACAGTATATATATTTGTATGTGTGTGTGTGTACAGCATATATATATCTATCTATCTATCTATCTATTGCCAGACGTCTCAATCCCATTTGGGGTGACCACAAACAAATCGCCTCCAAGTCGCCCTGTCCCCAGCCATTTCACTGCCCTGCTCCCAACTCACACCCCCCTCTCTCATATACCTCTCCACCCCATCCCTCTATCTCATCCTCGGCCTCCCCCTCCCTCTTCCCCCCTCCACCTAACTCACATACATTCTCTTCATCAGTCTTTCACTGTCCATCCTCTCCACATGGCCAAACCACCTCAGTGTGTTCCTCATAACGCTTCCTATCACATCCACATCCACACCACAACGCTCCTTTATATCCTCATTCGTCAGCCTGTCTCTCCATGTGACTCCACAGGCTCCTCGTAAATAACTCATTTCCACTGCTCTCACTCTTGACTTCTGTCCTTTCAGCAAGGTCCAAGCTTCACTTCCATACGTTAGAGTTGGTATCACAATACTGTCATGTAGTAGCTTTTTCACTTCCATGCCCACATCCCTGTTTCTTATCACTGCTTTCAAGGAACCAGCAATCATTCTTCCCTGCTGTACCCTTTCAAGCACTTCACCCTCTAAACTTCCATCTTTACTCATCACATTATCCAAGTACTTAAACACACTCACATTTTCCATTTCCTCCTCATCCAACCTCACTGTACATTCACTGACTTCACTTCTCTTGAAGACCATAACTTTACCCTTCCCAACATTCACCTTTATATTCCATTTCTTACACTCACTTCCAGACTCATCCACCAAGTCTTGCAGCTCCCCTTCGTCTTCACCTAATGACACAGTATCATCTGCAAACAACAGTACAGGGAGTTTCCAAACACTGCCCTCTCTCACTAGGGCCACTCCAATATCCGCTACCCCACCTTGTATCTCCTGTATAACCCCATCCATATACAGATTGAACAGCCATGGAGACATGACACATCCTTGTTTCAATCCAACCAAATAGAAAAATTCACTCAATTCACTATCCACACGCACTGCAGCCTTAGCACCCTCGTACATACTCTTCACAGTCTTCAGCAACTTCCCACCTACTCCATATATTCTAAATGCATTCCACAGTCCTTGTCAATCCATCCTATCATATGCTTTCTCCAAATTCATGAAGGCTGCATACAACTTCTTTTCCTTCTGTAGAAACTTTTCCACTAAAGATCTAAGAATTAATATCTGATTTACACAACCTCTTCCCATCTTAAAACCTCCCTGTTCCTCTCCAACTAATTCCTCTGTTATTTCCCTAACTGTCAATAAGTGTTCTACCATATACTTTTCCTGTTACAGAAAAAAGACAACTTCTCCTATTATATATATATATATATATATATATATATATATATATATATATATATATATATATATATATATATATATATATATATATATATATATATATATATATATATATATATATATATATATATATATATATATGTATATTATATATCAAGATACAGACTCAAGATACAAATAAGATGGAGTAATGGAAGAAGGGAAGGACGGGAAGAAGGAGTATTTGCAAGGAGAGGAGAAAGGTTACAAGAGGATGAGAAAAAGACAGAGTATAAGAGAGAAGTGGAGGAACGATTGGGCAAATATGAATTGGAGCAGATGGGGGACGTGGAAGGTGTGTGCAGGATAATCACAAGAAATATGTGCAGCATGTGATGTGGTGTGTGGGATGAAGAGGAGACGGAGGGGGGTGTAAGGAACAGCGTGGTGGAATGAAGAGGTGGGACAGGCTATGGCACAAAAGAAGAAAGCATACAATGAATGGATGAGAAATAGGAGCGCAGAAGTTGAGAGGCGGAAGAGAGAGTTACATGTAGAAAGAAAGAGAGAGTTAAAAAGATTAGTAAGAGAAAGTAAGAAGAGAATGGATGAGGAATTTGAAAGGAATTTGAGTGTAAAGTGGAGGGACTGTAAGAAAATGTTCTGGAAAGAGGTGAAGAGAGTAAGACAGGGTGGAAGTGAAGTTAGCAGTGAAGTGAAAGATAAAAATGGTAGATTACTAGTGGAGAAGGGAGAAAAAGTGAGCAGATTGAGAGAACACTTTAAGGAATTGTTGAACATAGAGGATGAAAGTGTTGCGAGTGTAAGTGGCTGGGGAATGGCTGGGAGAAGGAGGGAGGTGAGAAGACAGGAAGAAATCAGTAGGATAGAAGTTGTGGAAGCAATGAAGAAAGTTAAGTTGGGGAAAACCCCAGGAATTGATGGAGTGTGTGGTGAAATATTGAAGCATGGGGGAGAGATAGTAGTAGAGTGGATGTGGAAGATGTGCAGATTGGCTTGGTAGGAAGGTAGAATTCCGTAGGATTGGAAGTCAGGTATAATTGTTCCCTTGTAGAAAGGAAAAGGGGAAAAAGAAGTGTGTGGTAATCATAGGGGCATTTGTCTTCTTAGTATACAGTAATAGGAAAAGTGTATGGTAGGATACTTATTGACAGAGATGGGGAAATAACAGAGGAATTAGTTGGAGAAGAACAGGGAGGCTTTAGGAAGGGAAGAGGTTGTGTAGATCAGATATTCATTCTTAGATCTTTAGTGGAAAAGTTTCTAGAGAAGGGAAAGAAGTTGTATGCAGCTTCCTTGGATTTGGAGAAAGCATATGACAGGGTGGATAGACAAGGATTGTGGAAAGTATTAAGAATATATGGAGTATAATGGGAAGTTGTTGAATGTTGTGAAGAGTATGTATGATGGTGCTAAGGCTGCAGTGCGTGTGGATGGTGAACTGTGTGAATTTTTCTCTTTGAAGGTTGGGTTGAAACAGGGATGTGTCATGTCTCCAAGGTTGTTCAATCTGTACATGGATGGGGTAATAAAAGAGGTACAAGGTAGGGTAGTGGATGTTGGAGTGGCCCTGGTGAGAGAGGATAGTGTTTGGAAACTCCCTGTACTGTTGTTTGCAGATGATACTGCGTTGTTGAGTGAAGACGAAGGAGAGCTGCAAGGCTTGGTGGATGAGTTTGGGAGAGTGTGTAAGAAACCGAATCTAAAGGTGAATGTAGGGAAGGGTAAAGTGATGATCTTTGAGAGAGGTGAAGTCAGTGAATGTACAGCGAGGTTGGATGGTGAGGAATTGGAAAATGTGAGTGTGTTGAAGTACTTGGGTAGTGTGATAAGTAAGGATGGAAGTTTGGAGGGTGAAGTGCTTGAAAGGGTACAGCAGGGAAGAAAGGTTGCTGGTTCTTTGAAAGCAGTGATAAGAAACAGCGAAGTGAGCGTGGAAGTGAAAAAGTTAATACATGGCAGTATTGTGATACCATCTCTAACGTATGGAAGTGAAGCATGGACGTTGTTGGAAGGGCAGAAGTCAAGAGTGAGAGCAGTGGAAATGAGTTATTTAAGAGGAGCCTGTGGAGTCACATGGAGAGACAGGCTGACAAATGAGGATATAAAGGAGCATTGTGGTGTGGATGTGGATGTGATAGGAAGCGTAAGGAGGAATACACTGAGGTGGTTTGGCCATGTGGAGAGGATGGAGGGTGAAAGACTGACGAAGAGAGTGTATGTGAGTGAGGTGGATGGGGGGAGAGGGAGGGGGAGGCCTAGGATGAGATGGAGGGATGGGGTGGAGAGGTATATGAGAGAGGGGGATGTGAGTTGGGAGCAGGGCAGTGAAATGGCGGGGGACAGGGCGACGTGGAGGCAATTTGTTTGTGGCCACCCTGAATTTGATTGAGGCGTCTGGCAATAGATATATATATATATATATATATATATATATATATATATACAGCAGGTATATATACAGTATTTGGCTACATGTCAAGTGGGGTTGGTTGAGGATTAGTGCCCCTCCCTGTAAAACAATTAACTCTAAGCCCTTGGCCACCCTGTTTGGGATACGTGGCGTCTGGCAATGAATGAATGAAATATATGGAGCCTCTGTGGCACAGTGGTAGAGTGTGCGTATCGTACATGGTTGAACCAGGGTTCGCGCCCCGCTGGGGTAATAAACTTTGGGAGTGTTCACCCGGCCACGTACTGCATTGGCGGACACAAGGGGTGCTGTGGTTGAACCAGTGTCGCTTACTATAAGGTATGCTTGCACCCAGTCGGCTTGCACGGGCCGAAAACACTTGGTTCACAGACTACACACACGTCCAAAGCCACTACAACACTACAGTTACACTTACATGCACTTCCCACCCTACATACAATCTCTACTAGACAGCCTAAGCCACTTGGTAGAGATACATTGGCTCTATCGTCCTGACTTTGGTTGGGATAGGCCGGTCCTGCAGTGGATACTCAAATGGCTGATGATCATGATGATGATTATATATATATATATATATATATATATATATATATATATATATATATATATAAAGACACTATTTCCTTCACTCAGTTCCATGGCATTTACAGATTTGTTGTTTAGTACTGATAAGTTCTTGTATTTATGATGTGTGTGATTGATGTTCATTTTATTAGGTCAGTGTGGTTATGACCGTAAATAATGGCTGAGCTCCAGGAACTGGCTGACAGAGTTGCTGCTAATGCTGTCAGCATCCAACACTTGAAGATTGATGAGAAATTACTGAAGAGGTACTTGAGAGCCCACCTTACTGTGGATGCAGCTTATGAGGTGTAGTATCATTATCTGCTGTTTATGTAAGGCTGTATTGGATGTTGCTTTACTGTGAAGGCCATGAATCTGCCTCATTGTATGTTTGGACATAACTGGAGACTGCACAGTAGAATGTAGGACAAGGGTTCAGCACCCATGTTTTTATCAGATGACTTAACATATGTCAGATCGACTCTGTGTATAGCTAGTGCATATATTGGTACTGTATATAATTATAGCCTATATATATATATATATATATATATATATATATATATATATATATATATATTTATACATATATATATATATATATATATATATATATATATATATATATATATATATATATATATTTTTATATATACATATGTATGTATATATATATATATAGATAGATAGATAGATAGATAGATAGATAGATAGATATAGATAGATAGATAGATAGATATTCATTCGTCTAATCCAGTATTGCCTCATGAGGAGCGTAGGAGTCTGGGGCTAGACAAGTTGGTCATGACATTTAAGATGAGAATGACTAGCCTCTCTCATCCCTGAGTGGCATTACGTGAGCAGTAAACCCCAACCACCCCTAATATATAAACTTGCACCAGCTCAGTCCAATTGGAGCATCTTAATTGCCCAGTAAACCATGAGGTACCATAATTTGATCATATGGTTACCACCCAAGTGTAGTACTGTAAATGCTTTCGTGGTGTACAGGAATCCATTTGGCTTGTCACATAGTGTAAAGTCACCTGTAGACAGAAAGAAGTGGAAAGACTGAAGAAAAGAAAGACAGAAGAGGAAGGATAGAAAGAAGCAAGGAAGTGAGGAAAGGGCAGGCACCCGAGAGCAGTGCTACATCGAGTGAGTGGATGGTGAGCATCCACACCAACCAATATATATATATATATATATATATATATATATATATATATATATATATGTGTGTGTGTGTGTGTGTGTGTGTATTTACCTATTTGTAGTATACAGGAATTGAGCAATGCTCGTGTTGTCCTGTCTCCATATCCACATTTATCAAGTCTACCTTTACACACATGAATGTTTTTCTCATGCACCACCTCTTTGTCTAAGTCATTCCAAATATTTAAGTATTTACCTAATATACCTAATTGTGATATACACGGAATGTACTATGCTCGTGGGTTTCCGTCACTGTTTCTCAATAAGTCAAATTTGGCTTTAAACTCGTTTAAGTTTTTAGACTGGACAATCTCTTTGTCCAGGCTATTCCATAAGTCTATACTTCTGTAAGGAAAGCTGTATTTCTTTATATCCTTCAAGCAGCTTGACTTTTTCAATTTCATTCCGTGTCCTCTTGTTGCTCTCTTATCCCATACAAATAGATCTTTGTCAATTTTATCTACTCCCACCATGATCCTGAACATTGCAATCACGTCTCCCCTCTTTCTCCTTTCCTCTAAGGAAGGCAAATCCAGTTTTTCCAGCCTCTCTCTGTATGACAGGTCTGTCAGACTGGGGACCATCTTGGTTGCTGTTCTTTGTATTCTCTCGATCTTGTTTATATCTTTCTTTTTGTGTGGGGACCACACTACCGCTGCATTTTCTAACCTGGGGTGGATCATTGCCACTATCAATTTTTTCATCATCTCCTCATCCATGTAATGAAATGCTACTCTTATGTTAGTCAAGAGTTTATAAGTCTCTCCAACTATCTTGTTAATGTGCTTTTCTGGTGACAAACTATCCTGGATCAGCACTCCCAAATCTTTCTCTTCTCTCCTTTTTATGATTAATTCATTACCCAACAAATAATTCAGTGCTGGCCTCTTGGTACTTTTACCCATTTCCAATATTTTACATTTCTTTACATTAAATTTCATTTCCCACGTCCGGCTCCAATTGTGTATCCTATCCAAATCCTCCTGCAGTATTTTACAATCCTCCTCAACCTCAACCTTCCTCAAGATCTTTACATCATCAGCAAACAGACTTGCATAACTGTTCATTCCATCTACCATATCATTTACGTAAATCAGGAACATTACTGGCGCCAACACCGAGCCTTGAGGGACTCCACTTGTTACTTCCCTCCATCCAGACATCCTATCCTTTATTACTGTCCTCATTTGTCTGTCTCTCAAAAAGTCTCTCATCCATTCCAGAAATTTCCCCTTCAGTCCTCCTATATATTCTAGTTTCCACATTAGTCTTTTATGAGGTACCTTGTCAAAGGCCTTCTCTAAGTCTAAGTACACACAATCCACCCAACCATCTCTCTCCTGTACCACGTCAATCGCTCTTGAGTAAAAGCTCAACAAGTTAGAAACACATGACCTTCCACTTCTGAATCCAAACTGACATTCAGCCAAAATATTCATCTCTTCCAGATATTTTATCCATCTGTCTTTTAGGATTCTCTCACACAATTTTGCGACCATGCTGGTTAGAGACACTGGTCTATAATTCAGGGGTTCTTCCCTGTTTCCTCCCTTGTAAATTGGTACCACATTTGCCCTCTTCCATTCTTGTGGCACTTTCCCTTCTTCCAGTGAGCATATGATTAAACTGTGAATTTTATCCGCCAGTTGTTCTCTGCATTCCTTCAGTACCCAATTAGAAATTCCATCAGGTCCTGGGGCTTTCCTTACATCTTGAGTTTCCAGTAATTTATACACTTCCTGTACATCCACTTTTATATCTTTTATCACCAGAACATTTCTAATCACTCCCTCCCCTTCCACAAGCTCCTTTTCTTTAGTGAAAACTGACTGGAAACGTTTGTTCATTATTTCAGCTTGCATTGCCGCATCCTTAAAGACCTCTCCTTCTGCTTTCAGTTTGGTGATTCCTTCCTTTTGTTTCAGTTTGCCATTAACAAATTATAAAACAGTTTGGGTTCATCCTTGCATTTGTCTATTATACCTTTTTCAAAATTCCTTTCTTCTTCTCTACGTATTCTCGTGTATTCATTTCTTGTTCTTTTATATTCTTCCTTTGTTCTGTTGTTACCTCTCTTTCTCCAATTGTTCCACGCCTTATCTCTCTCTTTTTTTGCTATCATACACCTTCTATTAAACCACTCTTTTTTCCTGTTTTCTTTCCCTCTTACTCTTGGTACAAATTTTTCCACTCCCAAATTATAGAGGTCTAGAAAGATATCCCACTTCTTCTGTATCTCTCTTGTTTCTCTGAATTTTCTCCAATCCGCATTTTCAAAAAAGTTTCTCAATCCTGTAAAATTTGCTTTCCCAAAGTTGTATCTTCCCTGTCTATGAAGCTCGTCTCTTGGCTCGACGTTCCCTATTAACATCTGGAACTCAATGACCACATGATCACTTTTTCCTAAAGCACAGAGATATTTCAATGATTCTATTACATCGGGTTCTTTGGTGAACAGTAAATCTAACCTTGCTGGTGTGTCCTCGCCTCGAAACCGTGTCTCTTCTTTGACCCATTGCGTCATCACATTATTCATTATTATATTTAATAACATAGTGCCCCATGAATCCTCGCCGCCTCCCGAGTACCATTCCTCCCAGTTCACCTCTTTACAGTTAAAGTCACCCACTAAAATTATATTATTACTTTTCTCAATTATTTTTTGCAAATATTTTGCAAATTTTGTGTGTGTGTGTGTGTGTGTGTGTGTGTGTGTGTGTGTGTGTGTGTGTGTGTATATATATATAGTAACTACAGACTCAGTCAGACAGGTATACAGTACAGTAATACAGTACATTCCCCTAGTACGCGCCTATATGGGCGGCAGAAGACGTCGTGTACTAGGAATTCGCATACTGTGAATTCGTTTCGTTTCGTTTTTAAAGGCTCCAACATGCTTGCATGTGTCGGCCTTGGTTACCTAATGGCGGCTATCCACGCTGCACGATCCATTGCAGCCTCCCTGTCCAGTCCCTTAACCCTATGGTCACACTTAATGACCTCGTCCCATGTCTTTCTCGGTCTGCCCCTCATAACACCACCCCCAATATTAACACTTCTCACCCTTCTCACCCAATTATTATCCCCCATCCTCTCCACATGTCCAAACCACCTCAATCTACCTCTCCTCATCACAACACCAATACATTCCAGTCCCATCCTACCTCTCAACTCTCCATTGTAAACCCAGCCCCTCCAGGCCTTGGACGCAGGGTCGCACTGCACATCCACCTAATCATTGTCATTTCTGTACGTCTGAGCCGGCGAATATCTTCCTCCTTCACTGCCCAGGTCTCACTGCCATATAGCATTACACTCCTAACACATGCTGCATACAAAGACCCCTTAGCACGTAGGGAGAGCCCTCTCAATATCAGGAGAGGCAAGAGCTCCCTGAACTTCTTCCAACCACTTCTCACCCTAGCCACAGAGCTAGCTCCAGCCCCACCTCCAGCACACAACATGTCTCCCAAATAACAAAACTCTTCCACACACTCAAGAGATTCACCAGCAAGTTCAATCATTTCACGTCTGACAATCTCCACCTGCTCACCCCGGCATGCCGTACATGTAAAATCAGCATTATCTCGCAGTCTACCTCTGATACCACCACATCTCTTATGCACCCATTTATCACACACACCGCACAAGATGGAATTACTTCCCACGCCCTTGTGGCAAACTGCACATGGCCACTCTCCCTCGTCTTTGACAATACCGTCACCAACCCTAGATATCATCACTTTTGTTTTATCTTCATTTACCCTTAAACCCTTTTGCCCCATACCATCTCTCCACTTCCTAAACCTTCCCTCCGCCTCCCTTTCATTCTCTGCAATCAACACCAAATCATCAGCATACAACAACTCCCACGGGAGTCTGTTTCTAAAGTCACGTGAAAGGGCTTAAGTACCATGATAAACAACATGGGACTCAAGACTGACCCCTGATGCACACCAACATTCACGGAAAACTCATCACTCAAATCACCATTCACTCTCACCTGGGTGTGTGCACCCACATACATAGCCATAACCACCCTGACCAGCCACTCCTCCAAGCCAAGCTTTCTCATTGCCCACTTAACTACATCTCTAGGGACTCTGTCAAAGGCCTTTTCCAAATCAACAAAAACAAAATAAAGATCCCTTCTCCTACCAATATATTTTTCCTGAAGCTGTTGAACAATGAATATGGCATCAGTGGTCCCCCTACCTGGCATAAACCCAAACTGCATCTCATAAATATTCACTCTTTCTCTAATCATACCTTCTAAAACTCTCTCCATTACCTTCATTATCTGATCTAAAAGCTTTATACCTCTGTAATTTCCTCTTTCCAGGGCATCACCCTTCCCTTTATACACATTTACAATTACACTCTTCAGCCAATCATCTGGGACAACACACTCATAAATAATCCTATTTATCAGGTCAGTGACTAAACTCACCCCAATATCGCCTGAGGCCTTCAACATTTCGGCAGTCAACCCAGACACACCTGCTGCCTTCCCCACCCTCATCCTGCCTATTGCCTCACTCACAGTAACAGTATCAATCAAAGGCCAAGGGCCAGACACTGGATCTGCTGGCCCCAAACCTTCCCTGTCCCAGTCAAACTCCTCATTCAACAACCGGTTATAATGCTCTCTCCATGCATCTTTAATATCCTCACTGTTCACCACTACCCTTCCTTCATCATTCTTCACACACTGCTCACCTATGATATCCCGATTATCCCTCTTCACCTGACCTGCCACCCTAAATATATTTTTCCTTTCCCCATGATTTAGGTTATCAAGTAATTGTCTCTGTGACTCAGACTTTGCCCTGTATACCTCTCTTCTAGCCCTACGCTTGGCAGCCAAATATTCCTCTTTGCTACCACCCTTCTTCCATTCCCGGAAAAGTCTTCTTTTCTCCTTAATTGTAGCTTCTACACCCTCATCCCACCACCAAGTTACTTTATGTCTTGGTGGTCCTCTTGTCCAGCCGCATGTTACATCAGTAACTCTCAAGAAATTGTTCTTGAGGGCTCTGTACTGTTCATTAACGCCTCTGTCTACAGCTCCCTGTTCAGCCACCACTCTCCTCAACTCGCTATAGAAGGCATCCCTTACTACTTGGTTTTTCAGCTTCCATATTTTCCTCCTAGGTACATAAGTCCTCTTTTTCATCACTTGTTCTTTAAGCACCATATCACAAATCAATAGTTTGTGCTGCTGCACACACTTCTCGCTTCCTATAACTTTAACATCCCTCACTAACCTCCTATCGGCCCTCCTAACCAGAAAATAATCTATCTGACTGCTATTTCCCCCAGACTCATACGTAATTAACTTACTGTCTCTTCTCCTAAAATATGTGTTGCACACAATCATGTCTGTTGCCTCCCCAAACTTGAGTATCCTTTCCCCTTCTGCATTCCTTAGACCATATGCACATCCCCCATGCACTCCTTCATAACCTTGTGCTGCTTCACCTACATGACCATTTAAGTCCCCTCCCAAAATCACTATCTCATCATCCTGCATACCATCCACTACACGTATTACATCATCCCAAAATCTATCTTTCTCTGATTCATCCAATCCTGCCTGTGGAGCATATGCTGATATAATCGCAGCTATCTTTCTTCCCAACAGAATTTTCACTACCAATATCCTATCGCTTACTCTGAAAACATTCATAACATATTCCACCCATTTCTCCCCAACCATCACACCAACACCTCCATATCCGTCTGTTCCCCCATGCCAAAACAACTTATAGCAACAGTCCTTCCCAACAATCTTTCTGGGTGATCCACCCCTGTACCGGACTTCCTGCAAACACGCCACATCCACCCACCTCCTACTGAATGCCTCAACGACTTCCCCTGCTCTTCTCCTCAAACTTATGGGATAAATTACTTATGGGCAACACCCCCCTTCATGGGCAACCCTTGAGAAGCCATTCAGACCTAAGTATTGTACTATACAGGGAAACTATCTAAGACATATTACCTAAGATAATGTAAACCAACAAGATTATGACTTTACTTGGTAAATCAACAAGGATATGGCTTAACTAAACCAACAAGAATATGGCTGCTCACCTTTACCCAAGAGGACAACAGGCGTGATGGAGGTAAGAAGAGGATCCGAGGCAGGATGAGGCACCTAGCGTGCATCTCCTGCATCACCCACCACACCTCCTGGCACACCACCTTCCCCACCACTTTCGTCACCAGCAGTTTTGACACTTTCACTACCTAATGCACTCACTTCATTCATAAACCCTTCAAAGTCTATTTCTGACAACTCAGACATCGAATCGGCCGGATTTGGGCCACTCTTTGCTGCCCGTCTCGCTTACAAGGAGTTCAGTATGCACAAAAAAAAAAAAAAAAAAAAAAAAAAAAAAGATCCTCATGTACAAGGGGTATCGCGTACTTGGAACTCGCGTACTGTGGAGATGTACTGTACCTCGATATACGATACCCCTGGATTCAATACCCTGGGTTAACGATGGGTGTAGAAATATCACCATACTCTGCCTAGCGATGGCCAAACCCCGGTTTAGCAATGGGTTTTGATTTTTTTAACCTATTTTGATGATATTTTAGACTGAAGTTGTATGTTTAGGTTGATTTATAAACCGTTTTTAGACTTAGATTTATGTGTTTTAGCCATGATAGGTGGGTTGAACATTGTCATTTTGAGGTACAGTTTACTAAGATTGATTTTTTTTCCAGACATATTTGACGATTTTCTGATTTTATTTGTTGGTTTTAGTGAGTTATTTACTAGTGTTAGGCTTAGGTTAGCTTCCTTGACATCTGTTAGGCTTTTTTTTTTTTTATATGTGTCTGACTTTAGGCATAGGCTTCACAGCCTGCTCTCAAGGCCCAGTAGTCCTCCTACATACCATACACCTCTATATGTCACCACTTTGGTGCTAACACCCACCATCTATATTGAATATGTGCTAGGGCTATCTCATACAGGAATGGTGTATTGGTATTAGCGGGGGTATTTTTACGACATGTCGGCGGGTCTTCTGGTAGATCAGTAAAGTCTGATTTTAGGAAATTCAAGGAACCCTAGAAGAAGCAGGTAGTCCTGAGCCGATGCTCGAGGACGATGAGTGAAAGTGACAAACAAAGGGAAATATACTGTACCGTAGGTTTTAGGAATTTTCCTTAGTAATACATATTAAGTTCCGTGCTTTTACAATATGTGCATATTACTACTAACCCTGGACTTTCTCTAATTGGATTTACCTGCCTACAACTGCTGGTTTCAACACTATTCATTACTGGTGAGTTAAACAACCCATAACATCTCTTAATTTACCAGTTACAGTTCGTGTCTTCAGTAATACATTATTAAGTAAAAAATTTGTGTACAGTAATACAGTAAGCCCCCTCGTTTGGCGAATTTCAACTTGGCGAAACTCACTTTTGGCGGTAGGGTGGCCACGGACCACTGAATGCTCGCTTGGCGATTTGAATTCAAACTTGGCGGTCCCCTGGCGGCCGCACGTTGAACAATATCAAGAAAAATTGAAAATGTCAAAGCAGGCAAAAATAACAAAGTTTTTCTTAGAGAATCTGGACAGACAACGCAATATCCAAGACGTCATTGCCACCATTCCCGTAGACGATGATAACTGTGAAATCACTGATAACCCCCCCCCCACTCGATGTGCCACAAGAACAGCCCCAAAAGCAGCCACAAGAACAGCCACAAGAACAGCCGCAACCTCCCCAGCCATCCCAACCTCCCCAGCCACCCCAACCTCCCCAACCTCCCCAGCCAAGCTTCGCTGCCCTCTTTAAGCTGGATGCTGACTTTTCTGGCTTCGATGAAGTGGATGATCAAGCGAGACAAATGGTTGTTAAGGGGGTTATGGGGGAGGAGGGGGGAGAGTGATGAGGAAAGTGGTGGTAGCAACTAAGCTGCCCCCACTGCCACTCCGACGTCCCCAGCCAAGCAAGCCTATCTTCACTCTATTTACGGTTAGTTACAACCATTATATCATGTCTTATTAGCTTTATTTATTGTTTATTGGTCTGTTTTCTACATGTGTATTAATATGTGAAAGCAAAAGATTTTATTTCAGCTCGAAAGATGGTGTTTTAGGGGTCAAAAGGGGGACTTTGGCAATGACCAAAGACTGATTGAGGCACTTTATAGGCAATTTATATGGTAAAAAGAACTCGCGTTTGGCGAAATTCGAATTTGGCGGTAGTTTCGCCAGACTAATTGGATCGCCAAACGTGGGGGCTTACTGTATGTAATTTTAATATGTGCCATAGTGTATTATGAATGAATGAAAAGTGATCCATTCGGTAAAATTTCAGTTTAAACATGAAATTGTCCTAGGGGTCCCACCCAAAAATCCAAAAAAGCTGATAATCCGAATGATTCTCGGTCCACTGCCATTCAGATTAATGGGCTTTTACTGTACTATATATATATATATATATATATATATATGGTACGTATATGAATATGAGGCCCTGGTGAAGAGTATACCCATGCGCCATTTTTTAAAGGTGGCTGAAATTGTTGAATGCTTGACGAGTATGTATGAAGGAGCTAGGGCTACGGTGCGAGTGGATGGTGAGCTGAGTGAGTTCTTTGATCTCAATGTGGGACTGAAACAGGGTTGTGCAATGTCTCCATGGCTGTTTAATATATACAGTACATGGATGGGGTTGTAAAGGAGGTGCAAGGTAGGGCAGTGGATGTGGGGGTGGCTCTAATGAATGAGGGTGAGATTTGGAAGATTCCGTTGTTGCTGTTTGCTTATGATACAGTATTGTTGAGTGAAGATGAATGGGGTTGCAAGGTTTGGTGAATGAATTTGGGACAGTGTGTAGGAGGAGGAAGCTGAAAGTTAATGTAAACAAAAGTAAAGTTATGGTGTTTGAGAGGAATGAAGTAACAGAATGTACAGTGAGGTTGGATGGTGAGGATATGGAGAATGTGAGTGCATTCAAGTACTTGGGTAGTGTGATGAGTAAGGATGGAACTTTGGGGGATGATGTACGTGAAAGGGTACAGCAGGGAAGGAAGGTTGTTGGTTCACTGAAAGCAGTGATGAGAAATAGGGAGGTGAGTATGGAAGTTAAGAAGTCACTGCCTGATAGTATTGTGATCCCTACCCTGACGTATGGAAACGAGGCGTGGACCTTGCAAGAGAGGAACAAGTCAAGAGTGAGAGCAGTGGAAATGAGTTACTCGAGATGAGCATGTGGAGTGACATGGAGGGACAGGTTGACAAATGAAGAAGTGAAGGAACGTTGTGGGGTGGATGTGGATGTGGTTGAGAAGATTAGGAGAAATACACTGAGGTGGTTTGGACATGTGGAGAGAGTGGAGAATGAAAGACTGGCTAAGAGGGTGTATGTAGGTGAGGTGGAGGGAGGGAGAGGGAGGGGTAAACCGAGGATGAGGTGGAGGGATGGAGCTGAGAGGTATATGAGGGAGGGGGGGGTGAGTTGGGGGGAGGGTAGTCAAATGGTGGGTGACAGAGCGACTTGGAGGCGTTTTGTCTGCGGCCACCCTTTGTGGGATTAGGGCATCGGGCTATAGATAGATAGATAGATAGAAATCGCGTTTAAAGTTTTTACAACTTTGAAGAACGATACCGCAAAAACTATTATACCTAGGATAATGATGTTTACATCATCTTAAACCTGATTGTCTCTACTTTATCCAAAAACTTTTTAGTAAAGGTCCTATTGTTTTTACCACCCCCAAAAAAAAATATATATATATATCGACATTAGCATATAATGCTGCTACTTTTATGCATAAACTAGTACGCAGGACAATAGCTAGGGAGTTCCTTTATGTTGTAAGATGATGTTGAATGTCTGTAGAATGGTTGGTTATGAATATGCCTGGTTATTGTCATAAAAAGTAAGTTTTATAAATTTTTCAAAAAAATTATCAATACGCAGCATTTTCTTTTTCACCTGGTCCATCTTGTGTTTTTATGTGAACAATAGACACTTTACATCTATTAAATGCAATAACAAAAAAAAAAACACCAATTATACTAGGAGTAATGATGTTTTACATAAATAATCTTATTAATGAATACAGTGGCTGCTGCAATAAAAAATACAATGGTTCAATAAAAAAACTAACCTCACTGAAAGAGTTAATGAACACAAAGCCATGGGAAGTTATGAAAGGTTATTATTTCTTTTTACTGAAAAAACAAAGTCAAAACTCACACAGTGTCCTGCTGTGGCATTATAACCACCGAAATTACGAAGGTTATGACACACACAACAGAGCGTGCACATCTTTTGGTCAGTCAGAAAAAGCTTGGGACGAGAGCATTAGTATTACTACAGCACAGCAAAAAGGCTTGGGATGAGACTATCCTCATCGCCTTGGTGATTGTTAACACTACTGCACGCATAAAATGGCACACTGAGAAGCCATTCTCCGTGAGGATGGCGCATGGGTATACTCTTGCTCCAACATAATGGTGAAAAGCGTTTGATAAAAGTTGGCGATGTAAACCCAATGTTATTTTTATGGGTTTTTGCCCTTATGTCTTGGGTCATACATCACATCCACCAAGTCCACATGAAAATGCATACTCTGAGGGACTGTGGGATGGCATTATCTCAATTTTCAACAAGGTGATGTATGGGTATACTCTTTTACGTGGGGCCTCATATATAGTATACCTATATATGTAGAGTATACAGTGAAGCTCAAAGTTTAGCTACATCTTCATATTCTCGGTTTCATGGTTAGTGGTGGCCTGCAAATACTCCCAAACACCGGGTTTTGCGCGAAAACCTTTCTGTTTTGCAAGAAAACCTAAACAAACCTCTCGTATGGAAAGCGATCGTCACTTATTCGCGCCATTGCTGCAGGAGAGATGCAGCACAGGATGGATGTGTTGTATGGAGAGGCAGAGGTGGAGGAAGGTGGAGATGCTGGAGGTGGTGGGGCGCAGTAGCCTCACCACATGCCTCGGAAATTACACCCCCATCCCTTCCATTAAGCACCTCAGTCCGGTCTTCCAGGTGAGTTTCTTTGCCTAATACTGTATGTACAGTACTTCGTATTAATACTAGTTTCTTTTCAGGTTTGATCAGCAAATTTTACATTGCATGAATGGATATTAGGGGGAGTTGGCAAGGGACCCAGAACCAACTAGCCTCTTTCCCATAGGATCAATGCCTCAACTTTAGCGGTTTCATGGTTCATTGTACTTTTCACGGAACCAATTAGGTGCGAAAGTTGGGGCTTTACTGTATGAATATATATATACGCTATATATTTAACCCCTTAACCGTGAGGATGTCGGAAGCGTGCCATGCTCGTCCCGCCGGTATAATCGCGCTCCGACTGACTTTTTAAAAATATTTGCCAAAAATCAGTTATTAGTCCTAGAATATTGTAATTATATATGCTTATGGTACATATCTTCAGCTTTCTCCTGGGATGTTTGTTGAGCCTTCGTCAACTACCGCAGGACTTGTGGAGACTTCTGAAGTTGGGTAATGAAGTCTCCACTTTACACTTCCTGATACCCCGTAATATGGTTACCACTGCCTGATATTATCACTACAAACATTATTCTATGAATTTCAAGTCATTTGGAATCCATACTCCAAAAAAATAACACTGTGAAAGCATTGTAAATTACAAACGCGTACGAGCTTTCCACATGCGCTCGTTCCCTGCTGGTATTCAGAGGTGGAGCTGTCATTTATTATAAACACATTCACACTTTATAATCCTAGTACTTTATTACACTTATTTATATATACAATATTTATCCATAAGTTTCCTTCACTAATAGTAGTTTATTTTCACTCCAGGCATTCACTTTCTTGTTCAGTAAACTAGCGTAGAGAGCGAAGCTTTCACTTTCACTGTCATTACTCCAAGTATATATACTCATATTCTTGTATTAGTAATTACATTTCTGTTTACATTTTCTGTTTCATGTACATTATTTACATTTCAATTTTATTCACACTATGTTATGCACTGTCACATGCATTAACTAAGGGCTCCTTTCCCATGGAGCCAGGATGAACTTGGGACACTGAAGCACTCATACTGGGAGAGTCTGTCACCAGTTCCTCCACTGGCTCATCACACGATTCACCAGAAAGATCGTAGTCACTGTCCATCATTATCATGGATAAATTAGCCAGTTCACGTTCCACAGCAGAGTCACTTAGTCCTTTACCCCTTCCCACATGAGGTTTAGTAGGGGTAGAGGTCACAGGGCCCTTTGCAGTGGGCTCAGAAGCGGCGAAATTGGACAGCTGCGAATCCGACGTGTTTTCACCTCGAAAGACGACAGTAAACTGAATGATGTGGTGTATTATGGGCAGGGAAGGGTTGACAATGTCAACATGGTGACAGCTGCTAATTTATATGTTGTGAAATGATTGGCAGGAAATCCAGACAATACAATACAAATTAGGTAGTTCCAGGTGAATGTAAATATCACTTAGGCATCTCACTTCCTTTCTTATATTTCTATTTTTATTACGAGAATAGGTCATACGGCATATTTCAAGGGAAAATAAACAGGAAAAATTAGCGAACGAGTGCACGTGGGGTGTTGCCAGGTGATAATTAGCCCATTCCAGATGTATGGCAGTATCATTTACCTTTTCTCTTTTTTTTTATACATTATTTTGTATAAGAATAGAGCTTAGGGCACATTTCAGTGGATAAAATGAGTGAAAAAATCCGGGCAGGATATGTGTAGCGCAGCGTGGCTGGGCAGGCAGGAGGAGAGGGTAATGGAGGGGAGGTAAGGAGGGGAGTCAAGGACAAGGGAAAAATGGCTAAATTGTCAACAAGGGATGGGCGTACAGATGACATTAGCAGCACTGACTATAGCTGGACACTGGCAGTACTGACAGATGATACAAGCCACCACTTGAAAGCCTGGGCAAATTCAAAATAACACAGAATCACTAAAGTGATGCCCTGCTGTTAAGGGAATATATATATATATATATATATATATATATATATATATATATATATATATATATATATATTGTATATATATACACAGTAAGACCACTATAACAGACTAATTGGGGCCCAAGCCATTCTGAAAAATGCGAAAATCCAATAAAGGCAACATCCGGACTTCCCCCTGCTAACCCGGACTTTTTCCGATATATCAGACATTAATTCGGATCGCACCAATGGTTTTTAAACTGTTTTGACTACCATTGTGGTACTGTACTGTATTATACCTTCACTACATTAATCAGATGGTATAATATATATAATAATGCTGTACTGTACACTGATAAACATGTCTTTTATACACCTAATTGTGGTGAACATAGCTGAAGTGGTCAGGCAGTCCGGACTGCTTGTGGCTTTTTCGGACTTTTTCCGATATACTGTATAGGAATTTAGTCCGGTAGCTCCTCGATTCCTATAAAAGCGAATTCTGGTCTGTTGAAGTCTGTTATATTGAGGTTTTACTGTACTGTATATATCTATCTATCTATCTATTGCCAGACGCCTCAATCCCGTTTGGGGTGGCCACAAACAAATCGCCTCCAAGTCGCCCTGCCCCCCGCCATTTCACTGCCCTGCTCCCAACTCACACCCCCCTCTCTCATATACCTCTCCACCCCATCCCTTCATCTCATCCTCGGCCTCCCTCTCCCTCTTCCCCCCTCCACCTCACTCACATACACTCTCTTCGTCAGTCTTTCACCCTCCATCCTCTCCACATGGCCAAACTGTATATATATATTAGTATATTTAGGCAGAATGTTTTCTTTTATACAAAAATCATTAAAGACCAAGGCATAGCCATTGTTCACTATTTTTCTGTTGATCTTTTCGAGTTTTCTTACACATTGTTTTACACTATGATTCAGGTTGTAGATAATATGTCCAAGATCCATGTTGTAACTATATTTTATTAATTATTTATTTTCATTTTCCTAGGACGTTTCGTGTATCCTTACACATCATCAGCGACTGTAATATAGATACAATACACTATAAAACATGACATATACAACATAAACCTATACAATATATATACTGAAATGTACAACAACGACTAATAAAAGTGTAGAGTTACAAGAGTATGGATAAAAGAGACAAACCCTTTAGGTGAAGTCAAGTATGAGCTACAGTTAAAAGTGTATGGCTAAAAGAGACAAACCTTATAGGTGTAGTCAGCTATGAGCTACGTGGTTGACTGCGAAGGTTGTATGGGTGAGTGGGTGTTTGTGGCTGTGTAGTGTTGCCAGTTGTGTTATTGTGTGTGTAATGTTCATTTGTAATTGTCGCTGCTTGTGGTTGGGCCTTTGTGTCCAAAGGCCCGACCACAAGCAGCGACAATTACAAATGAACATTACACACACAATAACACAACTGGCAACACTACACAGCCACAAACACCCACTCACCCATACAACCTTCGCAGTCAACCACGTAGCTCATATCTGACTACACCTATAAGGTTTGTCTCTTTTAGCCATACACTTTTAACTGTAGCTCATACTTGACTTCACCTAAAGGGTTTGTCTCTTTTATCCATACTCTTGTAACTCTACACTTTTATTAGTCGTTGTTGTACATTTCAGTATATATATTGTATAGGTTTATGTTGTATATGTCATGTTTTATAGTGTATTGTATCTATATTACAGTCGCTGATGATGTGTAAGGATACACGAAACGTCCTAGGAAAATGAAAATAAATAATTAATAAAATATAGTTACAACATGGATCTTGGACATATTATCTACAACCTGAATCATAGTGTAAAACAATGTGTAAGAAAACTCGAAAAGATCAACAGAAAAATAGTGAACAATGGCTATGCCTTGGTATTTAATGATTTTTGTATATATATATATATATATATATATATATATATATATATATATATATATATATATATATATATATATATATATATATATATATATATATATATATATATATATATATATATATATATATATATATATATATATATATATATATATATAATTCTGAGAGGGGAGGGTGGAGGTATGTCTGACCACTACCTGGTGGAGGGAAAGTTAAGAGTAGGAAAGAGATGGATGAGAGCTAGGAGGGTTAGGTGTGGCAGGGAGGTTTTGAAAGTGAGTGAGTTGGATAAAAGAGAGAAAAAGATAGAGTATCAGGAGAAATTGAAAGATGAGTGGAACGCAGTGAAAGATCGGGAAAATGGCAGCGTGGAGGAGGAATGGCAGTTGTTTAAGAGTGCTGTGGTGGGGCATGCAGAAGAGGTGTGTGGTGTGAGACGTGTGGGTGGTGGTGTAAGAAAAGGAAGTGAATGGTGGTGCGAGGAAGTAAGTATGGCTGTGGCAGAGAAGAGACGTGCATATGAAGTGTGGCTGCAGAGGAAGGATGAGATGTCATATGAAAGGTATAAGGAGAAGAGGAATAGAGCGAGAAGGGCTGTGCGTGATGCTAAAGTGGCAGCAGATGAGAGGTGGGGTAGGCGGCTGACAGAGAATTTTCAGCAGAATAAGAAAATGTTTTGGAAGGAGGTGAAAAGGGTGCGAAAGGGAGAGTCTGGGAAGGAAGAACGAGTAAAAGCAGAGGATGGAAGGATGTTAATTGAGATGGATGCAGTAAGGAAGAGATGGGCAGAGTATTTTGAAAGATTGTTAAATGTAGAGGAGGAAAGGGTGGCTGAGATTGTGGCGGATGGAAGGGTGCAAGGAATAAATGTGTTGGGAGAGTTGAATGATTCTTTGATCACGAAGGAAGAAGTGGAGAAGGCAGTAAAGGAGATGAAAACAGGGAAAGCTGCAGGTATGGATGGGTGTGCTGTGGAATGCCTGAAGGGTGGTGGAGTGACTATTGTTGACTGGTTAGTAAGATTGTTGAATGTGTGCTTTGAGAAAGGTATGGTGCCAATTGACTGGGCAAGTGCTTGTGTGGTCCCGTTGTATAAAGGCAAGGGTGATAAGTATGAATGTACTAGCTTTAGGGGTATAAGTCTGTTGAGTGTTGTAGGTAAGGTGTATGGTAGAGTGTTAATTATGAGAGTTAGAGAGGGTACAGAGGGAGTGATTAGTGATGAGCAGTGTGGCTTTAGGAGAGGGAGGGGATGCGTTGATCAGGTGTTTGCTGTGAGACAAGTGTGTGAAAAGTATTTAGCGAAAGGCAAGGATGTGTTTTGGGCATTTATGGATTTAGAGAAAGCGTATGATAGAATTGATAGGGAGGCTTTGTGGACTGTTTTAAGATTGTATGGACTTGATGGTAGGTTACTAAAAGGGGTGAAAAGTTTTTATGTAAATAGTAGAGCGTGTGTAAGAGTGGGAAATGCTGTGGGTGATTGGTTTCCCGTGAGAGTGGGGCTGCGACAGGGATGTGTGATGTCGCCTTGGTTGTTTAATATTTACATGGATGGTGTTGTAAGGGAGGTGAATGCAAGAGTTTTAGGTGGTCTGAGTCTGGTAAATGTTGATGGAGGAGAGTGGAATCTGAAGCAGCTGCTGTTTGCAGATGATACTGCACTGGTGACTGATTCAGAGGAGAGATTGAGACAGTTGGTAGAGGAGTTTGGAAGGGTGTGTGAAAGGAGGAAATTGAAAGTAAATGAGAATAAGAGTAAAGTGATGAAGTGTACGAGGTTGATAGATGGTAGGGGGATGAATATAGTTTTGAATGGTGAGTTGCTTGAGGAGGTAGATTGTTTTAAATATCTAGGGTCACATGTTGCTGTGGATGGAAGAATAGATGCAGAAGTGAAGTTTAGAATAAATGAAGTAGGAAAGGTGCTGGGAGGAATGAAAAAAAGTGTTTAAATGTCGTTCGCAGAATGGATGTAAAGAGAAGGCTGTATGAGGGTGTTGTGGTACCGACTGCATTATATGGGGCTGAAACATGGAATATGGGTGTAGCAGAGAGGAAAAGTTTGAATGTAATGGAGATGAGATGTCTGAGGAGTATGTGTGGAGTGACGCGTATGGATCGGGTGCGAAATGATGAAGTGCGAAGGAGAACTGGAGTTGTTCGGGAGATGGCTGGTAGAGTTGAGCAGAGGGTGTTGCAATGGTTTGGACATATGGAGAGAATGGATAATGAGCGATTGGTGAAAAAGATAACTAGATCTGATGTGAGAGGTGTAAGGCTGAGAGGAAGACCACGAATAGGATGGATGGACAGTGTGAAGAGAGCGCTGGATGCGAGAGGGATGTCTGTTGAGCAAGGAAGAGTGGCTGTGCGTGACAGAAATAAATGGAGAGAAATTGTGAATGAATAAGTGATGACGCAGCCCTGAGGGGATATTCTCCCGCATTTGGTCTGATCAGCTAGTCAAGTCAGGTGCGGGTAAGGGGATGGGTCTGTTATGATGTGGCAGGGGTAAACCAGTTCTGCTGTCGGGCCCTGCTGCGGATGTCACTGATTGCATTGCCCAGTTGACCCTTGTGCGGTGTGGTGCGGTGAGGATCTGTCCGTTCTCCCCTTTGGGGCTAAGATGCAAATGAATGTGTTTGAATGGATGAGTAAATGGAGAGTGAGTCGTCCTGTCTCGGCTACCTCCCTTTCCTTGGGGGAAGCAGCCTAGGTATATAGATAGATAGATAGATATATATATATATGTCCTAGGTGTCATTTCAGATATCCATTAGTTGGACTTGTGGCATTTGCCCACATGTTACCAGTAAATATCTGTGGCATAGAACATAGAAACTCCTTGAGTGATCTTAATTTCTCGGTAATTATAGGTGAAAAGTGAGGAATGTGAGGAATTTCTGCTAGCCCAAGAAAGTGAAGAATCTGATCTAGTCTTGAAGCATGTCTTTAACCTCTTCTGCTTGAGTTGATTTCATTTAATTTTGGTAAAATCATTTGGCTGTACCAAGAACACAGTTAAAAGAGATATTTTTGAGTTAAAAGTGTTAAAGGTATGCATCTCATGGGGAGATTAATTCATATCCTCATTTACCTGTAGTTCTAGTTTGGGACAGCTTTCTTCCATTCAGAGAAGCAGTTGATTCTGTCTTTTGTCTTGGTCACTGCTTTCTGCTGTCAAACTTGTGCCTGCTTTGTACCTCCTCTAATTTCTGTGATTCATATGCAAAATTAGTGTCAGGATCATTTTTCAACTTTGGTTAAATATGTTTGGCTACATATGTGGTATGTTTAATCTTGTATTTACAGTGTATGATTGTGCTGCATTCTTAGTCACACAGATGTGTTTATCATTTGGCAGAGGATTCTGGCAACTAACAAGTGGCGAGGGGAGAATGGGGTGTCTAATGTTACTAGTGAGACGCCTGGGGTGCAGAGGACAGCTGCAACGAGAGTTTCTGCCATATTGGAAGAAAGAGATAGGTTGGGCAGACCTGTAGCAATTGTGGCTGCTCGCAACCATAGCATCCAGAAGCGGAATATGGAGGATATGACTGATTATATTATCTACACACTGGTGAGACATTTCATGATTGAGTTACTTTTACTTTCGTCAACTGCTTTTGCTGCAAGTTATTACTGCTTCACAGGAGCCAAGGAAACATGGTAAATCCTCTATATAATTAACTAATTGGTGAAACAGTGGTCCAATAAACCCTGACATTTGTAAAGTCAGTGGTTGGTAGTCATCGTAACCCACAGAGTAATTAAAGACATGGAAAATATATATATATATATATATATATATATATATATATATATATATTTTTAATGGTATACAGTTATATACCATTATTGTGTTCCTGACACTCAAAGTTGTCTGCCATTTTTAAAGAGAATGACCTTGGCACCAGTAGTCTTGGTGGTGGGCTGGCCCCAGAGGTACCAAGTAGCATTACGATGAAGGATTTATTTGTAGCACACATACACTATATTCATGAAGTGGGCTGAGTTGCCAGCTACTAATTTCTGCGATTTCCTCTCTTTTCTATCGGTTCCTGAGGACTGGTGACCAATTGGGATTTCTAAATGCCCAGGGGTAGGGATACCAAGATTTCTGATGCATTGATAACCAAATACTCGCTACACCGAACAAAAGAAATTGGGGAACATTTTCGCAGTCAGAACGCCTCTGATTCGCTAGTCCAAACATTTTTCCTCTCCCTAGGTTAGAAATGAGCGTGTCCAGACACAGATGTGGTGGTTTACTCAGCACTTCTGGTCCTCCATCCATCCCCTTTCTACCCTCATCCCTCCTTCATCCCAGCTATGGAGGCTTTTACCCAGGCACAAAGAAAACCAATACCATGGCCAAATTTTTCCTCAGAAATTGGTTATATGCGTATAAATTGTATGCCATCATTTTCGCTGGTGTATATACTATAAGATAAGCTAATAAAAATACACAAAACTAATGAATAAAAGTACAGAAATGCATTTAAAATAAACTTGTTCAAGTGTAATGGTAACTTCAAATATTCTCCCAGCATCCTAGCACAAAATTTTGCCCATACTTTGCAAGAACTAAGCATATATCTAGAAGTAGAATATCACAAGCTTTCTTGTGGTGTTTTTGGAATATTGGTAGACCAATAGTTTTTGAGTAAATCGCCAAAATCTTTTAAAAAAAACAAAAGCCGAGTGTGGCGGGGGAGAGAGGAGAGATGGGGGAGGGTTTGGGATGGGAGGAGAAGAAGGTGGGATGAAGTGTGTGTGTTTGTGTGTGTGTGTGTGTGTGTGTGTGTGTGTGTGTGTGTGTATTCTTACCTAATTGTATCTTTACAGGAATGAGTCAGGCTTGTACTCTCCTGTGTATTAAACCAGTTTTATCATACATATCCTTAACCCCTTAACTGCGGATATGTCAGGAATGCGCCATGCTCGTCCCGCGGGGATAATTGCGCTCTGACTGACTTTTTAAAAATATTTACCAAAAACCAGTTATTAGTCCTAGAATATTGTAATTGTAAATGCATATGGCACGCGCCTTCAGCTTTCTCCTGGGATGTTTGTTGAGCCTTCGTCGACTACTGTAGGACTTGTGAAGACTACTGAAGTTGGATGACGAAGTCTCCATTTTACATTTCCCGATACCCCGTAATATGGTTACCACTACCTGATATTATCACTGCAAACACTGTTCAATGAATTTCAAGTAGTTTGGAATCCATATTCCCCCTCCCCCCACCACCAAAAAATGTGAAAGCAATGTAAATTACTAGCGCATACGAGCTTTCCACCCGCGCTCGTTCCCCGATGGTATTCTGAGGCGGAGCTGTCATTTATTATTCATAAACACACTCACACTTTATATTCTTAGTACCTTATTACACTTATTTATATATACTGTATTTATCCATAAGTTTCTTTCAGTAGTAGTAGTTTATTTTCACTCCAGGCATTCACTTTTTTGTTCAGTAAACTAGCGTAGAGAGCGAAGCTTTCACTTTCACTTTCATTACTTCAAGTATTTATACACACTAGAGCGTAGCTTTCGCTTTCACTTTCATTACTCCAAGTATTTATACTTATATTCTTATATTACTAATTATTTACATTTCTATTTTCATTTTCTATTTTATTTACGTTATTTGCATTTCTGTTTTATTTACACAGTGTTATGCATTGTCTCTTGCAGTAACTTATAAAACTATTTTCCACCGTTCAATTATATTTACATTCATTGCTTTCACTTGCTATTTACACATTATTTACATTTCCACTTGCACTGTTTTAAGAGTCACCAGAAAGATCGTAGTCACTGTCCATCATTATCATGGATAAATTAGCCAGTTCACGTTCCACAGCAGAGTCACTTAGCCCTTAACCCCTTCCCACACGAGGTTTAGTAGGGGTAGAGGTCACAGGGCCCTTTGCAGTGGGCTCAGAAGCGGCGAAATTGGACAGGTGCGAATCCGACACGGTTTCACCTGGAAAGACGACAACAAACTGAATTATTTGGTGTATTATGGGCAGGGAAGGGTTGACAATGTCAGCGTGGTGACAACTGCTAATTTATATGCTGTGAAATGTTTGGCAGGAAATCTAGAAAATGTTTGGCAGGAAATCTAGACAATACATAATAAATTAGGTAGTTCCAGGTGAATGGAAATGTCACTTAGGCTTCTCTCTTCCTTTCTTGTATATATATTTCTATTAAGAGAATAGGTCTATCTATCTATCTATTGCCAGACGCCGCAATCCCGTTTGGGGTGGCCACAAACAAATTGCCTCCTCGTCGTCCTGTCCCCCGCCATTTCACTGCCCTGCTCCCAACTCACACACCCCTCTCTCATATACCTCTCCACCCCTTGGCCTCCCCCTCCCTCTTCCCCCCTCCACCTCACTCACATACAGTCTCTTCGTCAGTCTTTCACCCTCCATCCTCTCCACATGGCCAAACCACCTCAGTGTGTTCCTCATAACACTTCCTATCACATCCACATCCACACCATAACACTCCTTTATATCCTCATTTGTCAGCCTGTCTCTCCCTGTGACTCCACAGGCTCCTTTTAAATAACTCATTTCCACTGCTTTCACTCTTGACTTGTGTCCTTCCAACAACGTCCAAGCTTCACTTCCATACGTTAGAGTTGGTATTACAATACTGTCATGTATTAACTTTTTCACTTCCCTGCTCACTTCCCTGTTTCTTATCACTGTTTTCAAGGAACCAGCAACCTTTCTTTCCTGCTGTACCCTTTCAAGCACTTCACCCTCCAAACCTCCATCCTTACTCATCACACTACCCAAGTACTTAAACGTACTCACATTTTCCAATTCCTCACCATCCAACCTCGTTGTACATTCACTGACTTGACCTCTCTCAAAGACCATCACTTTACTCTTCCCTACATTCACCTTTAGATTCCGTTTCTTACACACACTCCCAAACTCATCCACCAAGCCTTGCAGCTCCCCTTTGTCTTCATTCAACAACACAGTATCATCTGCAAACAACAGTACAGGGAGTTTCCAAACACTATCCTCTCTCACCAGGGCCACTCCAACATCCACTACACTACCTTGTACCTCTTTTATTACCCCATCCATATACAGATTGAACAACCATGGAGACATGACACATCCCTTTTTCAACCCAACCTACAAAGAGAAAAATTCACTTAGTTCACCATCCACACGCACTGCAGCCTTAGCACCATCATACATACTCTTCACAGCATTCAACAACTTCCCATCTACTCCATATATTCTTAATACTTTCCACAATCCTTGTCTATCCACCCTGTCATATACTTTCTCCAAATCCATGGAAGCCGCATACAGCTTCTTTCCCTTCTCTAGAATCTTTTCCACTAAAGATCTAAGAATGAATATCTGATCTACACAACCTCTTCCCTTCCTAAAGCCTCCCTGTTCTTCTCCAACTAATTCCTCTGTTCTTTCTCTAACCCTGCCAATAAGTATCCTACCATATACGTTTCCTATTATTCTAAGAAGACAAATGCCCCTATGATTACCACACACTTCTTTTTCCCCTTTTCCTTTGTAGAAGGGAATAATTATACCTGACTTCCAATACTCCGGGACTCTACCTTCCTACCAGGCCAATCTGCACATCTTCCACATCCATTCTACTACTATCTCTCCCCCATGCTTCAGCATTTCACCACAAACTCCATCAATTCCTGGGGCTTTCCCTAATTTAACTTTCTTCATTGCTTCCACAACTTCTATCCTACTGATTTCTTCCTGTCTTCTCACCTCCCTCCTTCTCCCAGCCATTCCCCAGCCACTTATACTCGCATTACTTCCATCCTGCATGTTCAGCAATTCCTTAAAGTGTTCTCTCGATCTGCTCACTTTTTCTCCCTTCTCCACTAGTAATCTACAATTTTTATCTTTCACTTCCCTCCTAACTTCACTTCCACCCTGTCTTACTCTCTTCACCTCTTTCCAGAACATTTTCTTACAGTCCCTCCACTTTACACTCAAATTCCTTTCAAATTCCTCATCCACACTCTTCTTACTCTCTCTTACTAATCTTTTCACCTCTCTCTTTCTACATATAACTCTCTCTTCCGCCTCTCAACTTCTTCCACGCCTCTATTTCTCATCCATTCATTGTATGCTTTCTTCTTTTGTGCCACGGCCTGTCTCACCTCTTCAGTCCACCACGCTGTTCCTTGCACACCCCTTCATCTTCTCTTCCTCCCACACACCACATCACAGGCTGCACATATTTCCTCTGTAAATATCCTGCACACACTTTCCACGTCCCCTATCTGCTCCAATTCATATTTGCCCAATCGTTCCTCCACTTCTCTCTTATACTCTGCCTTTTTGTCATCCTCTTGTAACCTTTCCACTCTCCTTGCAACTACTCCTTCCTCTCGTCTTTCCCTTCTTCTATTTCTCCCTCTTACTTGGATCCTAATTCTGGCCACCACCAAGTAATGGTCAGAAAGTCCACTCCCCCAACCTCTATAAGCTCTTGCATCCATTACACATCTTCGCATCCTTTCATCCACACACACATAATCAATCATTGCCTTCCTTTCGTTCAATTCACCACCCACCCTTCTCATCACTCGCCATATATACCTGTGGATCATTTTATGCCTGAAGAGGGTATTGTCACGGGGTTTTTATAATATCACGGTAATTTTGATATAAATGCTTAAATATTATTTAAATTGATAATATTCAATAATATTGAAGAGCAGAGACAATGGTTGTCTTGCTACATCAAGCAACGATTACTTTACGTTGGCTTAGCACGATTCTCTGAGAACGAGAATTTATAAACTTCCTCAACAGTACACAGCAGAGACTAATTACTCACAATTGCTGACTTACTGTACTGTTAGCCTCTGGAGAAAGTTACATCACCCCTGACAATAAATAACTAATACTAATAATAATAACATCAGGTTCTTGCTGATGCATTAACTCCTGGCACAACGGATTTTAAGTTAATACAAGACTGGTCTAAGTACCAGTTATGAAAGCAAACGTTTATGCAAGCTAGGAGCTGTATGGAAAATAAGCTTAATTATGGAGAAATGAAACAAGATTTTTACTCTACATTAAGCTCAAGAAATAGAACTGTTAAATTTATTAATCACAAAAATAAATTCAACATTACATTTCAAATCAAATCAATGAGACGCACTCGCTCACTCACACAGAAGCTAAATACTTACGCCTAGGAAAAACACCTTAACTAAGCTCTTAAAACTACAAAATACACAAAAGAAATACCAGTCGATGAATACTATGTATCACCCGAGGAGTGGGAGGACTTGATACTGTCTCAGTGGAGCCTGGGTGCTAGCGACCTCTCACACTTCTTGGAGCACAGGACCTTTTCTCCGTCACAGCAAACACAAGACTGAATTCAAATAATGCCTAAGCAGGACGCACAGGCCACCGGAAGAAGGCGTGGCTAACGGTTGAATGAAGCAGAGGCAAACGATAAAGAAATAATTGTATCGCTCAGTAGCGCACTTAGTGACGTGCATTAAATCGGTCACTTTTTGAAAACGGTGACGAATTATTTGAAAAGTATACCCCGGAATGGAGAGAGAAACGGTTAACTGAGCGATACACAGTGAGTTTTCCACTAATCGTTCGTGGCTTCTCACAAAAAGGAAATGTCGCGAATTGATTCGTGACATTACGCCCCATGAAAATTAAATCTTTCTTCCTTCAGAAGAAAGATTTCAATATACATACATATAAATCCTAACTCAGTCACACAAGATTCACACTGTGGTGTGTGTGCTATCCTGCTACAGGAGAAAGTCGCAGTCGTCAGTGAGCGAAAAAAACCTCGTATTTACGTTAATAGAAGCAAGCTTGAGGGAAAAACTCCGTGACGACGGTGAAAATCCTGTACTCAGGTCAAACTGAGCGAAAAGTCGCTACATTTACACTGACAACTAATTGTTGTGTAGTGTGATGTATGTAATACACAGTGTAGGTGTGACAGTTGCAGTGTAACTGTACCTACGTGTAAAATGACACAGTAAATAATATATGGCGATGACGAAGGCAGAGGAGAAGAGGTGGCAGCGTGCGGCAGACGATCGGCTGGCCCGCACAGCAAAACTGCTACACCCATTGCTGAACCTGCAAAACCAATTGAGGTGGAGCATCAAAAGTGTCAATGGGACAAAATTCTTATTATGTTACAATTACTCTCTCTGGCTAGCAGTCAGTACATGCTATGAAAAGTACACTCGAGGTCGCCATTAATTTTAGCACACGATTATGATCGGCAAGTTGAGAATCCCTGTGCAAACTCGGGTCTTCCATAGCCTCGAACCGCACACGGGTCCTCAACCTGTGCCTCAACCTACAGTACTTATATTAATATCGGGAAGCTGAGAATCCTTGTGCAAACTTGGGTCTTCCATAGCCTCAAGTCGCCTCTGCGGAGTTCTCTCTTCCCCCTTAACCTACAATACAATACTTATATTAGTACCGGAAAGCTGAGAATCCTTGTGCAAACTTGGGTCTTCCATAGCCTCAAGTCGCCTCTGCGGAGTTCTCTCTCGAACTTCCCCCTTAACCTACAATACTTATATTAGTATTGGGAAGCTGAGAATCCTTGTGCAAACTTGGGTCTTCCATAGCCTCAAGTCGCCTCTGCGGAGTTCTCTCTCGAACTTCCCCTTTAACCTACGATACTTATATTAGTATTGGAAAGCTGAGAATCCTTGTGCAAACTTGGGTCTTCCATAGCCTCAAGTCGCCTCTGCGGAGTTCTCTCTCGAACTTCCCCCTTAACCTACAATACTTATATTAGTATTGGGAAGCTGAGAATCCTTGTGCAAACTTGGGTCTTCCATAGCCTCAAGTCGCCTCTGCGGAGTTCTCTCTCAAACTTCCCCCTTAACCTACAATACTCGTGTATGTACAGGCCCTGGACATACTGTGTCCTGTGGGGCCAACAAGTGAGACGTCAGGTCTACACTTTTGACTGGGAACCAGGCTAGTCCTTGGATTACTCAAATCTCTGAGGATGCCTATCACGGAACCCAGCATACAACAACTGCCCATATTAGTCAGCAGTTAGTAGGCGAGACATCAGGTCTGCACCTACGTTATCACTTCCCTTGATGTATCTCACAACAAGGTTAAACTGCTGTAAATACAGTGTCCAGCGTGTCAATCTTGCATTAGCCGTCTTGGTCGTGCTAAGACTAGTGAGTGGCATATGGTCCAGTTTCCAGAACAAATGATGCCCCAAATAAATAATAATAATATTTTTTAACACCATCAACCACAGCCAAGAGTTCCTTCTCAACAGTACTGTAATTCCTCTCGGCAGGTTTTAGCCTACGGCTGTGGTATGCCACTGGGAAGATTCCACCTTCCGATTCCTGCATCAATACAGCACCTACTCCATCTTGTGAAGCATCAGTGCGCAGTATGAAAGGTTTGCTGGAATCAGGCAACTGCAAAATGGGCTCCTTGCACAACATATTCTTGAGGGTGGCAAAAGATCTCTCTTGTGCTTCTCCCCATTCAATGGTGTTTGGAGCATATTTCCGTAGCACTTCGTACAACGGTTGGGCAATGAGAGCAAAGTTGGGAATAAAACTCCTATAATATCCCACTAGGCCAAGAAATGCCCTAACCTGTTTCTTGGTCACGGGTCTCGGGGCTTCTTTAACCTTCCTGATCTTGTCACCCTGACACCTGCAGTGATTGTTGCCAACAATATGACCAAGGAACTCCACCTCACTGTGAGCAATCTTGCATTTGCTAGGCTTCACAGTCATGTTGAAACTCTGGAGTCTACTGAAGACAATTTCCATGAGTCTGAGGTGCTCCTCCAATGTGGCGGAATGAACGAGGACATCGTCAACGAACATCTCTACTCCTACAATACCATGGAGCACTTGTCTCATGGCACGATTGAATACTGCTGGGGAATTGGTAAGTCCGAATGGGAGGACTTTATACTGGTACAACCCCCTAGGAGTAGCAAAGGCAGTGAACTGACGACTCTCAGGATGAAGGGGAATCTGGAAGAATCCCTTCGCTAGGTCAAGCTTCGTGAAATATCGTGACCCTGCCAGCTTGGAGAAGATGGCAATATGGTCACCCATTGGCTCAGCATCCACTTTGGTGATTGCATTGAGCCTTCTATAGTCGCCACAAATCCTGACTCCACCATCTTTCTTGCGGACTACTACCATCGGACTACAGTAAGGAGATGAGGACTTTTCGATAATGCCTGCTGTCTCCATGTCAGCAATTTCCTTATCTACTGCACCCTGTAGTCGCATGGGAATCGGATATGGTTTAACCTTTATAGGAGCATTGCTGGTCAACTCAATTTTATGACACGCAACCTTTGCAAGTCTAGGTTGGTCTGAAAAGACATCAGCATACTGACAGAGCAGTGACCATAAGGCATTCTGGTCCCCTACTGCTAAGTCAGGGTTAAGTGAAACATCTCCGACAGTCTCTTCCTGATGGGACTGAGCGGTTAAGGGCTCGTCATCATGGTCATCAGCTGGTATCACCGCAGCTGCCCCGGTTTCTTCCAGTGGCTGGTCACTATCATCAGCTACTCGTAGGCCAGTCTCCTCGGGGTCTGACTCATGATAAGCCTTCAACATGTTAATGTGGAACCTTTTACGAAGATTCCCCATCTGTATTATGTAGTTGAGGTCTGAAATGCGCTCTACTACATTGAATGGACCCTTCCACTGCGCCAACAACTTGTTCTGGGCAGTGGGGAGTAATACCAAGCATTTATCGCCTGGACTAAACTTCCGAAGCTTTGCCTTCTTATCGTAATAAGCCTTTTGAACTTCACGCGCCTTGATCAGTTCTTCCTTAGCTAACTCGCACGTCGACTGGAGGCGGTCAGCCAAATCAAGGACGTAGGTGTAGGTGGTCTTGACTTCAGGGTCGGGTTCTTCATCGTCCCATAACTCACGAAGGACTTGAAGTGGGCCCCGGACCGACCTCCCATACACCAGTTCAAAGGGTGAGAATTTCAATGAATGCTGTGGGGCTTCTCGATAAGCAAATAGAAGAGGAGCAATGAACCGCGGCCATTCCTTTGGCTGTTCGGCGGTCATGCGCCTCAACATCTTCTTGAGAGTTCCATTGAACCTCTCACACAACCCGTTACACATGGGATGATACGGCGTAGTTCGTAAGCCTCGGATGGACAGCAACCTGAACGTTTCGTTCATCATTGCCGAAGTGAACTGCGAACCCCGGTCGCTTAAGACCTCCTTAGGGATACCTACACGACAGAACACTTCAATTAATGCCTCAGCAACAGTGACGGCCTCTATATTCTTAAGGGCCACGGCTTCAGGCCACCGTGTGCTGAAATCAACTATAGTGAGGATATACTTTGATCCATCACTAGCCCTAGGACAGATTGGCCCAACTATGTCAACTGCTACTCTCTCGAACGGTTCAGAGATTATGGGCATTGGCTTCAATGGCGCAGGACGGACACGTCCCCGGTCAGTGGTACGCTGACACACATCACAGGAACGTACAAGCCTCGTTATTTCCCGTCCCATTCCTGGCCAGAAAAAATCAGCATGGATGCGGTCAGAGGTCTTCTTTTGACCCATGTGACCTCCCATCGCTGAACAGTGACCTAATTCAAACACTGCTCGGCGATACTTTGCAGGAACGACAAACTGCAGTCGAACCTCACCCTGGGGTGTCTGTGACTCACGGTACAACCGTCCTCGCTTACGAAGGAACCTGGCTTGACCTCCCCGTGAATACTTGATCACTTTACCCTCCAGCTTCTTGCGCACTGAGGCAAGTGTCGAGTCAGTCTGTTGCTCTTGGACAACATCTTGACTACGAATCAGATCTTGCGGCGTTGCGACGGTCAACGGAGTGACGCGATTTGGAGCCTTAGCCATGGCTCGTGTTATCGCAGCAGCCGAAGTCTGAGTAGCAACATCTACGGCACAACTATTTTTGATGCCAGGTATGTTGCCTAAGATGAGGTCAAATAAAGGTTCTGGCATGACAACTGCAGCTGTCAAGCCAGTGAAAAATGGAGACGCCACCTGGATACGTGCCTCAGGGAACAATCTCACTGATCCATCAATAAGTCTAACTTGGATCTGTCGACCTGTATACTCATCAGGCCGAACTAAACTCTGCTTAACAGAGCAACCTGAGGAACCATTGTCCCTCAGGACATTTACAGAAACACCTCCCACAGACCCTGGCTGAACAAGAAAGGCAGTGTTGCTGGTGGAAGGGTCTGAGGAGGTAGCAGCCAGTCATTCATGAGACTGCGGAACAACCGATGCAGCAAACGTGGCACCCTGGGAACTAGGTGTCTGAGGAGAGTTCATGGTCGGAGGGGGACTTGTAAAGTGTTGGGAAGTACCTGTACTGGTAGAGATGGCACCACCGGGTACTTGTGGAATAAAGGCTGCATTTGCCTCCTGCCTCCGATACACTAATTGACCTGACTGAGGGTTACGTGGCTTGTCCTTGTATTGCTGCTGATGCTTGGGAAACTGCTGCTGGTTGGGGTGCTTGTTGTACCGCTTCCACTCAGGTTTCTGAGTGTTTTGCCCCTGGTCCTTCCACTGCGGTTTTGGACCTTGGCCATTATTCTGAGAACGGCCTTGGTGCTGGGATTCAGTCTGAGACGGCTTCCCAGACTTAGCAGTATCTTTTCTGCTCCAGGTGTTTTGCTTACGAGCTTGATACCCGTATGCAGTAAAGAATGCGTCAGCCTTCTCTGCCATTTGGCTGGCATCTTTCACCTGGCAGATCTTAAGCTGTGCTATGAGCTCAGCAGGCCACGACCTCTCTAGCTGTGTACGCAGCATAAGGTCAATTATCCCCTCACGCGTGGAAGGAGTTTCATCTTTCTCCATCCACTCATTTAAGTAAGCTGTGAGACGATCAAGGAACTGAACAGCTGTCTCCTTGTCTTGGAGACAAGCTCGCATGAACTGAACTTTGGCGTCGTCTACTGTGAGACCATACGCCTTAATGAGTGCAGCTTTCATCATCTCATATGTGAGATTGTCTCCACGAATTCTGTGGAGAATATCGAGGGCAGGGCCCTCAAATAGGCTAAGAAACTGAAGCCGCTTAGCTGCCTCATCCAGTTGATATAAGTCTGCCATGTCCTCAAAACGAGCTATGTACGGCTCGATTCGCTCGCTTTCCTTGTATGAAGGAAGCTTGATGCGTGGGGTCGCCAGGACATGTGCAGGGGGAACGCTCGTGGAGCTTTGACCAACTGCACCAGACGTGTCTGAAGCCAAGGAATCTCGCTTGAGCTTCATCATTTCAAGTTCATGTTTTTCTCGTGCCTCACGTTCGGCACGTTCATGTTCTCGTTCTCGCTCGCGTTGTTCACGCTCGTATTCGCGCTGTTCTCGCTCTTTTTCTAACTCGAGCTCGCGTTGTTTCTGCTCGTGTTCGCGCTGTTCTCGCTCGTATTCGCGCTGAATCTTACGCTCTTCACGGGCATCATTCTCGCGCTGCTGCTCCTGATTATGCCGTGAGAGTATATACTCTTTAATTTCGGTTGGGTCCGAAAGACCCATTTCTTTGGCTTCCTGTAAAAATACAGTAGTAGCCATTTCGCTAATTTATTAAGCAAACCGAAATTGAGTACTGACTGCTTAGCGACGAATACTAATAAACAAAAGTAAAGAGTACAGACACAAGCTAGTGGTGACCAGTCTTATCCAGTTAACTGGCAAAGAATAAATAAAAAATGTAAATGACTGGGAAGACTCAATAATAAACACAATGGGTACGCCGACTTCCCAGGAGCGAATAAAATCGTCTGGCGTTACCAAGAATAAACTAGAGTTAAGTATTCTATTGATTAATAAAGCAAAATTCACTTGCTAAATTAAGGGTAAACACCAGTAAGCTTGTGCCTATAAACTTTAATGATAAATACCTAAATATGAATGAGTGAGCACTATCTCGTGAATAGCTTTAGAGCTAGGAGTTAATATCCTGGAATGAGGTCGCCAATTGTCACGGGGTTTTTATAATATCACGGTAATTTTGATATAAATGCTTAAATATTATTTAAATTGATAATATTCAATAATATTGAAGAGCAGAGACAATGGTTGTCTTGCTACATCAAGCAACGATTACTTTACGTTGGCTTAGCACGATTCTCTGAGAACGAGAATTTATAAACTTCCTCAACAGTACACAGCAGAGACTAATTACTCACAATTGCTGACTTACTGTACTGTTAGCCTCTGGAGAAAGTTACATCACCCCTGACAATAAATAACTAATACTAATAATAATAACATCAGGTTCTTGCTGATGCATTAACTCCTGGCACAACGGATTTTAAGTTAATACAAGACTGGTCTAAGTACCAGTTATGAAAGCAAACGTTTATGCAAGCTAGGAGCTGTATGGAAAATAAGCTTAATTATGGAGAAATGAAACAAGATTTTTACTCTACATTAAGCTCAAGAAATAGAACTGTTAAATTTATTAATCACAAAAATAAATTCAACATTACATTTCAAATCAAATCAATGAGACGCACTCGCTCACTCACACAGAAGCTAAATACTTACGCCTAGGAAAAACACCTTAACTAAGCTCTTAAAACTACAAAATACACAAAAGAAATACCAGTCGATGAATACTATGTATCACCCGAGGAGTGGGAGGACTTGATACTGTCTCAGTGGAGCCTGGGTGCTAGCGACCTCTCACACTTCTTGGAGCACAGGACCTTTTCTCCGTCACAGCAAACACAAGACTGAATTCAAATAATGCCTAAGCAGGACGCACAGGCCACCGGAAGAAGGCGTGGCTAACGGTTGAATGAAGCAGAGGCAAACGATAAAGAAATAATTGTATCGCTCAGTAGCGCACTTAGTGACGTGCATTAAATCGGTCACTTTTTGAAAACGGTGACGAATTATTTGAAAAGTATACCCCGGAATGGAGAGAGAAACGGTTAACTGAGCGATACACAGTGAGTTTTCCACTAATCGTTCGTGGCTTCTCACAAAAAGGAAATGTCGCGAATTGATTCGTGACAGGTATTGACTATCACCAACCCCTCCCAGCACAAATGTCCACTAACGCACTGCCATTCTCATCTATCTCAGCAGGCACACCCCACTCACCAACTATTCCATCCACCTTCACATTCCCTACTTTACCATTCATATCACCTATGAAAAACACTCTTTCATTCCTTCCAAACTTTTTCATGCACACTTCCACAATTGTCCAGAACTTTTCTCTTACTCTGCTAGCACAGTCTTGCGTTGGCACATACACACACACAATTGCCCACATTTGTATTCCAACTTTCAACCTTACCCACACAATCCTTGACCCAAGTGATCCATACTGTCTTAAGCTCTTCTTCCATCTTTTACTCACAACTATACCTACTCCTTTTGCCCTCTCATTCTCACCTACTGCACATATACCCCATCCATACGGCATCCCCCAAGGATCTGTTTTGTCCCCTACACTCTTCAACTTATACATGCACGACGTACCCACACCCCACACACCACAGATACGCATAGCTTCCTATGCAGATGATATAACATTTACATGTACGCACCAAAACGCAAACACAGCTGCACACATCATTCAGCCTTACCTCAATACACTACACGAATGGTTCACCACAAACAGGCTCAAAATAGCCCCAGCCAAATCTACAGTGACTCTTCTCACAAACTGGACATCAGAACACAGTCACATCCCACACCTCACCATAAACAACACTCCCCTACCACACACACACACACCCAAAATCCTTGGTGTAACATACAATACATCAATGTCATTTGAAGAACACATCACAAACATTAAAAATAAAATAACACCAAGACTCAATGCCTTGAGGTCACTTGCCCATACAACATTCGGACACAACAAAGAAACCACCACCACAGTATACAAACAACACATACGTTCAGTAATGAATTATGCAAGCCTCCCTGGGCTTCTAACCTCACCAAAACACACTACAACACTCTACAGACCATACAGAACAAGGCTGTAAAAATAATCACAGGCTGCACGGCTACTACACCCACAGATCACCTACATCAAGAAACCAAAGTCCTCAAATTCAAGGATCACCTAGACATGAGAGGCACCCAGTTTCTTGCTGCAGCCTCCACAAACGCACAACATCCACTACAGTACATGGCAGCACATCCACCCACATCAAGGAACATCAAAACAACACCCAGCACACGATACCATACACAAATACTGTCATCTCTCCCCCCTCGCCCACCTCAGACCAGCTTCCAGAAGCATATCCACACTCAGATCACTCACCATTCCATTCAGTCACTTAAAGACAACACACAGCTGCATGCACGGCCTCCTGACATCCACCCTTCTGAATCCTATCTTCCTCGTGAGGACAGGGTCCACCTGGCCAGGCTGAGATGTGGGCACCATCCAGCCCTCTTCAGCTACCAGAAGAGGCTGGATGACTCCGTCGCTGATGCTTGTCCAGGATGCAACACAGCACCCCATACTATTAAGCACATTATGGAAGACTGCATTGCACACAATCACATACGCCAACAACACAACATACACTCTTTGAGAGCTCTGTGGGATAGCCTGGTCTCGGCCATGGCCTTCGTAAGGGACTCGGGGCTGTTCGGCCAGACTGCCTAGGGAACAACTAGTACTACTACTACTCCCATTCTCTCACACTTTCTCCTGCCCATGTTGTTTCAGTTATTCCACATACATCCACTTTCGCACCCTCAAGCACCTGGACAATCTCTCTCTCTTTTACCTCATCATTCGCACCTCTTACATTCCATGTTCCCATTACCAAGTCGTTTGTCCTGTCCTGGGTCGTCATCGTTTGGTCAGTCCTTGTCCGAGGCTTCTTGGTTGTCTTTTTAGTTAGTTGTCATACAGCATATTTCAAGGGGAAATAAACAGGAAAAATTAGCGAATGAGTACATGTGAGGTGTTGCCAGGTGATAATTAGCCCATTCCAGATGTATGGCAGCATCAATTACCTTTTCTCTTTCTTTTATATATTATTTTGTATAAGAATAGGGCATAGGGCACATTTCAATGGACAAAATGAGTGGAAAAATCCGGTCAGGATTTGCGTAGCACTGCGCGGCTGGGCAGGCAGGAGGAGAGGGTAATGGAGGGGAGTCAAGGACAGGGGAAAAATGGCTAAATTGTCAACAGTAGATGGAAGTACAGATGACATTAGCAGAACTGACTATAGCTGGACACTGATAGTACTGTACTGATAGTTGATACAAGCCACCACTTGAAAGCCCGGGCATATTCAAAATAACAGAATCTCAAAAGTGACACCCTGTGGTATGATCCCTTGTGCCAGAGCATCACGAAAGTGACGCCCCGCCGTTAAGGGGTAAAATTTAGTAATGGTTTTGGCACACTGTTTCATTCGGTAGTGCATTCCACTCATCAGTTGCCCTATTTGGGAAATTGAATTTCGATACGTCTTTGTCACCTCTCTTTTTATGCAGTTTTTTGCAGTGTCCTCTTGCTGATGCCTCCCCATAGGTTTTATCCTTATTGATGTCTATTTTCTCTTTTCCTGAGATGCATTTATGAAATGTAATCATGTCTCCTTCTTTCCTTCTCACTTGTAATGTTGGTAGGTTCAGTTTTTCTTGTCTATCTTCATAGCTTTGATCCTTTAAGCTTGGTACCCATCTTGTAGCAACCCTTTACACTTTTTCAGTCACATCTATGTGTTTTACTGAGGTGAGGATTCCAGACCACTGATGCATTTTCCAGGGTTGGTCTGATGAATGATATTATTATCTTTCTCAGCATGGTTTTCATTTATGTATGTGAATGCTATTTTCATATCAGCAAGCAGTGTATGCATGTTTTGTACTTTGTCATTTATGTGGTCAGCCAGAGATAGTCTGTTATTGATAATCACTCCTAGGTCCTTTTCCTATTTCTGATATGTGTATGATTGAACTTCCTAGCTTATAATCCCAATCTGGTCTTTTTCCACTTTTACCAAGCGTGATTACATGACTTATGTCTACATTGAATTCCATATGCCATCTGTTGCTCTATTCATGAAGCTTAATTCTTCTTGTAGCTGTTTGCAAGAGTCTGTGTTCGTAATTCTCTTTTGTATTTTTGTATCATCAGCAAACATATTTAGATGGCTTCCATTTCCAATGATCCTGTCTATCATTTTTTTATACCGTACTAAAAACATAATTGGTGCCAGCACAGAGCCCTGTGGAATTCTGCTAGTTACTTCCCTCCATGATGAGTAATTTCCCCTTAGGACTGTTTTCATTTTCATTTTTCTGAGAAAATCCTGTATCCAACAGAACAGATTACCTTGGATTCCTCCTTGATGGTACAGTTTCCATAAAAGTCTTAGGTGCGGTACTGTCAAATGATTTGATAAAATCTAAATGGATACTGTCCACCCATCCCTCTCTTTTCTGTACTGTTTCTGCAACTTTGTCATTGTACCTTAATAGATTTGTAACACATGATTTTCCATGTCTAACACCAAACTGTCTTTCTGGTATCGTATTGTATTTTTCCATGGGGTTTACTCAAATTTTTCTTATTAGCTTTTCTAGTACCTTGCTTACAACCCTGGTCAGGGATACTGGTGTATGGTTGAGTGGATTCTGTGTATTCCCTTTCTTGAATAGGGGAACAATATTTGCTTTCTTCCAAATATCAGGTAGTTTACCTTGACTGAAGGATTCCTTGAATATTAAATATATTGATCTGCATAACTCTTCTGCACATTCATGTAGCACCCAACCTGAAATTTCGTCACAACCATTTGCTTTTCCATTGTCTAATTTACGTTACCTTTCACGTACCTCTTGTTCTGATATTTATACGTCTGGTAATATGTGTAGGCATACATGTTCCTTATCATCTCTCAGAATTACTTTCTTCTTTAAAAACCGATTGGAAATTTTTGTTACGAACTTCGTAAATATTTTTTTCTTGGATATAGATTATTCCCTCATCCATGATGGACTGTATTTTATCTTTAACTTTGGTTTTGCCTTGGATGCAGCTGTAAGAAAGCTTCGGTTGATCACTACTTTAATTTATAATGTCCTCCTCAAATTGCCTTTGAGCTTGTCTCCTTATCCTTGTATAATCATTTCTTGCCTGTTTATAGTTATTATATGCCCACTCACTCTTATGTCTTCTGTATCTGTTCCACAGCAAGTCTCGTTTCTCTTTTGATTTTTTACATTTTGTGTTAAATCACTTCTCTATCCTTATTTCTGTTTCTTTGTGGAGAGGGATATAATTTTGGACTCGTGTTTCAAATAATACACAGAATTTTCTATATATGACATTTATATCTTGTCTTCTGAGCTCCTTTTCCCAATCTGTTTCTATGAAATAGATCTTTAGGTAATGGTAGTTTCTCTTTTTGTAGTTTAGACTCTTTTTGTAACTCATTACTGGTACAGGTCTACTTCATTTTACGCTGTATCGTTTTACGATATTTCGCATTTACGATCCTTCTTCTTAGTACCAAGTGTTCATTTTATGATTGAGCTCCCTTGCATTTACGATTGGGCGTGTGGAAATCCTGCATTCACAGGCAGATCAGCTGAGAGATGCTTGGCATACCCGCCCCACCCACACAGTTTCCCGCGCTTTTGCCAGTCTGACCTGCATGCTTGTTCAGCATACAACCTCTGTGCATCTGTGTGCATCAGTGCCCATGACATTACTATTTCTCTTGTTCTTCATATTTTGCACCCCTAGTGCCACCACCGTGATGTCTTGTAAACGCCCTGCAACATCTGGTGCTGGTGATATGAAGCCAAAGAAAGCAAGAACGTCCTTAACCCTGGAGTCTAAGCTTAATATTGTGAAGCAGCACAAAGCAGGTGAGGGGGCAAACTCCATCGCTCGTTCCATGAGTCTTTCACAGTCGACTGTATTGACTGTTATAAAGCATGCTGTCAACAGTAAGAAAGCTGGGGAGACAAGCACGACTCTACAGTACATAAAACATCATCATTATTATTGCATATTAGATCACTTGTATGGGTCTTGGGTTCCTTATACACGAGTCCAGGAACGCATCCCTATTTTAAACCTTAATTTTGCTTTACAATATTTCTGTTTACGATTGCCTTTCTAGGAACGCATACCAATCGTAAAACGAGGGAGACATGTAATTGTATCATATACAATCCTGAAGTGGAAAAGTTAATAGTACATGGTCGCTTTTGCCGAATGGAGGGTGATACGTTATGTTGTTGATATCATTATCTTGCCTGGTAAATATGAGATGTAGTACTGATGGATCCTCAGGTCCCATTTTTGAGGTGTTTTTCTTTACATGTTGTGTTAAGAAAAACTCCTATACAAGATCTAGGAGCTTTTGATCCCAACAGCTTTCATAGTTTCTTACGTCTAGAGTATTCCAATTTATACAGTATTTGTATTGAAATCTCCAGTTAATATGATTCTTTCAGATTTCTCTTCCATTCTGTGTAGTAGGGCTCTTACTCTCTGAATTGTAATTTCTGCCAGGGCTTTGTATTTGCCTCTTTCCCAAGTGTTTGTTTTGAGTGTCATGTATAGATTTGCCGGTTATTTTCCGTTCAGATGTGTCAGTCTCTAATGCAGTCAGTTCTACTTGTGATGGTATAACTAGTTGTATATCTTTGACATGTAGATTTTTCTTTGTTAATACCAGAACTCCTCCTCTTTTTTTCAAATTTCTATCTCATCTCCATATATTGTAATCCTTAAAGCGTAGGGTGTTTTGTGATATCCTTGGGATTAATTTTGTTTCAGTTCAGCATATATGAGGTTTCATTTCTTGGGCATAGTCTTTTATATCTAATAATTTGGATACCATTCTGTCTACATTTAAGTACATCAACTTAATCATGTTGTTTACATATTTGACATTTAAGTCTACTACCTTCCTTTTTCTTAGTCCCTGTTGTTTTTGTACCATTTTCATACTTGTAATCCCACTACTTTGTAAAAATATTTGCTCCTCTCCTCTTCTGATCTTTCCTTATTTTTTGTTTTTGCTTCTTTCCTATTTTCCTTTAGTGATCCCCATGTCTCCTGAGTTAGGCATCTTTTTACCCATACTTTTTTTTTTATTCTTTTTTTTTTTCCGTAAGCTTGTTAGGATTGTTTAATATTTCCTTTACAGTGCTCACACTTTGGAAGGTTACTTTCAGGGGCCTTGACTTATTTCTCTCATATTTCCTAAGCCTTTTGTGTTCCTCTATATCTTTATCACAGGTATCCTCTGATGCATTCTTTAATTTGTTCATTATATTTGCCATCTCGTTTTGTCTCTTGATATTCTGTTTCATATTTCTTCTTCATTTATACCAGTGATTACTAAAGATCTGTTGATATCTACTGATTCTTTGACCAGTTTTGGGTTGTTTTTAATTATTTCCTTCACTTCCATTTTAATGCTTTTTTTCTTCGACTCTTGTTTCTAAGTCTTTCCTTACCTTCACCATTTCAGCATACGTAGCTTGTACTTCATGAATGCAATTTCTCATCATTTCGTTCACCTGGGTTATCTTCTCTTCAGTATCACTGTTTTGGTCTATCAGACTGCCAGCTTGCCTAATTGTCTCTGTCATTTCTGAACCCCTCCATAATGCTCTTATGGTTGTCAACTGTACTCATCATTCCACTGGTCTTTTTTCTAAGTGAAATTATCTCAACTGGCAGCTCATCTATTGTTGTGTCTTTTTTGATTGATTCCTCTACTAATTTTTCATTTTCTTCCTTCTGCATGCATAGCTCTATCTTAATTTCATCTATTTCACTTTGAAAAGTTTTCTCAAGTCTATTAATTTTCTCTTCTAAATTTTTATATACTGGATTTCCATTTCATCCAGTTCCTGGTAGAAATCATCATCCTGTTTCCTACGTTTATACCTTCTCTTAACTCCTTCCATGTTCACTTTAACTAAAGATAGTACTTATATTGCAGAAAGATAGTTCTTAGAAAGATAACTTCTACTAATAAATTTGAATCTCCCTGCTACCCACCTGGTGATAATGATGACACCCAGCTGATGTTTACATGGTGTTAGCGGATGCCTTTGAATGCACTGACTTGGATGCACTCTGCCATCTGGACGGCACCTTTTATGCTTATATTTTCTTTACTATATTAGAACATCACTTAATTTAGCATGGTACAGAACTTCACTAATATGAAAGATACAATTAGGTGTGACCAGCAGTGGCCAGTACGGAACATATTGACCTGCGTCCTCTCTGTGCCCTCTCGCGTGTCTATGTGTGTGTGTGTGTGTGTGTGTGTGTGTGTGTGTGTGAGAGCAAGAGAGAGAGAGAGAATGAGTGAGTGAGTGAGAGGATGAGTGAGTGAATGAGACTGGGTGTGGGGTGGGATAGTAGGGATGTTTGGCTTTCCTATCTCCCTCCCTGTCCCCCCACCCTCCCCCACCCCTGTTTGTCTCCCTCCCCTTCCCCCTGCCCTTCCCTTTCCTCTGCCCTCCCTCACCCCCACTTGTTTCCCTCCCTGCCATCCCCCACCGATGCTTGTCTCCCTCCCTCTGCCCTCCCCTGCTCCCGCATAGCTCGCTGCCTGTGCCCACCTGGCACTCAGTTGCCTTCCCACTGCCTCATCGTCTTGCATTTGATGTTTGCTGTCCCATTTTTTAGCAATAGTGTTGTTTATGAAGATGGGAAGTTGTTGAAGTCCATGAAGAGTATATATGAGGGTGCTAAGGCTGCAGTGTGTGTGGATAGTAAACTGAGTGAATTTTTCTGTTTGAAGGTTGGATTGAAACAAGGATGTGTCATGTATTCGTGCATGTTCAATCTGTATATGGATGGGGTTATAAAAGAGATACAAGGTAGGGCAGTGGATGTTGGAGTGGCCCTAGTGAGAGAAGGCAGGGTTTGGAAACTCCCTGTACTGTTGTTTGCAGATGATACTGTGTTGTTAAGTGAAGACGAAGGGGAGCTGCAAGGCTTGGTGGATGAGTTTGGGAGAGTGTGTAAGAAACCAAATCTAAAGGTGAATGTAGGGAAGAGTAAAGTTATGGTCATCAAGAAAAGTGAAGTCAGTGAATGTACAGTGAGGCTGGATGAGGAGGAAATGGAAAATGTGAGTGTGTTGAAGTATTTGGGTAGTGTGATGAATAAGGATGGAAGTTTGGAGGATGAAGTGCATGAAAGGGTACAACAAGGAAGAAAGGTTGCTGGTTCCTTGAAAGCAGTGATAAGAAACAGGGAAGTGAGCATGGAAGTGAAAAAGTTACTACATGACAATATTAAAGCAGTGATAAGAAACAGGGAAGTGAGCATGGAAGTGAAAAAGTTACTACATGACAATATTGTGATACCAGCCCTATCATATGGAAGTGAAGCTTGGACCTTGTTGGAAGGACAGAAGTCAAGAGTGAGAGCAGTGGAAATGAGTTATATGAGAGGAGCTTGTGGAGTCACATGGAGAGACAGACTGACAAAAGAGGAAGTGAAGGAGCATTGTGGTGTGGATGTGGATGTGATAGACAGCGTTAGGAGAAACACATTGAGGTGGTTTGGCCATATGGAGAGGATGAAGAGTGAAAGACTGATGAGGAGAGAGTATGTGAGTGAGGTGGAGGGGAGGAGAGGGAGGGGGAGGCCAAGGATGAGATGGAGGGATGGAGTAGAGAGGTGTGCGAGAGAGGGGTGTGTGAGCTGGGAGCAGGGCAATGATATGGCGATCTGACAGGGAGACATGGAGGCAATTTGTTTGTGGCCACCCCTTACGGGATTAAGGCGTCTGGCAATAGATAGGTAGATAGATAATGATTCTGTGTCAGTCTGTGTTGATTGGATAAGGTACTATGTATGAGAGTTTGGGTTTGGGCCTGGAACGCATCTCTGGGTTTTCTTCAGTATCTTATGGGAAAAATTGCTTCAATATCCAGATACCCGCTGGCAAAACACCCCCACTGGTACACAACACCATCTGATACTGGGGTATGCCTGTATATACTTACTAAACCTTGAGTGATGTGCTTTAAAGTTAGTACATGTACATACTAATCCACCTTTGGGTTAATTTACAAACCCAGGTTTGTTTTATTAATACCTACCACATTTCACTGGATGCATTACAGTACCCTAAGTGTTCATGTGATGTATTTTGATTTTCTGTGGGTTAAGTGTGGTATTGTACAGCTCGGTTTTTTTAAACATACATATATACTGTACTATAAATAAATAAAAATGTTAAATCTGTAATAAGGTGGAGAACAGTCTATCAATCCATCTATAGCCACACATGACACTCCTGCAAGGGGTGGCCATTTCTTTTTGAGTTAGTGGTTTTGCAGGGAGGGGCACTAACCCTCTGCCAACCTGCTAGTTGACACATAGGGAACACATACGGATTCATTATGTGGTTACCACCCAGTGGTGTAGGTGGTTTCTCTTACAGGAAACCATTAGACCTGTCATTCAGTGTAAAGCCACAAGAAAAGGAAAGAAGAGTAATAAGTAGCAACAAGAAAGATAAAGGAAATAGGAAGAGTGGAGGATAGACACAGAAAAAGAATGATAAAGGTGAAGGAAGAAGTAGGCAGCACTACACCAAGTGAGTGGATGTAGTGCTGCCTACTTCTTCCTTCACCCTTATCAATCTTTTTCTGTGTCTGTCCTCCTCTCTTCCTATATGTGTCATCTTTCCTGTTGCTTTTTATAGCAGTAAACTCTCAATTATGCGACATAATTCAGCCATGCAGTACACCAAATAACATCTATCTCTATCTATTGCCAGACGCCTCAATCCCGTTTGGGGTGGCCACAAACAAATCGCCTCCAAGTCGCCCTGTCCCCCGCCATTTCACTGCCCTGCTCCCAACTCACACCCCCCTCTCTCATATACCTCTCCACCCCATCCCCCCATCTCATCCTCGGCCTCCCCCTCCCTCTTCCCCCCTCCACCTCACCCACATACACTCTCTTCGTCAGTCTTTCACCCTCCATCCTCTCCACATGGCCAAACCACCTCAGTGTGTTCCTCATAACGCTCCCTATCACATCCACATCAAATAACATGAAGTGCTGAATATTGCATAGTACCCTCCATCAGCTCTGTATTCGGCAACGAGCCAGATATTGTGTTACTGTCCGTCTTGAACCTCTATCCTAAAAACTTTCTCATGAGTAAAAGATGAAAATTAAGCTTAAGATACAGTAAATTAATGATACAATACAGTAATACAGCGACGGCAGCTTATGTGCCAGCTGATACACTTTGACATCAGACGTTGCACAGAACCACCAGTTATGTCCCACTTCGGTGCTGGATACCGCATAATTTCACTGGGTATTGCTTTAACCTGCTGCATCCCGGCAGATTTTTCACCACTGACCCCCCCAGTCCTGGCATATTTTTCACCACTGCCCCCCCCCCCCTCCAATCCCGGCAGATTTCCCCCCCCCCCTAAAACCTCAGCTTTTTATGAGAAACATTGAAAATTAAGAGAGAAAGTGCTCAGTTGAGTTTAGAAATACCAAATACAGGTAACAGTACGCTCACCTTGGTACTGTGTTCTCTCAGGCCAGGCTCCAGAGAAGACATTTTCTCAAGAGGGGTAACTATTCCAAACCACTCATTATACAGTATGTAAATATTTATTTATTGGTACGAATTTATGTTTAGTACAAGAGTATATTGGTTTTCACACAATAATATAGGCGATATAAACATTGTTCACTCACCAAAAACATCAACATATGGCACCTTCCTTTACGACGTCACTGCTTCATCACTTCTGCTTGCTTCTTCCTCTGGCTTCTTTCTTCCTTTGTCCTCCACCTTGGGAATCACTTTTGCCTTGAATTTCGTCATGGGAGAGACAATGGTTCAACATGTCTTTATTAGCCAGGTCACTGGTAATAGGTGAGTTACCGAGAAAATGGTATGCGGGCAGGAGGAGGGGTCAGGTGGGGCCAGGCATTATCCCCACCTGGCGTTGGGTAGTGGAAGGTCTCCCACATGTGCCTACCAATAATCATCCGTGAAGCTTGACAAATGTGTAAATGACGGACCTCGCAATTGCAAAACATATGGATGTGTTTTAGGGTGTCACCGTGACAAAATGTGGCAACGTATCCATATGTCATCGGGACGCCTCGTGTTAATAGAGCCAAGCCAGCAGTGCCGGATGTTGTGTTAGGCTGGATATTGCGATGACAAATAAATGAGAGTTTACTGCGCTTTTCTTTCCTTTTCAGGTATGACAGTAAATCAGAACACATTTGTAGGTGGTTGTCTATGATTGACCCTGGGAGTTACTGTCATGAGAGTGAAATATCACTACAAGTTTGCTAACCTGCCTGACAGTCATCCCTCCGCTAAGATCCTTGGAATGACAGATAACAATGTACTTGCCTTCAAGGACTATGTACAAGGCATCAAGAGGCAATTACAGGGCTAGACTTTGGGCAACAAAAAGAAACACTCTCCTTACTCTGCAAACAATACATTAGGTCAGTGATGTCCAGTGTCTTTCCAGCAGAGTCCCAGTACAATGCATTGCAAATCATACAGATAAATGCCCTATGTATTACCACTGGCTGCACCCAAACCACTCCCACAGCTCACTTACACTTCGGAACTAAAGTCCTTCCCGTCAGAGACTACCCTGATGTGAGGGGCACAGTTATATGCAGCATCCTGTACCAGTTGACAGCATCTCTATCATGTAACACACTTAGGCACATAGAACAGTCACCACACAAACATTATCAAACTCTCTATAGCAATATCCTACCTCCAGACATTCCAACCCTAGCAGTGAAGAAACACCGACATACTCACTTGACATGCACGCCAATACAAAACCTTGATCACACCGTACTGCAAGCCCTCCCCTCCTGACATCCACCCATTAGAGGCGTCATTAAATAGAGATGATCAAGTTCAATTAGCTAGGCTTAGAGCAGGACATCACTCAGCCCTCCTCATCTGCTAGCTTAGATTTGGGTTGGATGGAATCACAGATGGCACATGCCCACCTTGTAGAATAGGCCTACACAATATAACACACACAATAGAGCATGCACAGCACATGTCACACTTAGATGCAGACATATCATCAGTGGTGTAGGGAACCTTTGGGACAGTGCCATAGGAGCAGTTACTTACCTGGTTGATCAGATGAACTGGATCAATGAACTGAGGCAGAGCAACAACAGCAACAATATGATGCTGGGCAGAACTGTTGTGTAGAACAAGCCATTTTAGTTATGTGAAGAGATTGTTTGGTTGGCTCAAGAGTTCATTAAGGCCAAAATTTGGTAAATGGAGGTTCATTATAAAGAGGGTTTACTGTAATGAAGTTGTTGTAAGTGATCAAGTACTATGAATAGTTGAGAACTATTTTCCTTTCACCATAATCTGGACCAGATTTTTGTCCTTTGGAGCTCATTTCACGTAGCTCGATGACAAAATAGGAAAATACTGTGATGCTGCATTCTTTTCATGGTGCTTTTTTGTGACTGATATCACATTCTAGTGTTGATCGCTTGTTACAGCTCTGTGCTCAAGATGGAGAGATGGTAATTTTAGGCCAAGTTAGCATAAGAAGGCATAATCTCTCCTTTTGTGTTATAATGCTACTGTATGCTGTAGACCAGTAATCGCACTGTCTTTTTCAGATAAGATCAAAATATAGATTTCCATAGATTTATAAACAGCAGTACTATAGCTGATTTTTGTTTGACATGTGTAAATGACAGACTACTTGAGTCTTTTATGAGCTAACTGTATTCATTTTGTAGGTTATTTCTTACTGTAGGTGATTTAGCCAATACAGTAAAATCACTGTCTTAGATAAATGGTATGTGTAGTACCAGCTAATAGTCTGATAATGAGCATGAACTGTAGCAGGATAATGGGGTACAATACATTCTTTTTGTTTCTTTTTGCATGGAGTAACATTTTGCTACATGTATTATTGTACATTGTAATGAATAATGTACTACACATTGTAAATTACTCTTCCATACATCACCAGGAGACTTTAAGTTCACGATGCCTTGAAGATGGACTGGACAATGTGTGCGTGATTTTTGACTTGCATAACTTTAGCCTGATGTGTATGGATTATAGTGCTATCAAGACACTGCATACCATCATGATTGACCACTATCCTGAGCGGCTGGGTGTCTGCCTCGTACTGAATGCTCCGCTTATTTTTTCTGCATGTTGGGTCATCATACGCTCGTGGTTAGTTCACTATTATGTTCTCTTGGTTATGTTAGGATTTTGTAGTTGTGTAATAATTATAGTTGATATAATTTTGACTTTTTTTTTTTCCTGTGAAAATAAAAACAATGATACTGTGTATATGCTATTGTATATCTGGTATTCTTTTAGTTTAAATGTTCTTTTCCAGCAGTATTAATTGTTGCATTGTATGTTTTATGCATTTTTCATGTTTGTAGGTGGGGGTTCCCACGATATATCTGTTCAATGCAGTGCTGTCCTCAGGTGAATTTACACAGAGTGATAAACCATATGGTTTCCTGTTGCCAAGGAAACCATTTACTACATTAGGTGATGTCTTGCTGACATGCGCCAACTGGACGGGGCCCATAAAGTTTTGCGTCCAAA